>NC_056732.1:224998405-225325905 GCF_019279795.1 Protopterus annectens | reverse complement strand
GATCAGATCATAAACTAATCTCACTGGATATCCACATCCCGCCCCCACCCCAAACAAAAAAGACCACAGTGAAGAACTTCTCTAAAGCAAACTTCACACTACTCAAGACTGGTGTGGTATCCTTCAAGGCCCCCGAGCCAGTGGAAACCACAACCCAAGCTGCGGAAGCCCTTACAAATGCCTTCTACGAACACCTCCAGGACTGCATGGATCAGGCAATCCCTAATAAAACCAAGACTCTTTCCAGCAAGGGCAAATGTCCAGTCTGGTGGACCCCAGCCATAAACAAACTTTACAATAAGAGGAGAAAGCTGTTACATGATAGAGCAAAATCCATAAAAGAGAAGACACCTTTGATCATTATTAGTAAAAAAATACGAGCACTCATAAAATCATCCAAGGCCAACTTTGAGAGAAAAATTGCCATAGATTCAAAAGACAATCATAAGGCCTTCTTCAGCTATGTTAGAAACCTGGGTGGAAACTCCCAGATATGCTCATAATTAGTCCAAAATGATACAAAAATCACTGAATCCACAGACATTGCCAACATACTGGCAGACAGGTTCAGTGCAAACTTCACCCCCCCCCCCCAAAAGGAGAGATAACTATCCCAGCGGAGTGCAGCCTCCCAGACATCTCCAATGCGCAGGTGAAAGCTGCTCTCTCTAAAGCTAAAAACACAGCATCAATGGGACCGGATGGTGTCCCCGGCTGTGTGCTACACGAACTCAATGAGGAACTAAATCCGCACATAAGGCAGCTGTTTAATCTTAGCCTTATCACAGGATACGTGCCCAAGGAGTGGCGTATGGCAACTGTGGTCCCACTCCACAAAGGCGGTGCCTCTACAGAGCCTGGTAATTACCGCCCCATAAGCTTAACAAGCCTGGTCTGCAAAGCTATGGAGAGGATCATAATGGAACTCATAAACAAAGACATAGGGGACTTGCAGACATTGGACCCGACCCAGTTTGGCTTTGTCAAGGGCAGATCATGCCTTTTGAACTTGGTCGAATTCTTCGAAACAGTCACCAAGGCCATTGATGAGGGAAAGGCAGTCCATACAGCCTACCTTGACCTTGCAAAAGCTTTCGACACAATACCCCACTCGGGTATTATAGAGAAACTTACCAGCTTAAATGTAAACCCATATGTTACAAGATGGGTTGCAAACTGGCTAAAGGACAGAACCCACAGGGTTAGAGTAGCTGGTGCCATGTCAGACTCCAAGCCGGTCACAAGTGGTGTCCCACAGGGCTCAGTCCTTGGCCCCCTGTTGTTCGGCATCTACTTCTCAGAAGTACAGGCTAACATAGGAGGACTATGGCTGACAAAGTTTGCAGATGACTGCAAACTGGGAGCCATAGTGGAAAGTACATCAGACACAGATATCCTTCAGAAAGGTCTCACGGACACTGATAGCTGCTGCCAGGGCCATGGCCTGAAGTTAAATGCCAAAAATGTATAGTCATACCCTTCGGGAAAAACAAGGTAACCCCAAGCTACCATATAGGTGGCAATCCACTAAACACAGAAGAGGTTATCAGGGACCTGGGGACCCAGGTTGACAGTGGCCTTTCTTTTGACACTCACATTGCTAAAGTGGTTAGAAAAACCTTCTACATTGCCCACCTGATCATGAAGGATTCACATCCAGATCAAGTAAGGTCATTGTTCCCTGTACTCTTCACTTATCAGACCAATGATCGAGTACAATGCCCCATTCGGGATGTATCTCACCCGACACCTGCAGCAATTGGAGAGACCCCAAAAATTCCTCACCAAAAGGATAAAGGGACTCCAAAATCTGTCATATGCTGCCAGACTGAAGAAACTCCAACTCTATTCAGTCACATACCGTCTGCTCAGAGGTGACCTGTGCCTGACATACAAGGCCATGTCCAACCTGGAATTAATGGACATGCTCCACCTCAAAAAATCCAAATCTACCAGATCCTCTAGAGCAAGCGACTTAAACCTTAGCACGGATATAAATAGGACATGCTGGAGGGATAGATTTGTCACCCAGAGACTCCCTATGTTGTGGAATAAAATCCCAGTCCATGTGAGGCAGAGCACCTCGCTGGCTCTGTTCAAGAGAAATCTTGACTGGTGGATGGGAGATCATAGGTTTACCCCGGGAATCATCTCTGTGTCACTGCTGGACAGAGTCACAACAAACTAATGGGCACAGTATTTTTTAACATAAGGGGTGGTGTAGGCCACAAAAACTCTGGGCTAGGCTTATAAATGCCTTAGGGCAGATAGCCTAGTATAAACCTATGAACCTATGTCATTATATATTGACAGCAATTGTTAACGATTTGCCAGAAAATCACATTTTTTTTAAGGAACAGACCAAAAATATAAGGGAAAATCAGGGACATTTTATAAATATAAGGATAGTTGAGAATTTAATTTAACAGTGATCATAGAAATGCAGGGCAAACCAATTGCATTTTTGGATGGTCTCTGTACCCATTAATTACACTCTCCAACTATGTACATCACAGATATCTGACTGCAGTGAAAAAAAATATTATAATAATAATGTTAAGAATAATAAAATATTCCATGTGATTCACACAAATGCAAACTAGTTTTGCAAAGCCAGCTTAGTGAGACTGTTTAAACTGGGCAAACAACAAAATAGTCAGTTACTTTTAGCAGTCAACCCACATCTCACTCAGTAATTATAGTCACTTCTGCATGCACTTCAGTATCTGATTGTGATAAAAATGATGATCATATAAAATTTGTTCCGTGCAAACAGTAGCCAAACATTATACTAATCCTACAAAGCCAGAATAATGAGCAAACAACAGCATTCCATCCTATCCCTGCACATATATTTTTATATATGATATCAGTGACAGCATGAAGTTATGGTAAAGAGTAGTGGAAGCTAGGTTAAGAAGGGACATGATGATTAGTGAACAGCAGTATGGTTTCATGACGGGAAAGAGCACTACAGATGTGACGTTTGCTCTGAGAGTGTTGATGGAGAAGTACAGAGAAGGTCAGAAGGAGTTGCATTGTGTTTTTGTAGGCTTAGAGAAAGCATATGACAGGGTGCCTAGAAAGGAGTTGTGGTATTGTATGAGGAAGTTGGGAGTGTCAAAGAAGTATGTAAGAGTGGTACAGGATATGTAAGAGGGTAATGTGACAGCGGTGAGGTCTGTGGTGGGAGTGATGGATGCATTTAAGGTGGAGGTGGGATTACATCAAGGATCAGCTCTGAGCCCTTTCTTATTTGCAACAGTGATGGACAAGTTGACAGACGATATCAGGCGGGACTTCCCATGAACTATGATGTTTGCAGATGACATTGTGATCTGTAGTGAGAGTAGGGAACAGGTGGAGGAGACCCTGGAGAGATGGAGATATGCTCTAGAGAGAAGAGGAATGAAGGTCAGCAGGACTAAGACAGAATATATGTGTGCAAATGAGAGGGAGGATAGAGGTATGATGAGGATGCAAGGAGTAGAGGTGGTGAAGGTGGATGAGTTTAAATACTTGGGATCAATAGTTCAGAGTAATGGTGAGTGTGGAAGAGAGGTGAAGAAGGGAGTAGAGGCAAGATGGAGTAGGTGGAGAAGAGTGTCAGGAGTGATTTGTGACAGAGTACCAGTAAGAGTGAAAGGGAAGGTCTACAAGAGGGTAGTGAGACCAGCTATGTTATATGGGTTGGAGACACTGGCACTGACAAAAAGGCAGGAGTTTGAGCTGGATGTGGCAGAGTTAAAGATGTTAAGATTTGCACTGGGTGCGATGAGGGTGGACAGGATTAGGAATAAGTATATTAGAGGGTCAGTCCAAGTTGGAAGGTTTGGAGACAAAGCCAAAGAGGCAAGATTACATTGTTTTGGACATGTGCTGAGGAGGGATGCTGAGTATATTGGGAAAATGATGCTAAGGATGAAGCTACCAGGTAACAGGAAAAGAGGAAGGCCTAAGATAAGGTTTATGGATGTGGTGAGAGAGGACATGCATGTGGTTGGTGTGAAAGAGCACGATGCAGAGGGACAGGAAGAAATGGAAACAGGTGAACCACTGTGGCAACCCCTAACAGGAACAGCCAAAAGAAGATGATGACTAATTCACTAAGAAATTTAATAGAACAACAGGTTTTGCATCCACATGCATTTCCTAGAGAATAAAAAGCACATAACTGTGATGTGTGGCATTTTAAATGACTGTAATTCTCTGTGGTTTGCCAATAATATAGAAAAAACAAATTCACAAAGGATGCATAGATTCATGGGTTCATAGGCTGGCACTAGGCTATTGGCCCTAGGGCCTATGCAAGCCTAGCCATAACAATTCCCTGGATATTTCTTCCCACAATATTGACTTCTCTGGACCCCTGTCTAGCAGGGCTACTGACATGATCCCCGGGGTGAATTTCCTATCTCCCATCCAATCATCAAGGTTCCTTTTGAAGATGGCCAATGAGGCGCTCTGCTTGACATGTATGGGCAGTCTTTTCCAGAGTATGGTGAGTCTCTGGGTCAGGAACCTATCCCTCCAGCATGTTATGTTCATTGTGATGACAAGGTTTAGATCCCTGGAGCGTGTGGCTCTGAGGAATTGGGATTTCTTTAAGTGGAGCATGTCCAACAGCTCAGGGTATGACATGGCCTTGTATGTTAAGCAGAGATCGCCTCTAAGTAGACGATATGCCAAAGAGTATAGCTGGAGTTTTTTTAGATGGTCAGCATATGGCATCTGCTTTAGGCCTGTGATTCTTTTAGTGAGGTATTTCTGTGGCCTTTCCAGCTGTTGCAGATGTCTTGTGAGGTACATACCAAATGGGCCATTATACTCTATAATGGGTCTAATGAGGGATGACTACAGTGGGACAATGACCTCCTTTTTTCTGGATGAAAAGCCCTTAGTGATGAGGTGTGCCACATAGAAGGATGTACTGACTGTTGTGGTGATGTGGTTATCGAAAGTGAGACCACTGTCCACCTGTGTCCCTAAGTCTCTCATCACACTTTCGATGTTTAGTGTCCTGCCACCTATGTGGTAATTCATGGGGACATGTTTTTTTCCAAAGGGGATAACTATAGATTTCTTGGCATTAAGCTTGAGCCCATGGCTCTGGCACCAGGCATCTGTTTCTGTAAGGCCTTTTTGTAGAATATCCACATCATTTGGGGATTTGATAATGGCTCCCAGTTTGCATTCATCTGCGAACTTTGTTAGCCAGAGTCCCTTAGTGTTGGCCTGTACTTCAGAGAATTAGATGCCAAACAAGAGTGGTCACAGGACTGAACCCTGAGGTTCTCCAGTTGTCACTTGTCTGGAGCTGGATTTTGAGTCGGCTACTTTTACAGTCTGGGTTCTGTCAGTAAGCCAGTTGGCAATCCATCGAGTGACGTAGGGATTTATGCCCAGCTTAATAAGTTTATCTATGATTCCTGAGTGGGGATGGTGTTGAAGGCCTTGGCAAGGTCCAGATAGGCTCTGTGGACTGCCTTCCCCTCATCCACAGCTCTGGAGACTGATTCAAAGAAGTCAATCAGATTCAGGAGACAAGATCGGCCCTTCACAAACCCAAGCTAGGTGGGGTCCAGTGTTTGAAGGTTGCCAATGTCTTTGTTTATTAGTTCCATGATAATGTGTTCCATGCCCTTGCAGATCAGGCTTGTCAGACTGATGGGATGGTAGTTCCTGGGATCCAAGGCGGACCCCCCTTGTGGAGTGGGATAACTGTAGTTGTGTGCCACTCAGTGGGCACGAGGCCTGAGGTGAGGCTATGATTAAACATGACACTTAGGTGAGGTGCTAGTTCATTTTGTAGTTCATGTCGTACACAGCCTGGGATGTCATCTGGTCCCATGGATGCTGTATTCTTAGCTTTGGAGAGTGTGGTTTCTACCTGTGTGACCATGATTACCAGAATTTGGCAATCTTTTGGTATTGAGAAGGGTCCTTTAGGGGTTGTGAGGGGGGTGATGTTGGCACTAAATTGGTCTGCCAGGATACTGGCAATATCCTTGGGATCAGTATATTTAATGCCATTCTGTTGTAGCTCAGAGCAGATCTGAGCATTGCCATTTAGATTCTTGACATAATTATAGAATGCCTTGTGGTTGTCTTTGGAATCTTTGGTAATTTTATTTTCATAACTAGCATTTGAGGATTTTATGAGGGATCTCAGCTTCTTACTGAGGCTGGTGAGGGAGTTTTTGCATCCTGGGATTTTCCTCTTTTCTACAACATTTTCTTCCTTCTGTTGTATAGTTTGTTTATAGCAGGGGACCACCAGATTGGCTTCCTTTTTTGGAGAAGAGCATCTTGGTTCTATTTGGGATGGCACGATTCATGCACGAGTGGATGTGCTTGTACAGTGCCTTAGTGTAGGATTCTGCAGTCGAACTTTCAGATCCCGTCTGCATGGGTGTCGTGAGGCTTGTCACTTCTGAATTCAGTAGCATGAAGTTGGCTTTGGAGAAGTTTTTGAAGGAGGTTTCCTTACTGGGGGGGTGGGGGTGGGATGTGGATGTCAAGGGTGATTTGCTTATGGTCAGACCTGACCAATGAGGGGGTGACCACTGGTGTGGAGAATCTATCTCCCATGTTGGTAATGACCAGGTCTAGGATATTGGAGCCCCTGGTGGGACAATGGATTAGTTGATCCAGGGCATTGGAATTTATGAATTCCAAGAACCGTTGGGAAAAGGAGTTGGTACCCAAGTAGTTTTCTCAGTTAATGGCAGGGTAGTTGAAATCACCCAGTATTAGGGTGTTTGGTTGTATCTTAATATTTTCCAGTATGTTTAGAAAGGTGCAGTGAGAATCTTTGGGCATGGTGGGGGATCTGTAGCAAGCTACAACTTGGATTGCAGTCTTACCTAGTGTTAGTTGCACCTGGAGAATTTTAGATGCATTGTGTTGGGCAACTAGCCTGGAGGTGTGAATATCCTTGGTGAATATGGACACTCCTCCACCTTTAGTGTGTCGGTCTTGGTTTTGTGGCCAAAACATGTGGTAAGAGTTGTAGCCTGGTATTGCAGGGGTGCTCTCTGGATCCTTGAACCAGGTCTCAGTTACTGCACAGATATCGATTTTCTCCATTTTTAGGAGTGCCCCAAGAGAGTGCATTTTGAGGTTTAGACTTCTAGCATTGAGTAGCATTACCTTCAGATTTTGCATGCTTGTATCTGTTATGGTAGTGGTTTTATCCTTTGAACTTTGCCTAAAAAAGGCACTATAGGGGTGGCAAGAGCTTTAGCCAGTAACCTGAATCCAGGGGTGGCAGGTGCAGATCATCTCTGGCAAAGCATTGTGGTTTGTCGATCATGTCTTCCCAGGCAGACAAATACTGGATCCCCTCTGAATTGCAACAGAAGCTTAGCCAATTGTTGAAGTCAATCATTTTGTCCTTATACTGTGGTATCATTCTGGGCGAAGGCAGGATGCTACTCAGGACTAGGGTCATACCTGTCTTGGCCACATGATCCAAGAGCTCTTCCATGTCTCTTTTCATGTAGTCCAGGGAGGTACATCTCAAGTCATTCACTCCAGCATGGACAATGACAGAGTCGTATTTGTACTTGTTGTGGAGTGACTTGAGTGCATGCGTTATGTGGTGGATCCTGGCACCCGACAGGCAGCTGACTGTAATTTTCTCCTTGTTCAGCCTGGTGAGTGAGACATTAGTGTGCCTGACTATAGAGTCACCTATGACTAAAGTTTTGGGTACATTGTCTTGCCTTAGGGGCTGTTGTTGGGTGGCACACTGGTGTTGTGAGCTATGTGTCACTTTGGTTGTGACTGGTGTTTGTTTGCGTTTCAGCTTTGGATGTCCTTGTTGCTTGGGCAAGTTAATGTTAAGGGCCTCTGCATATGTGGGTTTAGTGTTTCTATGTGTGGGTGTTGATGGTGTGGGTTCTGATGGGCTATGAGTTGCTTGAGGTGTAGTGCAGGTGTTAACCTTCTCCTCTTGGCTGTCTAGCACAATCTTGGTTGGAGAGAACTTTGCTTCCAGTTTGGCTATGTAAGTGCATCTCTCTCATGTTATAGTGTTGGGTGGTAGGAGGAGAGGATTGTCTGTGAACATGAAGCAGTTGCCGCATTGCCCCAGTATGCCCAGATTCACCAGGTGGACAGGAAAAATCACTGGAAGCTGACCCTTGGACATGCCTGTTTAGGTGCTTTTTTTTGTAAAGTTTAAGAGCCATTTTCCTTTACCTTTACAAGGTACTTTGCAATTATATGCAGTGAGCATAGTTCTGCAAAATCAGGGACATTTGAGAACAGCAGTTATGTACTTACCATAACTTGGCATCTGTGTTATCCTATTTCATTATTCCTCATAACTGGGTCTTGGATCTGACATTGGATCTGATCCAGCACTACAGATGACATAGATTCAAGGCTCAAGTTCCTCCCTCTCCCATAATCCCCTTCTGCACTCTAACCCTCAGATCGAGTTTGCTGTAGGAACTCCAGAAAATATAAACCTGAAACTTGGAGAAGGGAAACGAAGCCCAGGAGTCCAAAACTCCAGCCTCCTCAGATTCCTCACAGAGCACGGATCGGAGAAGGTGGGCAGGAAGTGAGCAATAATGATATAAGATAACAGAGATGCCAAGTTACGCTAAGTACATAACTGCTGATCTGATGTTATCCATTTCATTATTCCTCACAACTGGGTCAGAATCCCCGCTACAAATGTATCCTGTGCGACCCTGTGGAAGGATGTGCCTGAGCACCATGGAACCAAAAGATACTCTATTTCTGGAAACAATATCCAATTTGTAATGAGAAACGAAGGTGTGAGGAGTGGACCAAGTGACTGCAGCACAAATGCCATCTTTAGACACCCTTAAAGAGAAGGCTGATGAGGTAGCAACCAAGCTGACAGAGTGATCCCTAGGAGGACGAGGTAACTCTAAGCCCCTGAGAGAATAAATGGTGGAAATAAAGTTTGAAATCCATTTGGAAATTGTTACCTTAGACATCCCCTGACCACGTCTGTTTAGACAGAAGGCTACAAATAATTGATCCGATTTCCTGAAAGGTTTAGTCCTGTGCAAGTAAAATTTTAACTGTCTATGTACATCAAGTGTATGGAGGAGATATTCACCTTTGCTGGAATGATTTTGAAAAATGGCAGGTAACTAAATAGACTGGTTGATGTTATTTTCAGTTCCTACTTTGGGCATGAAATAAGGATTAGTTCTCAAGGCCACTCTGTCCTTGTGAAAAATGATATATGGCAGCTTGGATGACACAGCCTGTAATTCCGAGATCCTCTTAGTCGAAGTTATGGCCACAAGAAAGGCTGTCTTCCAGGATGGAAACTTAATATCACAGGAATGAATTGGGTTGAAAGGGCTTTGAGTGTGAAACTGCAACATCATATTCAGATCCCAAAGGGGAGAAGGATCTTTGACAGGGGCCCTGAGGAGAAAAATGCCTTTCATGAAGGCTTTGCATAGTCTTAAGGAAAAGGTAGGCACCCTACTAACATGAAAATTAGAAATGAATGCCAGCTGCAGCTTTATGGTAGAGAAACTGGCACTGTCTTGATAAAGAGATGATAAAAAAACAGAAGAATATCCAAAACCGGAGCACAGAAGGGGTTGAGATTTTTTTCAGCAGCCCAAAAGGAAAACCATTTCCACTTACTGTTGTAGAATTTTTGAGTTAACAGTTTCTGAAAAGCAGGAATAATTGTCTTTACAGGGGAAGCCATCCTGGACTCTGTTAGTATCATGGAAAGTGGAGAAACCATGCAGTTAGATGAAGGGATCAGATGTTTGGAGTTTGCAGTTTCGCGTGATGAAAGATGAGATCTGGTGTGGGATCTAGTATTCATGGAAGATCCTTCAGATGAGATGAGTAGAAAGGGAAACCACACCTCACGATGCCAGAAAGGGGCAATGATGATCATGGAACTCTTCAGTCTGTGGGCTTTCTGAAGTACCTTGTGGATCAACGGGATAGGTGGATATGCATAAACAAGACCAGGAGGCCAATTATAGACTACAGCATCCCTCGGAGACTGCCCCTCTGGGGAGATCTAGGCAAAGTACCTGCAGCATTTGTTGTTCATTGGGGATGCAAAGAGGTCACAACAGGGTTGGCTCATTGGCCAAATAACTATGATGCCAGTGATGGGTTGAGGGACCACTCATGAGGGCCCAGCATGGACCTGCTGAGTCTGTCTGCCAAAACGTTGGACTCTCTGGGTACATGTGTTGCAAAAAGAAAGTAACTGGAAGAAATCCCCTATTCCCACGCTCTCATGGCCTCTCTGCACAGAGAATTAGAATGTGTTCCCCCATGCTTTTTATCATAACAGACTGCTAACATGTTGTCTGTATGAATTGCAATTGTTCCCAGAGGAAGGCAATTCTGAAAGGATTGCAATGTCAGGAGGACTGCTCTCATCTCTAGAATGTTTATGTGCAATTTGAGCTCTATAGAGAACCACGTGCCTTGGACCATTTTACCTTGAAAATGCCCCTCTACCCTAGCAGGAAAGCATCCATGGTCACTCTGGCCATTGGAGGGGGAAGAGAAAAGGGTCTGCCTCGGAAGTGATCCACTGAAAGAAGCTACCACGAAAGATGTCACCTGCAAATGGGTGTCAGTTGTATCAGCATGGACATGAGATGATAGAGAATAGACCACTGGGCTGCTAGCATACACTGAAGTACCCCCATGTAACATCTCACCAGTGGTACAAGGAGCATAGCTGCTGACATGAATCCTAGAACCTTGAGAACGAGGTACACCTGCAGTGATGTGACATCTAGAATCACTTTGACGTGCTGCCTGAGCAAATGTACTCTCTGAGGGGGCAAAGTTGCAATTTCTGTCACTGTGTTCAGCTGGGTTCCTATAAATTCTAGACTTTGCACAGGAGCTAGTTTTGACTTGGCCACATTGACCATAATACCTAACTTGTTGAAGGTCTCCAAAAGGTACTGCATCATTAATGCTAGTTGATGCCTTGTGGGAGCCGTGAGCAGCCAATCATCCAGGTATGGAAACACCTGGAATCCCTGCAGTGCCTATGAGCTGCGACCACTGCCAAGCATTTGATGAATAGCCAGGGGGCTGTGGTGAGTCCAAAGGGCAAGGCTCTGAGTTGAACATGATTGGCTCCCAGCCAGAAGCACAGATGCCTCCTGGAGCGCCTGTCTATTTTGATGTGATAGTAGGTGGTGTCCTGGAAATCTATGGAGCACATCCACTCATCCTTGTGCAAAAGTGGCAGGATGGATTGAACAGTGATCATACAGAACTTCAACTTCTTGACAAACAGCTTCAACTTGCTGTTGTCCAAAATTGGACACAGGTCCCTGGTCTTTTTTGGCACCAAAAAGAAGAGAGAAAAAGTTCTGAACTCTCTCTGTCCTGTTGGGACCACCTGGATGGCACTTTTTCTAGAAGTTTTAGAACTTCTCTTTGGGCCATTTCTCTCATTCTCTCTGGCTGGGTGGTCCATTGGGGAGAACTCTCTTAGGACTTGGAGGTGGTTGGGAAAAGGGAATGTAATAACACCTGAATATGATATTGTGCACTCACCAATCATTCATCATGTCTGTCCAAGCAGTTTGGTACAATGGAAATCAACCCCTGACTGCCTACAGGGCAGAACAGTTCAGCAATGCCTCAGAGTCACTGAAAGGGTTTCACAGAGAAGGGTTCTCTAAAGCCTTGGTTCTGCAGACTCCCTCTGCATCCTGGAAGGGACTCTGCAACTTTCGGAACCAAAGTTTCTTATCTCCCTATTGGTTCTTGGAAAACGACCTCTGGGGGTAAAGAACCCTACCGCTGACAATGTCTTCCCTTCCTGCTCACTGGAAGTCAAAGACTGAAGAGCCATCAAAGGGGGCATTCATGAAAGATGCCTTGAAGGGTTCTGCAAACCTGCACAACCACATCTACACATGATGCCTCAAGGCAATGCCTGCACCAGCCGCTAGAGAGGTACTCTCAGCAGCATTAGAGATTAACCTCATCGAGGAGATGGCAGGAGAAGATAGAGTGGTGAGCAGGGGTGAGACCTTTTTGAGGTCCTTCGCAGACATCAACTCTGAAAGAGATTTGTTAGTTCAGCAACCAGGTCTCTTTGGAGGCAGGTAAAATTTGCCAAATAGTTAAGAACTCTCAAGGTAAATTTGGCTGAGGTGTAGATGTGCTTCCCATGTCTGTCTATCACCCTAAACTCCCTGTTCGGGGGATGGACTGAGGACCTCTGTTCTGCTAGCTCCTTTTTGGTGGCCAAGGCAACCACAATGGTATCACTGGAACACCCTTGCTTCAATGCATCCTATCAGAAGGGTGATTCAAGAACTAGTCAGCCTTCTTGGGAACCAGTTCTACTGTGTCAGGTTCCTTCCATGACCTGTGCAAAGTCAAGTCAATAAGCTCATCCACAGTGGGGGGGGGGGCACCCAGGACGTAGCTGGGCACATCCTGAGAGACTTCATGAACACAGATTCCTCCAAAGACAGGGATTGAGTAGACCATCTGCCTTTGTTTTTCACTAGTTCCAGAAGTCTCCAAAGGAGACGTCATCAGGCGGATACCTAGGGGACCCGTCCCCCTCATCAAAATCTGTGTTCTCCATGAGGGGCTCTATGGGTGAGTCCAAGTACCTCCTCTTGCACTTTCTCTTCCATGGCACCTTCTCTGTGTGGGGCTCAGGGGAGGACTTGGAAGAGAGGGGAACCTCCTAGGGGTTAGATGCGGCCTGAAGGCTACCTCAGAGGGATTGACCCTGGACAGGATGGATTGGCTCAGGGCTCAGAATAATGACAGGCTGGGACATAGCCAGTAGAGGGAAAGACACTGCTCTAGTCCTGGAGAAAGTCTGCTCTACCACCCAAAAGGCCAATGGACTTGAGGAAATTCACTCCCCTTCCCCAGGAGCCAAAACCACCTGGGATGAAGTAGCAGAAGCAACCATGGGTCCTTGCCCTCCAGACAGCACCAGCCCCTAGCTACAGAGAGCCAAGGCCACCAAGGGAAGGAACTGATCTGATAAGCCCTGACCTGATCCACTCCCCAGAGACCCAGCACCGACCTCTCAGAGCTGGGACTCACTCTGATCTGATAGCAATGGTATCAAGGTGGTCAGGGATCCTGACAGAGTCAGAAAAGCATGCATTTCTGGACCCATTGATGCCTCCCTTGGGTGAACCAGGTCCTGGAGGTCTGAAACAGGAAGAGTTGGAAGAGTAAAGGGCAACCTTGGGGTCAGGGATCTTGCCATGCCTGAGTGGGCTGGAAATCCCAACAGACCTACCTCTAACTGGCCTCTGAAGAAGCTCCTCATCATCCTGTCCATATCCATGGGCAAAAGGCTCCTGTGGGATCTGTAGAAAGCTGAGGAATGGGTGGATGTAGATAGGGAGTCAAGCCTGGACCACAAAGTAGACCTATGATGCCTCCAATCCAAAGAGTGGCTCCAATCCCTAGGAGCCGAGTGCTTCAGATCCCTGGTTGATCCTGAAGGACAGCCCTCAAAAAGTACCTACTGATGGATCCAGACATATCAAATCTGAGATGGTCAAAGGCAGTTTCAGATCTGGAGAGCTCTGATGCAAAAGTCTAGGCCATTTCTGAGACAAACAAGGAAAAGAAGGGAAACAGATGGGGCTTTCCTTTTGGAATCCTTGGGGCCTGAAGTAGATGGGGGCCTAGAGACATAAGGACCCCCTTGTGCCATGCCATTTAACTGCAATTTATTATGATGGTCCACCGGAGCTTGAGGGTTGTATGCTGCACAGACAATGTGGTCAACACCCAAACAATAGACACATTTCTTAGGGACATCAGAATTTGACATCCTATGCCCACAAGAAGAGCACCTTTTAAATCCAATAGGCTTGTCTTTCTTAGACATACCTAACAGACAGAAATACAACACATACACTAAAAACACTCAACAAAACACAGATAACAGGTCTTTCAAGACTAGCTAGGTACCAGAAACAGAAAATGTGCTACTACTTCAAGAACTCACAGTAAGTCTGTCAGTTATCAAAACCAAAAATGGCACCAAATGCCGACTAAGGAAAAAGGGGGGATTATAACAAAAACTTAATGCCAGATACCAGCTAGAAGAAGGGAGGGGAGGATAGTGGAAAGTAACTAATTAAATCTGAACAAATAAAGAAATTGCTTATCTGGTAGAACGTCCGAAAACAAAAAAATCAGCTCTCAGCCAGGAATCACGTCTGTGCGTAAATGCAGCAAATGAGATCTGAGGGTTTGAATGCAGAAGGGGATTGTAGGAGAGGGAGGACCTTGAGCCTTGAATCTGTGTCTCGTATACTGCTGGATCAGATCCAATGTTGTATCCAAGTCTCAGTTGTGAGGAATAATGAAATAGATAACATCAGATCTATGGCTATCCAGCTCTATGCAATATCTAGTTACCTGACAGCAACAATATTACCAAAAAAAACTTTAACAAATGCTAAAGCCAAAAGCACAACTTCCTTTTCATACCACATATATTCCTTACACTTTGATTTGTTGGCTTCTTGCTTTATTCTACCTACAGTCTAACTAGACAATGAATCAAGTACATCACAGGCATGAAGCAGAAGAAGGCAAACAAACTGAATGGCTAAGTTCTTCCCTAGGATACTGCACCTGCTTTATCTTCTATCAGGGGCACAGTGTGCATTTATTTATCTATTTTTTTTCTTAAACTAAAGGAATGGCACAATTCTTTACTTCAAGAAAATAAATAATTAAATAGAAAAAAGCATCCCTAGTAGAATAGTACCTTAGTCAGTTATCGAGTTTGAATATGCATAAGACCAGCCATATGTATTTGTACCAATCAGATACAGATGTTTATCTAGATACTGTAATATGTGCTTACTCCTTCAGTATACAGATTTACAGGAATTGGGCAAAAGTTTTTCTAAACCTTTTAAATTATATAGAAAATGTAATAGTTCCTGTTCATAACCTCAAAAATTTGGTCTGTGTTAATACCATACAAAGGAACAATATAATATGTAAAATGTTCCCCATCATTTCTTTTAGATCCTGCATGGAATATTAAAAGACTAGCACATGGTAGACAAGTAACTTCACTTTGGGTCTTATTGTGTCTCATGTGTTTTATATTTCCTTTCAAAAATCTTTCAGACAAATCATGAAAACACTTTATGGCAATCCAGGCTTAAAGATCACTTGCATTTGATGTTTAAATCCTGGGTGTTAGGCATATTCTCTGATACATGTAAAGGATAACAATTACTTGCAGCAAGAATAGTATTTCAGTATTTTTTTTTAATTATAAAAGGATAACCGCAGCAGTGCTATGCAAGATTTTGTGAAACAAACATTTAACAATCTATAATAAACAAATCAGAATGGGCAGAAAACACTATACCAACTTTGTTATGATTTACAAAAAGCAGGAAAGGTATTTACTGTCTATATACTTCCAGATACTCAGAGAAAATGGTTCAGTACTGCTGTGCCATTTAGCAATTCATAATCATGCACATTCCCAAAAGGACAAAACCTCATTATCCAGAAATTTACATGACTACAAATTGCATCACTGACAGCTGTTACCCCCTAACTATTAAAAAGAATACTACCAGGAGGAAAGGAGGCAGCTGACATTTATTTAGTGCTTTCATCCTTAGTAAAAGAACTTCATCAGATGTTGATGAACCGATTTTCTACAAAGTGGTCAGCTGCCTCTTTTCATCCTGGTGGTATTCTTTACAAGTTTGTGGTTCCTGTTTTTACTAACTATTAAGAAGACAACACACAGAAAGTGACACCTCCCAGACTTGTGTGCTCGCACACTCACACGTAATAGGAATTCATGCACTGACACCCATGGACCCAGTCACATTCTCTCATGTGACACTCAGATGCACACATGCATACACTCCCATTTACACACACCATAATGTACATACATTAGAAGTCTGAGCACAGTGAAGTGGCTCTGTTTCGCATTGTAAGATTCCCATCACTGAAGTATAAGGCTGTAGATGGCAAGATTGCCAAGCACAATTATGCCTTTAATATCCTGCTCCTGCACTGAACTTGTGTAGTATGGACATATATGAATCCCATACTATGCAACTCTCCTCCCATGGCATTGCATTGGGAAGCAGATTTTTGTAGACCCTGCCTGAGGAAATAATATTAACATCTAGTAGTAGGGACATTATTGCCTCGAAACACACATATTTGTGCTTATTTTCAGTGGGAGGAGGGGGGTCTATGAACTGGGACAGTATTGTTATTTATGCAAGACAAGCTGCCTTGCATGCTTTACAAGCCAGCCATAAATACAGGTAATCATATTTCCAAATTAATCAGCAATCATTTAGATAATATTGTCACAGAAGTATAAAATCCAAGAAAACACTAACTTTGTTCATAAATATATGGAATTTCAACATACCCCTTAAAGATATAAACATCAGTGGGTGGGAGGGAGGGTCAAAACCTGTCCCACTTGTATTTCCCTGAATTTATAAATAATATTTGAAATAAAAAAAGACCTATTCTATAAGTGCATATCTCACAAATCCCAAAATGAATCTAGAAAAAAATGTCTGACCTGAATCATTGTGATCCAACCAAACTGTTAGTACTTCTGAGTTACCTGTATGTGTTATGGTGTTGTTATCTTATGTACACAACTATACAAGGGAATGCAAACCGAACATTAGTCATTAATGTCAAAAAACTTTAGTATTATGTACCTAGTCCTCATAAAACCAAGTATTACTTTAACGAATATTAAAAAAAAAAAAAAAAAAAAAACAAGACCAGAGCTTGGCAAGAAATCAATTTTCATAAGCATTTGGTCTCCCAGGAGGTTGTTGTTGTTGTTGTGTCTTTTGGCTTTTCCCGGTTAGGGGTCGCCACAGCGGAACTCCGGTCCGCTAATGATTGGCAGTTGATTTTTACGTACCGAGTTGCCAGCTCTGACGCACAACCTTCAACGAAGGTACACCCATTCATGCATGTCTCCAAGCAGAAGACGCTCTAACTGAGAGTCCAACCAGACAGCGTCTTACTGTGAGGCGACAATGCTACCGCAGCACCACCACCGCAGTGATCTGATCTTTTGGAGATTTCAGTTAAAAAGAAAAAAATACTTTTCAGTAGAGGCCCAGGGAGAAAAGCTCCATGGCATAAACATTTACACTTAAAAATTTACAGTTCAACAATACAATAATCTAATTCTACTGAAGAAAAAATTAACAGTAAACCTACAGAGATAAAATTCTACAGAAGAAAAATAAATGCGCAATCAACAAAAAATGAAAAGCATTTACAAATGTAAGTGTGTACAGTTACAGATGTAGACAAAATTAAGCAAACATCACTGAACTTGTGTTTACATAGGTAATAGGATCTGTCAGCTGTCTCTACATAGTTACTGTTTTACCATCAATAGAGATGACTAGAGAAATTGGGAGTTACACAATTATCTAGGGAGGTTTTGTACAGTTACATATCCAGCTAGAAGAGAGGTTGTTATGAATGGAAGTCTTGAAATGAAAAAAATTTGAATAGTTCTAATGAGAAAAGGCATTTCAATGCTAACACATACCTCTCTTATAATTCTTGGCAGTTACCACTTGTTCATTAAATTTAAGCCAGTGAATGACCCCCCCCCACAAAAAAAATGGATATTAGTATGAATATCTGTAACAGCCTTTTTAAATACTAAAATGACAAAAACCATGGATGGGGTTGAAAAGAAGATAGCTTAAACCTAGTATTTTTGTCAAAACATTTACTGAATTCACACAACACAAGTTTTGACCCATCCACACTTCAATACTAAACCATGTTTAACATTTGTACATTATATAGAAACCATAAAGCTGTATATTGTTTAGTCATTAATTCATACCTCAATCCACCTCTCACATTATAATACTCATTGCTCTTATGTCTCTTCTTCTACTATCCCTCACCTCTCCCTGCTGTATGTATCTCCTTATTGCATCCAACTCCTCCTTTAATCTTTTTTACCAAACTCCTACCTCCTCACACTCTATTTGCCATATCCATTGTCTTATCCTGTCTACCCTGATGATGATGCTAATATTCCCTGCTTTCTTACCATTATCAGTTTCACTTTTCAGACATCCTGACAGTAATAAGATCGCCATCCTTTCACCCCCCCCACCCCCACTCTTTGCCTTCTCCAAATAATCATAACATTCATCCTTCCTTTACCTCTTTATTATACAACCTGATCCACGCTGATTTCATTTCCTACCATTCTTCCTGCACTGCCTTGTATTCCCCACCACATATGAATGTTATCTAATTCGTTTTCCAACATCTCAATCATTTGAACCCTCTCTCCTAATACTTTTGAACATTTATATGGCAGAAGTAAAGTCTTATATGTTGACCACTCACTGGCCCTAACACTTTCTAGGTCTTCACCATTTACCATGCTTCAGCTCACTTCTTGTTATTTGCCTATCCTCTATTTCCTTTACCTGTCTGAACTTACTAAACTCAACTGCTTCCTGCTCTCCTCCCAACTCCAGATATCTGTTTACTGTAGCCTGTCTTTTTCTAAACTTCTCCAGTCATACCCCTTTCCTCTAACACTCTTCTTATTTCAATTCTGTATTTTCTCTTTCCCCTCCATGTCTCTTCCTGTATATGTTTTCCAGTATTCTATCCAAAGCCCATTCTTTTTAATCCACAACCCCCGTCACCTGTTCAAATTCAGAGCCTGCTTTCTCCTTCCCTCATCTTACATCTGTTCAATATATCTATGTCATTCTTTTCTTCCCACTTCTCCAGTAGCATCCTAAATATTTCCTGCTGCCTTACTCTCATCAACTTCCTAATTCTCATCCCCTGCATTCGTTTCAACCTCAACCACTTTTTGTTAATGCCATTATTCTCACCTCTGTTGCTTTTTCTGTCCCCTTAAATATATTCCTTATCATATCATTGTGCTCCCATATCTTCCAAATATCTTCTCATTTTCCATACCTCTCAGCTTTTGAGCTACTGCCACCATGAACATTTAAACTAAGTCATACTGCAGCCTCCTGCTGCCTTCTGGGCCTCATTCTTTCTTTGCCTATACTGCTCCTTTTTCCTCTCCAAATAATCCTGTCTTCTAGCCATACTGCCTTAGGTTTGATCTGCCCATGTCTTAGTGTATAAATTAATACTTTTGACCATGGCAGCCCTACTGACATTTGAACTCTCACTCTCCTCCAGTCCATCTTCCCAAAGACTTCATGGAGTAATATACCAAACAAGAAACTTATCCAAACTTCTCAGAATCCTTAACTGTGGTAGCATATCTTCCACATCAACCAATAGTAACACATTATCAGCAGCAAACAGATTTATACTGCTTTTTTTCACCCTGCATTTTCAACTTTCTATCAGTCTGTTTATTTTTTTTGCCACCTTCTCCATAACTAACATGAAAATCCCCAGGGCAACAGGCACCCCTGCCGTGTTCCCCGACATAATACCATCTTATCTGATAGGTACCCACTTACCCTAATTTGAACATTAGACTCCCTGTATAATGCTTTAATACTATGTGTAGCCCTGCACTCCCCCATTTCCTGCTCTAGAGACTTCATCATAAACTCCTAATTTACTGAATTGAAAGTTTTCTGAATATCCTTGAGTACTTCTTCTACTCCTTCTATCCCCGCTCTCTAATTCATGAAGTTCAGCATTGATCGCCAGTTATCTGTAGAAGACCTTCCTTTCAAGGCATTCACTGATAAATCCCTCACTACCTTTGGCAACAGAATGACAAGTCTAGCTCCATGTACCATAGCCATTATTTTCATATTAATCTTACACAAAGAAAGTAGACTATAATTCACTTGATAGCACCCCATTCCTCATATATAACACCACCATCTCTGTCTGACACATAAATTCCAGCATATCCCTTTCCTCTCCTATGATATTAAATAAACTTGCATTTATTCCCATAACTGCATTCCTGTCAGATTATAGTACTCAATTAGGAAGCCATCAGGACCACTTTCTTTAACTTTTTTCATATTTCTGATCATCACTATAACTTATTCTGCTCTAACCTCTTTATGTAATCTTTCTTTGTCCTGCTCTCCTAACTCTGGCCCATCCTGTTCCCCAAACTTCATGGCACCTACATTCTTTTGTGTACTTATTTTTTTCCTGACTTACTCTTCATTTATTTTTTTTTAAACAAGGAACATCTGTATTGAATTATCACTTATGACACAGGCAATCATACATTTATATTAATAAAAACAAGCCATATTTTCAGTTGCAAACATTACACATCACACACAGTTTTCTAAACAGTCATTGTCTATAGGACATTACATATTTCATTCAATTCCTGCATTCCCTTAAACCTAATTCCTCCTCTAAAACATTATTCTGCATGTATTGCTACAGATTCCCACTTTTTCTATGTAATTTACTCCTACCCTTTTCTAAAGATCCCACTTCCAGTTGTTTTATTTCTGGTTTAGACTTTGATTTCCATTTTCTAGTAATTGCTTTTTTGGCAGCCACCAGAATTAATCTCAGGAAGGTCTTACTATGTCTGGGCAATACTGATTCTGCATCACAGCTAAAAAAATAGTTTCCTTAGTTACAGCAATTTGCTCAACCAGTATTTCTGACACAACAGTCTGCAGGGAATTTTTAAAGTATGCCAACTAATTACACTCTCGAAAATATGTTCCCAGTTATCTCTTTCTTCCCTACCACACCTCCAACATTTGCAATCTCCCTGAGGAAAAATTCTTTGGCATCTGCTAGGGGTATACAAATACTTCAGTAAATGTTTTTAAGCAAAAATCCAAATCTTCTAGACATTGTTGCATTTTTTGGAGCTACACATACATCCTCTCATTGTTTCTGTGAATTGCTTATCCAGTATCTAATATCTCTTCCCAGTCCTTTCTAATCTCTTCTGACTGATTCCTATCGTTGTAATGCAATATTTTACATTCCCTACTAATTATCCACCTTTTTAACAACAAGCTTCTGTTTATAGTAGAGTAAATACTCTACAAGTGCTTAGCTTTCACTTAGGATCCCCCTATTCTTTTCTCTTTGCCAATACTTCAATATCAATCATTGATAGAGAAATCAATCTCTAACCTGCAGTCCAAATGTATCTTTGGTCTTTTCCTATTCTATTACCTTTCCCTGTCTAAATATTTGTTCCCAATATCTTGGTTCCTTTGCCAGTTTTCTTCAGTAAATTCCAGCAACCTCTTGCCTATTCTCTGCACCCCTAATTGCAATCATCCTTATTGGCAGACTCTCCTTTCCCCATTCTCGTGTTAGCTTAGTTCATAGAATACCTTCTTCTGCTGCTTTATGAAATAATATTCTGTCTGGTTGTTGTTATTTTCCTTAAGGATCTGCATCCAAAATCACAGCCCTTCCTTATTTCTTGATCCCTCACCCCATTTCATCATTATCTCTTTCAGTTTGAATTATAGTTTTATGCTTTTGTTATGTATAGGAGACTTAATGGAAGCTCTGAAATACTCCTTCATATCAGGTAATCCCAAACTACCTTGTTCTAGTGTAAGGATCAACTTATCCCATTTGATTCCTGTCCCCTTCCCCTCCCAGATAAAATCCTTCAACTCTTTATTAGTTGCAATCCACAACTTCTCCTCTAGTTGATAAAAATATGCCTGACCTGTGTATAAAACTAAAGAGACTAAAACCATTGTCCCTGCTTGCATCTTGCTATCATATCGATAAAACAGGGTTCCAGTTTCTCAGTCTTTGTATTATATTTTGCTTAGTCTCTTCCCACATATTGTTAGTGGCCACGACAGAATCATTTAACCCATACAACTAACTATTTCATTTTATCATGTCCCCATAAATATGGGTATTGCTGAAGTAGTTCATATATGAATACATAGTTTGCAGCTATTGCCTTTGTTTTATCTTCATTAATTTTGTATCATGAAAAAACTTAAAACTGACTCAGAATGTTCCACAATACTGAACTATCCTTCTCTGTTTTTTATCAGGTACAAAATAATATCATCTACAAATAAAGCCAACTTTTCTTGATTCCCATGCCACTTATATCCTTACATTTCTGAGCCCCTTATTTTCTTTGCAGATAGTTCTTATTAAAATGCAAATTGCAAAAGGGATAGAGGACACTCCTGCCTGGCTCCTTTGTTGAAACAGAACTTAATCAGAGAGGTACCCTCCCACTTTAATTTTCCCCTCTGATCCCTCATATATCCTCCTAACTGACCTTATTATTGTGTTAGGGAATGAAAATCCTTCCACTGCCCTACTCATAAAATCCCAGCTTATTCTTTCAGATGCTTTCTATGCATTAAGACCCACCAACAACAGTGGTATTTTCTTATATTCTGCTTCCCTCTGGATCATCATTGTTCTATCAATGCTGTCAAATTTTTGCCTCCCCTCCACAAAACCACACTGATCCATTTTTATCAATTTCTGCATCACCTCTGCCATTCTTTTAGCCATTATAGACATAAACACTTTATAATCATGGTTTAGAATCAAAATGGGCCTATATGAAGCTGTATCATAGAATTGCCTGAACTCCTTTCTCATCTCTTTCCACTCCAGTTACTCAAGCACTCTTCCCTAAGTCCTTCAACTTGTATACAAATAACTTTATATCTAGTTCCTTTTATTCCTCCACTAGCTTTACTTTCTCTCTCCAGTTTCACTTGTATATGCTCCTCTTCTAACTTACAGTAATTCTTCTGGCATCTCACTAATCCTGTCCAGCTTACTCATCAACTCCACCACCTCCTCTACACTTACCTCCATCTGCTCCCGCTGCAACTCTTATACTAATTCACTGGTTTCATCTTGCCACCACTATTTTGATTATCTCCATATCCCATCACTTTGGCTCTCAAGGCAGCTTTGACTCTTTCCAATTACTTAACTTCTACCATCCCCTTCTGATAATTTCCTTTTGCCAGTTCTTGTAACCATGCAACCTACTCTAGCCCCTTCCACTAAATTATGTTCCATTACTATTTCCCTAAATACCCCCCCCCCCTTCCCAGTTAGGAGTGATCTGATACTCCTGTTTCATATGCATATGTCTGCAACATCTACTGTACAGAGTTCATCATTCACTAATATCCTGTTTAACTAACTTACTTGCTTACCTTCCTGTCTGCTAAACATAAACTAACTCACTCTCTATATACATACTTTTCTCCCCATGTGTCTAACATTCCTGCAAATTTTATACATTCCCTTAAACTTCTGAGAAATTTCATGTTTAAGTGTACCTTCCTATAAGGCTTATCCAGCCTTGGCTCAAATACTGCATTAAAATTCCCTGCAAATGTTATCCTATCTCCTATCTTCCTATGTTTGAAATTGCATCTGCACATCTTATCATACTGTCTACTTTATCTTCATTCAGGTCACAAAAAGATCCTACTACCACTCCTCTACTTTCAAATGTGCCTTGGAATGCTATCCACCTTCCGCTTGTCCCTGATACACTCTCCTACCACCACCACAGCCATCCACCATCCTTCTCCAATATATTTACCCCTCTTCTCCTACCTCCTGGAACATAAACCACACGTAACAATGTATAACCTTTCTTCTGAATCTTTCACATCTCTCCTTGATAACATTGTTCTTGTAAGCATATTATACCCAATATTTACCTTTTGAGTGTATTCAAAACTCCCTCTCACATTATTGGTTTATTCATACACCTACATTCTATCCCCCATCCCCCATCCCGCCTTCCCACTTAAACCTTCGATTTTTTTCACATTAATGGGATAAGAAATAATATCCTCTAGTACTCTGTTTTATTTTCTTTACTATCAAAAGTAAATCATAAGCAAGCTTCCTAGAACAACTTTTCACATGTAAGATATTTTGGAAAGCATTAGTATACACAAATGGCATGGTTAAATGGAGACTGTGCACATGCAGAAAAGTAAACTACACATTTTAACAGTCAAATTATCAATACAATCTGCATCATTTCCTATTTCTATATTTAAATCATCTGGGCAAAGCTATGTGCAATATAGTTTGTACTATCTGCCCATGTATTTACTTATACACGTTGTGTGGAAACAGTGGGCAAAATGGAGCATAATATTACCAAAATTGTTTGGATGCTCTATTAGCTTGTCCAAAGCCCACAATATCAATGTCTGAATCTCTAATGGAAGAGGCTTAACCAGTTATAATGCTGTAGGAAAATGGACTGTATGAATTCCTTATGATAGATTTATGTTTGCCATCTTAACATTATCTTTTTTCTGATCCCCTATTCACTTATTTTAATAGACTTAAATATGCTCACAATCATATATGACATGGTGCTTTTCCAGCTGATCTGGTATTTCTTAGCATAGCATCATGGTTTTCATCCAAACTAGGATCTACTTTGTTTAATGGCACAAAAAAAAAAGAAAAAAAAAAACAAAGCAAAACACATAGCTTCATAGCTGTTTACTAGGCAAACAACCTCAAGGATCTTTTTAAGTCAGCCATGCATCCTAAATATCTGACCAGTTCTGCTTCCCTTGATAAGTTTAAGCATAGGCTTGGGAGATGAAACATTTACAAGCAGGGGCCTGGGAGATGGACTATTTACAGGCTGCCTGTGTCCATTACAGACATATGTGCCAAACCAGGGATGAATTTCCTGTACCCCATCCAATTGTCCAAGTTACACTTGAACTGGACAGGAGGTCCATCAGAGTGGGGTCTGAAATTGCCTTGTATGTCAGGCATAGATCTCCCATCAACAGCCTGCAGGAGACAGAATAAAGGGATAGGGCCTTGAGGCAGTCTACATAGGACATGTTACTCATGCCCTATATTCTTGTAATGAGAAACCTCTGTGGACATTCCATTTGCTGGATATGCCTGGTTAGGTACATAACAAAGGGGGCATTGTACTTACTCAATGATAGGTCTGGTTAATGCTAAATACAGTGGAACAATGACTTCCTTGGACCAAGATGTCATACCTTTGTTTATAAGTTGTACAACATAGAATGATTTCCTCACTACTGTAGACACATGATGGTCAAAGCCTAGATTACTGTCTATGTGTGTCCCCAGGTCACTGACTACTGGGTCATCTCTTAAGAATGTATATAGATGACTGTTGCTGTTCTCCATTCATGAGGCATGAAGCCTGCTTGGTGGCTATGGTTAAATAGCAATTCCAAAGGCCCAGATAGGTCATGTTTCATGCTATTTAGAAGGCATCCTAGAATATTGTCTGGGCCCATTGATGCAGTGTTCTTTGGCCTTAGAGAGAGCATTAAGAACCTGTTTTCTAGTGATAGCAGGTGGAGTTATATTTAATGGTAATTCCTAAGGAAAGGTTGAGAAGGAGAAAGGAGTAAAGCTGTAGGTGAATTTGTTGGACCTTAGGTTTGCTATATTTTCTGGCTCAGTAAAGGTGACTCAATTAACAATGAGCTCTGCACACAATTATGTACAGCCTTTGAGGTTGCAAACATAGATAAAGAATGCCTTGTGCTTGTCCTTGGCCTAGGAGGCCGAAAATTAGCTCAAATTTAGCTTTGGTAGACTTTATTTGTCATCTGAGTTGATTTTTAATTTGATGAGAGTGCTTTTATCCTGCTGGATGCTGCATGCCCTACTTTTTGCCATGATTTTCTTCATTCTATTATACACCCTATTGACATTGTGATTCTACCAGGGTGGAGTTAGTTCTGTACTTCTTCCTGGTGGGTACAGTTGCCTCTATGCAGTGATTAACATGTATAGGTTTTCTGTGAACAGTTCCACATAAGCAGCAGTGTTCTCAGGGTTTATGGGGGTTTGAAATTTTTGCTATATTGTCACTTAATAGTAGGAACTTAGCCTTAGAGTAGTTCCTGAATATTCCAGGGTTAGCTGGGGTTCCAGGTTTTATTTTTACTTCAAAGGAGACCATTTTGTGGTCTGACCTTACCAGAGAAGACATTACACTAGGGGGTGTGCAGCACTCCCCCATATTATTGAGGACCAGATCCAGTATGGTTGCACCCTGGTTGGTGTAGTAATAATCTGGTCTAGGGAGTTTGTGTTTACAAAATCCAGGAATCTCTGTGCCTGTATGTTTGGTGTCATATATAATTCCTGGTTAATAGCGGGTAATTAAAGTTGCCCATGAATATGGTATTTTTTGGATGGTGAGTGTTTCCAATAAGTTTAAATACATGTTATGGGTTTCCTGGGTCATGCTGGGTAACCTATAGCTTACAATGATGTGGTATTGGATTTTGCCTATGGTGATTTGAATATAGAGAACCTAAAGTGTATTGTCTTGTTTGACCAGCTTTGAGGTATATTTTTTTATGTGAATTGAGACACCTCCACCTTTATTCCCTCTCTGTGTTGTATCTGGTCTAAATGTGTGGAAGGCATTGTAACCCTACACTGTTTGTATGCTCTCCATGGCTTTAAACTAAGTCTCACTGACTATACAGATATCAGCTTTATCTAGGGTGAAGAGAGCTTCTGGGGAGGGAGTTTGTTTAGACTCCTAGCATAGAGCAGTAACACCTTTAGATTTTGTTGATTTACTATGTAGGAAGTATTTTCAATTTGGCATTGCCAAAAAAGGCACTATGGGGAGGACAATGTTTTAGCTAATATTCAAAAGCATACAGGGGAGAGGTGCAGACCATCCCTGGCAAAGCAGCATGGTTTGTTGACCATCTCCCTCCATGCTGACAAACATTGCACCTCCCTAGAATAACTCCAGAAACTAAGGCAATTATTAAAGTTAGTGATCTTTTGTTTGTATTGTGGCATTATCCTTAGAGAAGATGAAGTGCTATGCTCATACCAGCTTGGGACATATATTCCTACAGCTCCATGATGTCTCTCTTCATATAATCTAGGGAGGTATGTCTCAGGTCATTTATACCCACATGGACTATGGCTGAGTCATACTGGTACTTGTGGTCCAATGAACTGAATGTTTGTGCAGCGTGGTGGATCCTGGCCCCTAATAAGCAACTGACTGTGACTCTCTCCTTACTCAGTCTGGTAAGAGGGACATCAGTGTGCCTTGCAATGAAGTTTCCAATGACCAGAATGTTGAATTGTATGGTGACGTGCATTATGGGCTTAGAAGTAGATGCTCTATGAGATGTAGCTCTATGTGTTGATGTGGGTGTTGTTTTGAAGAGTGCATTCAGAGCTGCTGAGGGTGTTTGTTATGTGTACTTCATCTAGGAGGTCTTTGGGGTTTAGGAAGGTTACATTGTGGGTCTATGTGTCAGCTTTAAATTGTGCGTGATAGGTGCAGTGTGTGTACTACTGACAACCTTATTGACATTAGGAATGCTTTTATGTGACAGTTTTGCCTCCAGTGACATTGTGTAAATTCATGTCTTACATTCCATATCAGTTTGTCTGAGAATTAATAGGTTGTCAGTAAATATGAGGCAATTTCTGCTTTACCTCAGGATGCCCGTATCCACCAAGCTGGTAACAGAGACGGGGTAAAGTTCATATCCATGACAACAGACCCCTTTTTTTATTAGACAGTTGGAATGAAAACATAAAGTAATGTCAGGAGTATCCAGTTTGCAACTCTGGGAGCAGAATTTGTTACTGCAAACTAGTTGTCCTGTGTGCAAGTAGGTATTCCTGAAATTTCAATGGTGCTTTTACACAAAAACTGTCAGCTCAAGGTGTCTGAATTTATTAAGGGTGCTGCCAAACACTTGAGGAGAAACTAATAAGTAGACCCTGATGATTAATGGATGAAGTATTTAGGCAGATATTCTGAAGTCAGAAGCAAATCCAGCACTACTTACTAAAAAGAAAAAAAGAATTAGCTTGTCAAGAATGATGAAAAGAGGGTAGTCACCTGAATGGCTACTGGCTGTTTACTAGTAGTGCTGGTCTCACCACAGCTTTATGCTGCTGGGATACAATGCTCCTTTGCTTCTTCTCTCACCAGCACCAAAACAGTAGCACCAATCCCAAGATGAGAAGCAGACCACAGGCTGTTTGGTGATTCATAGTCCCACATGATGCAAGGGTCTGTAGGCTTGTTGTAGCCTTTTCCTGGTAGATACCTTGAAATGCAACCAGATAAATCAGGAAGTTCAAACCCAGACACTGCCCAACCAGAAACAGTCAGGAATTAATGCACTCTGCTCCTTCTCTCACCAGGAGCAAATTATAAGCACAAATTCCAAGCTGGCACTATGAAGCAGTTATTAGGCTTTCGAGTGATCAGCAGTCTTCAGGAAATAATGTCCCTATGCTCCTTCTCTCACCAGGAGCAAAGCAGAAGCACTAACCACAAGATGACTACTGGGAGGCAGAATATGGGCTGTCTGATAATTGGTGGTCTTGAAGTAGATGTTGCAGATTTGAAGATGGAAAAATGGGTTAATATCCTAAGAACTACAGTGTGCAATAAGCAGTTAGATATGAAGTGGAACCTGGTACGCAAGATCCATTTCTTGTGTAATCGTATGAGAACAGAATTCAGGAACAGCTGTAATATAAAAGAATTTTGAGGAAAAATTCATGGATCTTAAACAGCAAGGAGTAGAGCAAAGGAGGGAGGTAAGTTAATATTAAGGGCAATTCATTCAAGCATTTTAGCTTCTTAGAAATGTTTGTGATTGTAAGTTATAATATAAAGGACTTGTTAGAATATGAGTTTAGATTGGTTCTTTTATACAATCTGGGTATAATTATGTAAAGAAAGAAAATGGTCAAGAGAAGAGCTGTACCCCACCTCCCATGAAACGTTTAAGTCACCAAGAATAGTTAGTTTTTGATCTTTAGCAATTCTATCAATATCTAGTAAAGTATTTTATACATGGTAAAAAGTGATATTATACTATTAATATGTTGCATTTTTTTCAGTATTGTCAATGTTTCCACTGCAAATTTATAATTTGTAATAAAAAAAATTCTTCTCCATCTTCAAGTCAACAGCAAAATGAAATGCAGGAGCATCTTAACACTCAGTAGCAGATGTTCCTACAACTGCAAAAGGATACTGAAGTGCTTAGAAAAGATACTGACAATAGGATAGACAACAAGCAGACATAGTAGCCGATATTATAGCTTCACCACTAATAAGGACATTAAACAGATTAAAAGCAATATCAAAAATTAAAATGACTACATCAATTATACTAACTGACATTTTGTGAACTGCTGAAAATAGCATTTTTGAAACATAAAGCAGGTTCATTTTCTGGCTGGAGCATTGGAAAAACTGAAGAAAAATAATTAGCCATTATAATCAACTTTAAAATGACAGGGAGTACTGACAGCAAGCTTTGAAATAGTTTTAAGGAAAAATGAATAATCCATCTTTGGCACATCCTGTGAAACATGCAGGCAGTGTGCCTACCTCTTTTGCAAATACCAAACTCAGCAAGTCCACAAGGAGCTGGTAGCCCAAATATTAATAAACAAACAGAAAAAGTGAAAGCAACTACATTTCTGCCATTGCATCACTACTACTGCCACTTCTACTGCTGCACCCACATAACTCATATATCCCCTATGTTCTTATTCCATGCCCCCCACTCCTTTACTTTCTAAACGCAGTCCTCAGTCACCCACCCAACATGCATTGCCTTGCCTTTTCCTTCTCCTTGAGTGCAAATTCCTAATAAACATGAACAACTCCACTCCATGAAAATAACAATCAGTATCTCTTATCTTGCTACTCCTTTGTTAATTATTTTATCATTAACAAAAAGTAATACTAACACTTATAGTGCTTATGTATTTACTACTAATTAATTCAACCTTATCATACTTATTTCTTTCTGTTGTCAATATTTGTTCTAAGGCATTTATGTAGCCTTTAAATTACCTAATATTTTAATAATCATTTATTTATTGATTATATGACAACTGCTGTAGAAGTTGTACATAGTTTTCCTAATACATAAACTAACATACTGTATATTATTTGATGCCATTACTGAACCTAAAGATGACAGCCTTTATACAAAACTGTAAAATACTGCATAAACATGAAAAAGTGGGCATGGGAAATCAGAACCTAAAATCCAAAGGTTTTATTTCACTAAAGAAAACAAAGATTGTGAGCATTTTTCATACAAATAAAACAGAGAATATGGGGCATCTCCAGATGTTCAAGTAAAACAAATCAGGTATTCAAGTATTATCTGAAGATGATGTCTTAATTTGGATGAAAGCACTCATGAAAATTATTTTGTTACATCTTTTATCATGTAGTCTACATGCATTAATTGACAGAATTACATTAAATATGCCATTTTTAATTTTATCTTAAACAATAAATGCTTTTATTACACTGTTCAGTTCTGCTTTCACAGATTTTCATCACTGCAAGACTTCAAATATCTAAAGTCTTCAAAACTGTGTAAAACTAAATGAGGCAATGTTCTGAAATGTTACATATGCTGCTGCAAGAGACATTTAAAACTCATTTGGCCACAAGAGTTGCATGATAATTAGTGCACTCAGCTGAGAATTGCATGAAAGTACAAGGCAATTAGTTAATTGAGTGAATTTTTGTTATGGTATTAAATGCAGCAAATGGCATTACTGTTTTCACATGTATGCTGTCCCACTGGAATGTTCCTCTACGTCCCCATTGACTGTACAGAAGCCACACAAATATAATGGCTACAGTACTATATTGTAATTTGTTGCTGTCAAACATTACATGTCCTTACTCCTCAAATGAGCCAAATCAATGATAATTTTAACAGTAATCGTTTAAGTGCCATTTGCTTTCAAATATAGCCTGCTTACTCCTCAAAAATGTAGATACGTGTCTGTATACATTATGATGTCATTGTCAAGGAAGTGAAGAGTATGGTGTAGAAACCTATTTTAACTTACTGTTCTCAGAGCTGTATACTACCATATAAAGTACCATATCAATGACCATTCTATACTGATCCTGTAACTGCTCCCACACCCCTCCTCAAAAAGACAGATAGACACCTGCCTTATACATAGCCTCCTACTATTAGAATGAAATTAGAAGTTATGTACCTACCATAACGTTCCATGTTAGTTGTCTTCTCTCGCCTTCTTTCTTGCTGGATGGGTTCGGAGCCGATCCTCGACTCCGACTCGGCACTTGCTTAGCTTGAGAACTCCTTTTACCAGCTCGAGGCAACCCTATATCCCATGATGCAAGGCGAGACTACCTCAGATCTCGTTTGGTAGCTAAATAACCCTGCCAATAATACTAATCCCAAAGGAAGAGCAAAACTAGCCTAGAAAAACTAGGCAAAAAAGTTCTTAAGATAGACTCTCTAAAGAACTAAGGAGAGTGAATCTGATAAAGAGAAACTCTTCAAGATCTGTCCAGGCCAGGGGGAAGGAGGGAGGGACGCAAGAAAGAAGGCGAGAGAAGACAACTAACATGGAACGTTATGGTAGGTACATAACTTCTAAATGTTAAGTTGTCAATCTCGCCTTCATTCTTGCTGGATGGGACCGCGTCCCTAGCACCTGTATCCCAGGTGGCTCAATGGAACAGACTCTTGAGTACTGTGGAACCAAAACTGGCTCTGTCCCTGGAGGCCAAATCTAATTTGTAATGAGAGACAAAGGTATGAGGAGTGGCCCAAGTAGCTGCTGCACAAATGGTATCAATGGGTAGCCTATCCTGAAAAGCTGTAGAAGTGGATAGGCTCCTGGTTGAGTGTGCCTTCGGTTTTGAGGGTAGTTGCTTGCCTCTGAGCGATTACACGTAAGAAATGGTGGAAGATAACCATCTGGACAAGGTCACTTTTGATACTGGGAGACCTTTCCTGTTTTCTGCATAGGAGACAAATAATTGATCTGATTTCCTGAATTGTTTAGTTCTATGCAAATAATATCTGAGCTGACGATGGACATCCAAAAAATGAAGCTTTTGTTCAGCTCTGTCAGAATAATTTGGGAAAAAAACTGGTAGATCGATGGATTGATTAATATTAGTTTGAGAAACAACTTTGGGAAGAAAGGATGGATTTGTTCTCAAGGATACCCTGTCCTTGTGAAAAACCAAGTAAGGGGAACGGATGCAGAGAGCTTGAATCTCAGATACCCTCCTTGCTGAAGTGATAGCCAGTAAGAATATAGTTTTCCAGGTCAATAACTTCAAGGAGCATGAAGCAGTCGGTTCGAAGGGGGGTAAAATCAAGGATGCTAACATCAAATTCAGATCCCATTGTGGAGGAGGATGTTTTATTGGAGGCTTTAGGAGAAAAACTCCTCTCAGAAAAGCTTTGCATAGTCTATGTGACATAATGTTACGATCTTGCAAGCCAACATGATATTTGGAAATAGCCGCCAGTTGAACTTTGACTGTTGATGAAGAAGATCCTGACTGAAAAACTTCAGCCAGAAAATCTAAAACAGAATGCACAGGTGCAGTAAAGGGATCAATGTGCCTGGAGTTTGCCCAAAGGGAAAAACGTCGCCACTTGCTAGCATAAACTGTTCTGGTGGACGACTTCAAAGAAGCTATTAAGATATCTCTGACAGGATCAGAGATCATAGGAAGCCTGGCTAGGGAAGGAAGTGGAGCAACCAAGCAGTGAGGTTGAGAGAACGAATGGCCCGGTGCTATTGACCCGATTGGTGGATCAAAAGATCCGGAACTGGGTCCAGATGCCAAGGTTGCACCAGGAGGTGACGATGTAGGGTCGGAAACCAAATTTGTCGAGGCCAGTAAGGGGCAATGAGAATCAACTTGGCTCTCAAAACGGTAGCTTTCTGAATGACCTGTGGAATTAAGGGGAAAGGAGGAAAGGCATACAGAAGTCCCCGGGGCCAATCCTGGGTTAGAGAGTCTCTCAGGGGTTGGCCTGATAGGGGAAAGAGGGTGAAGAAGTCCGGGCATTTGTTGTTTTGGGGTGTAGCAAAAAGGTCGAAACAAGGGGTGCCCCACTTCAGAAATATCTCGTCCACTATCGATTGATTGAGAGACCACTCATGAGGCATGAGAATGGCTCTGCTCAGTCTGTCCGCTAAGAGGTTGGACCTGACGGGGATGTGCATTGCTATCAGAAACCGATGAGAGGAGATTGCCCATTGCCAAAGTCTGAGAGCTTCTCGACACAAAGGATAGGATCTGGTCCCGCCCTGCTTGTTGATGTACCAGACCACAGACATGTTGTCCGTTTGAACTGCAATAGTCCCCGCAGGAAGAAAGTCGTTGAGGGCTTGCAACGTTAAAAGCACTGCTCTCATCTCCAGGACATTTATGTGCAGATGGTATTCGATGGGTTGCCAAGTCCCGTGGACCATCCTGCCCTGATAATGCCCCCCCCACCCGATCAGAGAGGCATCCATAGTGACTGTGGCAACCGGAGGAGGGGGAACAAATGGTCGGCCCTGATGAAGTAGAGGGGAAGATACCCACCAGGTTAGATGAGTCCTGCACGATTGTGTAACCAAGATTTCGTGCCTCATGGGAAGGTTCTGGAGCGACCACTGAGTGAATAACATCCACTGCAGAAGACGCATGTGGAAGCGAGCTAATGGTAGAAGTACAATGGCCGCATCCATAAGACCTAGAACCTTCAGAACCAATCTGGCTTTGACTTTGCTGCTCTGCAATAAAATCCGAACGTATTTTTGGATGTCCAGAATTCTCTGATCTGTTAGTCTGGCTAACATACTGATGGTGTTTAATTCTGCACCTATAAAGGTGATAGATTGGCAAGGCAGCAGAGAAGATTTTTCGAAATTCACCGATATTCCCAACCTTTTGCAAAGCTGCAGAGTGTAGTCTCTGCTCTGAAGAAGCTGATGCTTGGTGGTGGCGGAGAGGAGCCAGTCGTCTAAATAAGGAAACACCTGGAATCCTTGACGTCTCAGATGAGCTGTGACCACTGCCATGCATTTGGTAAACACTCTGGGGGCTGAAGTGAGGCCAAAGGGCAGGGCTCTGAATTGATAATGACTGGTCCCTAGCCGAAAGCGGAGAAACCTCCTGGAGCGCCTGCGTATCTTTACGTGATAGTACGCGTCCTGAAGGTCTATCGAGCACATCCAGTTGTCCTTGCCCAGAAAGGGCAGAATGGACTGAAGCGTGACCATCCGGAATCTTGACTTCTTGACAAATCTGTTTAGATTGCTCAGGTCTAAAATCGGTCTCCAATCTCCCGTCCTTTTGGGGACCAAAAAGAATCTCGAGTAGACGCCGGATCCTACTTGGTCTGCTGGAACAGTCTGGACGGCTCTTTTTTCTAGGAGCTTTGAAACCTCCTGTTTTGCCAAATCCCTTTGACCGGGTGAGATGTCTGGAAGGGATTGGTGAGGTACGGGATACCTTTCGAAGGGGATTTTGTAACCCTCGGATATGATCGACTGTACCCACATGTCTTGTGAAAGGGAATGCCAGGCTACTGGGTACAGCGATATCCTTCCCCCAACTGCCTCCAAGGGTGGACAGTCGGGCAACACCTCAGGGATGCTGGAAGGGCTTATCAGGAAGAGACTCTCTGTTGCCCTGATTCTGGGGACCCCCCTGCCTCTAGGGCGGCGTCTATTATTGTTACCCCCTCTGCCTCTGGGGGTAAACTGACCACATGTGTCCGGCGCTGCTCCTTGGGCTTTACGGAACCACATCTTTCCTCCTTTCTGACCCTTGGGATAGGGTCTAGAAGGGGTGGAAAAATGGACTCCTACGGCAGAAAGAGTTTTGCCGTCTTGCTCACACCTGGTCAAGGTTTCCTTCACCTGAGGTCCGAACAAAGCCAAACCGTCAAAGGGGGTATTGGTGAAGGACGCCTTAAAGGGGTCTGTGAAATTACAAAGCCGCATCCAGGCTTGACGTCTAAGAGCCACTCCTGTGCCTGCGGCTCTGCTCGCTCCATCGGCTGCATAGGATATGAGCCGCATGGAGGAGTTGGTTAAAGAATTTAGGATTGCTAGCTGTGAGGCAATCTTGTCTTGAGCCCCAGCAGCTGAAGGATCCTGAACCACTTCACCTAGTTCCTTGAGAATATCTCTTTGAAGTCTGGTGAAATGACAAAGGTAGTTCAGCGAACGCATAGCAAAGGTCGCTGAAGAAAACATCCGCTTACCATACCTATCCATGGTCCTAGAATCTTTGTTAGGAGGATGGACAGGCACGGAAGGATCCGCAAGTTCCTTCTTGGTGGCCGCCGCCACCACCATAGCATCCACAGAGACGCCCTTAGAAAGAAACTGCTTGTCTGAAGGGGCCGTAATAAATTTGGATGGCCTCCTGGGGACAGGTTCCACAGAATCTGGGGCTGCCCACGCCTTCCGAGCCACTACCTGCATAAGTGGGTCGAAAGGCGGAGACACCCAGGAGGTGGAGGGTCAGGATCCAAAAGCCTCCAGGTATACCGACTCATACTCGGAGGGGTCAATGGAAGGCCAGTTCCCCCTCTGTTTGAGGAGTTCAAGGATGTCTAAAAAGGAGACATCCTGAGAGGGGGACCGTGGGGAACCCTCCGACTCATCTAAGTTGGTATCAGATGTTGTAGACTCAGGAGAGTCTGTGTGTTTCCTCTTACACGTCCTCTTCCGCGGGGGTTCCCCTGCGGGATCAGGAGAAACCTCAGAAGAGGAAGTTATTCCCAATGGGGAAACCTGGGGTGATGGATTCCTGGGCCTGAGAGCAAGAGGCTGGCAAGAGACATCAACAGGCACCGAAGAGGGAGGAGCTAAAGGGATGGACCGTTGACCTGGCTCAGGTGCCAGGACACTCCTCATCACCTCAAAGGCTCCTCTCCCAGGGAGGCCAGAATACTCCCGTTCCGAAGAAACAGGAATTCCCGGCTCCACTGAGAGAGAAGGCTCCGAGGCCGATGTCGGTGCCGAGCTTACCAAAGCCGAAGCCTCGAGAGGGAGAGCGGGGTCGGACAAGGGTCCGATGCCACTAGCCCCCTCGGAGCCGACAAAGGAAACTCGATGACCGGATCCCTCCAAGGAAGGTCTCATGGAGGAGGAAAGGGGATGTATCGGCTCCGTCGCCAACACGGTCGCTGTCCCGAGAAGCTCCGGCTCCGAACTCTGGAGGAGAGTCGGAGGAGGAAGTTCAAGGGGAAGAGCAATAGCCAAAGTCTGCTGAGATGGGCTATGGAGCATTTGGGCTAGTGCCTGTGACTTCAACAGCCTGCTTATCACCCTCTCTAAATCATGGTCAGACAGCCTGGAAGATCTCGAAGATCGGCTCCGATGACTCCGTTCCGACAAAAGAGGAGACCTCGGAGCCGAGTGGATCGACTCCAAAGAAGGGGACCGAGATCTCTTCTTGGACTAAGCCATCGGAGCCGACGTCCTCTGGGTTCCAGATGGAGCCGAAGGCTTTTCGGCTCCGATACTGGATAACAAGTCTGCGCCAGCCGGAGCCGACAAGGCAACTGTAGACTGAGTGTCGAAGCCAGTAGAAACTGACACTACCACATCAGAGGAAGAAAGATCGGCTCCAGCCAGAGCCGATCTCGACTCTGAAGGAGTCGGAGCCACCGGGGAAGGCTTAACCACTGTAGCCTGAACCTTAGGTGGCTTTGAAGGTTTACTCGACCCAGTCTTAGTGGGTGAACCTTCTGGCTTTAATAAGCCACGAAGGATTAACTTGTTCCTCCTCTCCTGCAGGACTCTCTGGCTAAAGGAATGACATATAGCACAGGAGTCCTGCAGGTGTAAAGGCCCCAGGCAGTAAACACAAGAAGTGTGACCGTCTGTCAGAGACATCTTCTGACAGCACGAGTCACACTTCTTGAAGCCTGAGACCTTTCCTTCCCTAGACATAGTCTAAGCAAAAACACACACACTGAACAGTCACACTATTAATCCCAAAAACACACACACAGATAGGGATTAAGAAAGAGAGGCCTAGGCCTAACTGAAAATATTAACTTTACAAATTAACTTGAAAGTTTAGTTAAAGGGGAAATAGGGTGGGCTGTAGAAAAACTACACACTATCTGATTATTAAGAAGAAAGGGAGAGAAAAACCCTGACTAAATGTTTGAAAATTCAAACTCACCTGAGCTGGCAAAAAAGAGACCTCTTCGCAAAGCGGCAAACGAGATCTGAGGTAGTCTCGCCTTGCATCATGGGATATAGGGTTGCCTCGAGCTGGTAAAAGGAGTTCTCAAGCTAAGCAAGTGCCGAGTCGGAGCTGAGGATTGGCTCCGAACCCATCCAGCAAGAATGAAGGCGAGATTGACAACTTAACATCTGCTGAGACAGGCTATGGAGCATTTGGGCTAGTGCCTGTGACTTCAACAGCCTGCTTACCACCCTCTCTAAATCATGGTCAGACAGCCTGGAAGATCTCGAAGATCGGCTCCGATGACTCCGTTCCGACAAAAGAGGAGACCTCTGAGCCAAGTGGATCGACTCCAAAGAAGGGGACCGAGATCTCTTCTTGGACGAAGCCATCGGAGCTGACGTCCTCTGGGTTCCAGATGGAGCCGAAGGCTTTTCGGCTCCGATACTGGATAACACGTCAGCGCCAGCCGGAGCCGACAAGGCAACTGTAGACTGAGTGTCGGAGCCGGTAGGAACCGACACTACCACATCAGAGGAAGAAAGATCGGCTCCAGCCGGAGCCGATCTTGACTCCGAAGGTGTCGGAGCCACCGGGGAAGGCTTAACCACTGTAGCCTGAACCTTAGGTGGCTTTGAAGGTTTACTCAACCCAGTCTTAGTGGATGAACCTTCTGGCTTTAATAAGCCATGGAGGATTAACTTGTTCCTCCTCTCCTGCAGGACTCTCTGGCTAAAGGAATGACATATAGCACAGGAGTCCTGCAGGTGTAAAGGCCCCAGGCAGTAAACACAAGAAGTGTGACCGTCTGTCAGAGACATCTTCTGACAGCACGAGTCACACTTCTTGAAGCCTGAGACCTTTCCTTCCCTAGACATAGTCTAAGCAAAAACACACACACTGAACAGTCACACTATTAATCCCAAAAACACACACACAGATAGGGATTAAGAAAGAGAGGCCTAGGTCTAACTGAAAAATTATTAACTTTACAAATTAACTTGAAAGTTTAGTTAAAGGGGAAATAGGGTGGGCTGTAGAAAACTACACACTATCTGATTATTAAGAAGAAAGGGAGAGAAAAACCCTGACTAAATGTTTGAAAATTCAAACTCACCTGAGCTGGCAAAAAAGAGACCTCTTCGCAAAGCGGCAAACGAGATCTGAGGTAGTCTCGCTTTGCATCATGGGATATAGGGTTGCCTCGAGCTGGTAAAAGGAGTTCTCAAGCTAAGCAAGTGCCGAGTCGGAGCTGAGGATCGGCTCCGAACCCATCCAGCAAGAATGAAGGCGAGATTGACAACTTAACATCTGCTGAGACGGGCTATGGAGCATTTGGGCTAGTGCCTGTGACTTCAACAGCCTGCTTACCACCCTCTCTAAATCGTGGTCAGACAGCCTGGAAGATCTCGAAGATCGGCTCCGATGACTCCGTTCCAACAAAAGAGGAGACCTCGGAGCCAAGTGGATTGACTCCAAAGAAGGGGACCGAGATCTCTTCTTGGACGAAGCCATCGGAGCCGACGTCCTCTGGGTTCCAGATGGAGCCAAAGGCTTTTCGGCTCCGATACTGGATAACACGTCGGCGCCAGCCGGAGCCGACAAGGCAACTGTAGACTGAGTGTCAGAGCCGGTAGGAACCGACACTACCACATCAGAGGAAGAAAGATCGGCTCCAGCCGGAGCCGATCTTGACTCCGAAGGAGTCGGAGCCACCGGGGAAGGCTTAACCACTGTAGCCTGAACCTTAGGTGGCTTTGAAGGTTTACTTGACCCAGTCTTAGTGGGTGAACCTTCTGGCTTTAATAAGCCACGGAGGATTAACTTGTTCCTCCTCTCCTGCAGGACTCTCTGGCTAAAGGAATGACATATAGCACATGAGTCCTGCAGGTGTAAAGGCCCCAGGTAACACAAGAAGTGTGACCGTCTGTCAGAGACATCTTCTGACAGCACGAGTCACACTTCTTGAAGCCTGAGACCTTTCCTTCCCTAGACATAGTCTAAGCAAAAACACACACACTGAACAGTCACACTATTAATCCCAAAAACACACACACAGATAGGGATTAAGAAAGAGAGGCCTAGGCCTAACTGAAAAATTATTAACTTTACAAATTAACTTGAAAGTTTAGTTAAAGGGGAAATAGGGTGGGCTGTAGAAAAACTACACACTATCTGATTATTAAGAAGAAAGGGAGAGAAAAACCCTGACTAAATGTTTGAAAATTCAAACTCACCTGAGCTGGCAAAAAAGAGACCTCTTCGCAAAGCAAACGAGATCTGAGGTAGTCTCGCCTTGCATCATGGGATATAGGGTTGCCTCGAGCTGGTAAAAGGAGTTCTCAAGCTAAGCAAGTGCCGAGTCGGAGCTGAGGATCGGCTCCGAACCCATCCAGCAAGAATGAAGGCGAGATTGACAACTTAACATCTGCTGAGATGGGCTATGGAGCATTTGGGCTAGTGCCTGTGACTTCAACAGCCTGCTTACCACCCTCTCTAAATCATGGTCAGACAGCCTGGAAGATCTCGAAGATCGGCTCCGATGACTCCGTTCCGACAAAAGAGGAGACTTCGGAGCCAAGTGGATCGACTCCAAAGAAGGGGACCAAGATCTCTTCTTGGACGAAGCCATCGGAGCTGACGTCCTCTGGGTTCCAGATGGAGCCGAAGGCTTTTCGGCTCCGATACTGGATAACACGTCAGCGCCAGCCGGAGCCGACAAGGCAACTGTAGACTGAGTGTCGGAGCCGGTAGGAACCGAAACTACCACATCAGAGGAAGAAAGATCGGCTCCAGCTGGAGCCGATCTTGACTCCGAAGGAGTCGGAGCCACCGGGGAAGGCTTAACCACTGTAGCCTGAACCTTAGGTGGCTTTGAAGGTTTACTCGACCCAGTCTTAGTGGGTGGACCTTCTGGCTTTAATAAGCCACGGAGGATTAACTTGTTCCTCCTCTCCTGCAGGACTCTCTGGCTAAAGGAATGACATATAGCACAGGAGTCCTGCAGGTGTAAAGGCCCCAGGCAGTAAACACAAGAAGTGTGACCGTCTGTCAGAGACATCTTCTGACAGCACGAGTCACACTTCTTGAAGCCTGAGACCTTTCCTTCCCTAGACATAGTCTAAGCAAAAACACACACACTGAACAGTCACACTATTAATCCCAAAAACACACACACAGATAGGGATTAAGAAAGAGAGGCCTAGGTCTAACTGAAAAATTATTAACCTTACAAATTAACTTGAAAGTTTAGTTAAAGGGGAAATAGGGTGGGCTGTAGAAAACTACACACTATCTGATTATTAAGAAGAAAGGGAGAGAAAAACCCTGACTAAATGTTTGAAAATTCAAACTCACCTGAGCTGGCAAAAAAGAGACCTCTTCGCAAAGCGGCAAACGAGATCTGAGGTAGTCTCGCCTTGCATCATGGGATATAGGGTTGCCTCGAGCTGGTAAAAGGAGTTCTCAAGCTAAGCAAGTGCCGAGTCGGAGCTGAGGATCGGCTCCGAACCCATCCAGCAAGAATGAAGGCGAGATTGACAACTTAACATCTGCTGAGACGGGCTATGGAGCATTTGGGCTAGTGCCTGTGACTTCAACAGCCTGCTTACCACCCTCTCTAAATCGTGGTCAGACAGCCTGGAAGATCTCGAAGATCGGCTCCGATGACTCCGTTCCGACAAAAGAGGAGACCTCAGAGCCAAGTGGATCGACTCCAAAGAAGGGGACCGAGATCTCTTCTTGGACGAAGCCATCGGAGCCGACGTCCTCTGGGTTCCAGATGGAGCCGAAGGCTTTCGCCCGATACTGGATAACACGTCGGTGCCAGCCGGAGCCGACAAGGCAACTGTAGACTGAGTGTCGGAGCCGGTAGGAATGACACTACCACATCAGAGGAAGAAAGATCGGCTCCAGCCGGAGCCGATCTTGACTCCGAAGGAGTCAGAGCCACCGGGGAAGGCTTAACCACTGTAGCCTGAACCTTAGGTGGCTTTGAAGGTTTACTCGACCCAGTCTTAGTGGGTGAACCTTCTGGCTTTAATAAGCCACGGAGGATTAACTTGTTCCTCCTCTCCTGCAGGACTCTCTGGCTAAAGGAATGACATATAGCACATGAGTCCTGCAGGTGTAAAGGCCCCAGGCAGTAAACACAAGAAGTGTGACCGTCTGTCAGAGACATCTTCTGACAGCACGAGTCACACTTCTTGAAGCCTGAGACCTTTCCTTCCCTAGACATAGTCTAAGCAAAAACACACACACTGAACAGTCACACTATTAATCCCAAAAACACACACACAGATAGGGATTAAGAAAGAGAGGCCTAGGCCTAACTGAAAAATTATTAACTTTACAAATTAACTTGAAAGTTTAGTTAAAGGGGAAATAGGGTGGGCTGTAGAAAAACTACACACTATCTGATTATTAAGAAGAAAGGGAGAGAAAAACCCTGACTAAATGTTTGAAAATTCAAACTCACCTGAGCTGGCAAAAAAGAAACCTCTTCGCAAAGCGGCAAACGAGATCTGAGGTAGTCTTGCCTTGCATCATGGGATATAGGGTTGCCTCGAGCTGGTAAAAGGAGTTCTCAAGCTAAGCAAGTGCCGAGTCACCCATCCAGCAAGAATGAAGGCGAGATTGACAACTTAACATTGAAAGAATAAATGAATACAGTGACATAGTTCAGCTTGTTTCTGACTGATAGCAAACTGTATTGATGATAATTTCACAATGTCATGTAACTGCCCATTGGTTTAATAAACAAATTGCCTTCAGGAAAAGCAACTGGTTTTGGCAATTACCTCACAAAAATGAAAGAAATCATGTCTACATTAAGGTATTTCAACCTGCTACTGTCATTCATAGCCATATACCCCACTCTCTAATCATAGTGGTAGTTACAAAAAATGAAAATACAAATGGATCATTGCTGTAGGCAGTGTATACTTTTACCACTGCCTTAGATGTCCTATCAGTAAAAATGAAAATATCTACATGAGAAAAGTTTTTCCTGCCCCAGAAGATGAGTGGCTTCTTTCCTTAACCACCCAGTAAGCACTGAGATTAGTTGTTCAAAGCAACCAATGCCACATGCTTACCTTACATAGTAAAGGACAAGGATTGGCTAGCCATGTCCTATTCCTGTATGAGAGGGATAGATTCAATTGGAATACTGCCTTACTTTGTGATGTTCCTTCATTCATTGATACCCAGATTACCTTCTTTATTCTAAGATGACTTCTAGTTAAGATAGTGCACGGTAACTGGAAAACGAATGAATGAAAACATATTTGCATGCCACATTAGATGGATTATTCGGCTGCATGTACATTCCAGCCTGCAAGACTGAAACTCCCACATTGCAATTTATTAAACAAAATATATTTATGACTACAAACTGTGTATTCGATTTTTATCATTGCTAATTATTTTGTCATACTTTAATATACCTTGCATAATATTATGTTTAACTGTCTTCATATAATGTACTCACTTGACTAATACTTTGGTGGGAATCTTTGGCTTTCATGTATTTCTTAATGATTAGTATGCTCAAAAATACATTGTCTTTACATATCAACTACAACCCTACCATCCTCCACAAAACACTTTACAATAAGTGAAAGTCTTTATATGCCACTTAAAGCATTCTAAGACTCACTAATTCTACATTACTAATGCCCAGCAAGCCAATAACTGACATTGAAAAAAGTTTATTTTTTCAGTTTCGTTCACATTTAGAAGTACAAGCAAGTCCTACATAATTTCATATCCACAAAAACATCTATGCATTCTTATTGAACTTCTGTTAAAAGTGAAGCAAGCACTGGAAAAATGCACGGTCCTAATGAGAGTCATCAGATCTCTATCATTCTTTTAAAAGAGGCACAAGTTTGAGCTGAGTGGCTGAGAGGAAAAGTGCAGAAACAAGGCCACTTTGTTGTTATTTTCCCATGTCCAGGGCCTTCACTTCAAAACCCTTGTAGAAAAACTACTGCCTAAATCCTACATGAAGCAATCTCTTAGGTGTGTCAGATGCACTGATGGAAAAGAGCACCCCTAACTTTTGACAAATATGCCTGTAGGTGAATTACAGATTATGAGACTATTAGTTTTTCTTCCATTGCTATCCTGCACACTAACCTGCTGCTGTGAGCAAGCTGCCATACTTGCATTATCCATAACAACAACTGGGTGAGGATCAATCAACATTTTCTAAAATTAAGCAATTTGCCTTCTCGCATTTGAAAAACAAAGCAATGCAACTTTTTTTGACAGGCTTCAGAAGAACAGTGATTTACTCATTTCACTACATGCAGGACTTGTAATGTTGATTGATTTATTTGTTTATTTCATTAAATGGGACAGTTCGACAATGCAGAATCCATTTTTCCACCAAGGTCTGAGGAGAAAAACTCCACATGATCACAGTACAATATATAAACAGTAGTGATATTGTTTACTTGGGTTACTGCAAATTCACCCCTGTTTTAGAATCCTTGCCCCTCAAGGATAGGGACAACATGTAAATGCTCTGCTCATATCTGGGTTATTCATATTTAAAACATAAGAGCTAAAAACTTAATGTGAATAAATGGTTAGTTTCTAAAGATTCTCATGGATCAATAACCTAGTATGTACCTAAGAACATATGAACCTATATATCGCATACACATATGCAATGTTAGAGCTACTGGCAGTTATGGGAAGCATAATAACAAAAAGAATTATACTACGTACACAGATACAATGACAGTGCTGTTGGTAGTTATTGTGCACATTAAAGTAAAGAGAGAATAATAATATATAACATGCACAAATACAATGACAGAGGCATTGGCAGTTATTGCGCACATTAACATTACAATATAGAAAAAGAAATAATATTTTACACACATCTATAATTACAGCAGTAGTGACAGCTATTGAGCACATTATAATAAATGCAAAGTATAAGATATTATATGCACATATACATTGTTTTATAGCTATTGGCAGTTACTAAGCACATTACAATAGAGAGAGAATAATAATACATTAAATACATTTATACGGGTAAAGAAGTATTGGCAGTTACAGAGCACATCAGTATAAATGGGGAGAATCATACTACACATACAAAGCCACAATGATAGAGGCATTAACACATTATAATAAATAGCAGCAAAAAAGAATATGGTAGCAGTTGTACGAAGTATAACTCCAGACCACATAAAATAAACCAAGAACTTTAATATTCAGTAAGCGCTTTCACCACTATCCATGGCTTCTTCAGACCATGCACAAATATAAAAACATACAGAGAGGTTTTTAAGCTCTCCCTGTATACCTCATTAACTTGAAAGACCACTCCCAGTCAATCAAGTTGCTTTAGACACACCCTCTTTTAAAAACATCAGTCTCTTCCTCTATATTGTATAGTATTACTTTTAAAATACATTTTTATAACACATTTAAAAATCTTGTTCAGCAATCAAAGCATTCATAAACATCTCCAAGCATTTCATGTTTAAGAACATTTCAGAGCATTGCTTCTATCAGCAGCGTATCAAATGCTATATATTATGCTAGACATCATTATTTAATAACAATAGTATTAGAGTCACTGTTCATTATATATTCTAGAGTCATATTTCACTGTATTGTCTGCTTTGCTCACATATATGCTGTTATTTAAAAATTATTACAATAACAAATCTAGGTCTAAGATTCTATATATTCCTACTGCTTCTAACAGTGTAAATAAAGCTCCAGTTTACAAACAGATTACCCATGCCATATTTTCAGATTTCATTTTGAAGCTCAACTTTTTCCACCACATATTCAACTGTTAAACTTGTCCAGTGAGTGTAACCTACTCAAGATATACTTATATTGCACCCTGATTATGTTATATTCCATTTCCAGAAGTTAAAAAATGTTAGAAATGAGAGAAGTGTGCTCGTCGTCATTGCAGCGCCTTTGCACATCTGCTGTGACGTCATCGCACTCGACAAATGCTCAGTTTTACTTTCTCCCACTTTCTTCATTTAATTATGATAAAACAACCAGGTATTATAAAATATATATCATTACTAAATAATTTAGAGTTCACTAAGTCACAAATTAATAATCAGAATCATATATGTAAACAGCTTCATTCGAGGGAAATATATTCTTCTCCCCATAGAAACAGATCATATTGTTGTATTGCTATCTTTCATATGTCAGTCAAGTATATGCAATATAAGCACTCAACTCATCATATGGATACTGCCAGGCACAATTTTATACAAATACAGTAAACATAATTTGAACTTAATACCTCTGGACAGCCCATTCAAACCATAAAATATGGATTCCGGCGTGTAACTCGCAAGACATTTCCCTGCGAGCTACATCGCCGAAACCAAACGGCTACAGCAGCACTTTGCCATAGTGCAATTTGATTGAAAAACATAGCTGCTGCAGCTGTAATCTATGAACGGGCAGATACAGCCGTACGGGATGTGTAGCGCATGCCTTCGTCTCATTCAAGGAATGCATTTAATTAATTATTTATTTATTTTGTTGTCAGTCTGCAGCGGCTATGCTTTTCAGCCAAATTGCACTACGGCAAAGTGCTGCTGCAGCCGTTTGGTTTCGGCGATGTAGCTCGCAGGGAAATGTCTTGCGAGCTACACGCTGGAATCCATAAAATATATATTCTATGGATAGTGGTAGTTCAATATATATGTATAAGCAGTTTGATGCAGAGAGATATATGTCACCAGTTTGTATAAAGATGGGGCTTATTTCATATTCTTGCCCTACATATAGATCCCTCCCAGTATATACAATATAGGACACTGGGAACATTATATTACTATTTATCAAAGGCATTCTTACACAAATATATAGTGCTTTAAATATACTGTACTGTATATGAATAGGGTCTTCTGGCAGCCATATAAAGATGGATGGATGCTGTGGTATAAATATATATATATTAAATAGGGATAACTCTATATGTATAGTTATAGTTATACAATACATCTGTACGATAAAATACTTACTGATATCATATACAGAATGAGAGAGTGGTTCTAATAAAGCAAATAAATTACGCATAGTTGTAAATATATGCAGCATACAGATAATTACTCTCATCATACTAAATGAATAATAAATGTATTATATGCAGACAGTATCGTTGCTTTGTAATGGATAAACTCTATTCTCAAATATATTTAAATATATGGTATTTCAGGAAGTAGGGTAAAGTTCTCAAGTATTGTTCTTTAGCAATCTTATAATAAATAGCTCATGTTTACAAACATATTTAGGTGAATGATGTTTCGACAGGTTAGGTAGAATTCTACAGTGTTCTTACTAAGTGGGAATATTTTTAAATATTTTTAAATACCACCTATTAAGAATATGTCACTATTTTCTAGGTATTATTCTTGTGTCTAAGGCGCTTTTAATACTTTACCATTCAACCCCTTCTCCTTATCTGCTCTAAGTTTTAGTATCCATCTGAGCTCACTTATTTCTGTCAAATTCTTAATATTATCCAACCTTTGTCCAATAATAACTTCTTCTAATGCTTCGAATGAAGGGACACTGCAAGAGGAAGGTACTAATATTGATCATTATACATTAAGACAGTTGGTCAATAACATAGAAAAAGATGCATTTAAACTTAAAAAGCTACAGCTACAAAGGTTTCACTTTGAAGCATGCCTTCAGTTCAAAGTAATCCCTAGGGGCCTACAAATGTTGAAAATGCCTACCTATGGCTCCCAGTATCCAGAACTTCTAAGTAAATGGCAAAAAATAAATTTAGAAGCAAGCTATAGCTATCTAAAATTAATGAATGAGCTTTTTAGACCACAGGAAGAAACTCTTGCTACCAATATTACACAACAACAAGAGACATTATATGAACAGTTTCCTGAAATTGTTGTTGATAAAGCCATGAGCACAACAACAGACAATGTTAGTGTATATGAACATAAAACTATACAACAGAAATGTAAAACATTAGAAAGAGATACAGCAGATTTTATAAAAGGCCATGTCTTTTCTTGGCCTAGGCCACAAAGACCAGTAATAGCGACAGCTAACTCTAGTGGGATGACAGCATCTAATGAAAGGAGAGATGAAGTTGAAACAGCTCCCAGGCTGCTTCACAATTATGTGGAGCAAGACACAGATAGAGTAACAATGAATAATCCTGTGATTCCTAAGCCAAATGAAGTACAGCATTGTTTATCTGAGGGGCTATTCACCCAAACAACAATGAGCCCTAGAAATATAGCTGGTGAAATAATCAATCTGGATAATGCTAATTCACAAGTGGAGAATCAAATACCACCAGGTCAACCAGTAGTCAGAAGGAAAGAGAGTGTACAAAGTACAACACAAACATTTCCATTTGTTTCCCCTACCCATACGCCAAGAGAGAGGAAGACAACCATACAGGTCCAAGAGCAGAGGCAGGATGAAAAGGAAGGAGCAGCCAGAGATGATGGCGTATCCCACTCTGAAGAAAATGTGGAACCAGATTTGATGCAGAACATTATATGGAATATATCGAGACAAAAGCTAACTAAAGATAAAATCCCAGTGCTACAAAAAGGTTTATCATTTATTCCTGTTCAGGCAGCAGATATTCCGGACACTATAATTGATTTAAAAATGTTTTTAAGACATGTTATGCTAAAACCGAACTTTCCTAAGGAAATGAAGCAAGGAATAGGAACCTTTAGGAAATCTAGCAGTTATATGCCACCTAACCATACTATTCTGGAGGCATTTGGCAGGATGAGTGAGGATGAGCTGTATAACTCAATAAACACACATACCAAGAATGACAAATATAAGAATTTAAGTTGGAAGGAGAAGAAGGCCCTATCAGCACTGATAGAAAATACACAAATCATAGTTAGACCTGCAGACAAAGGGGGTATGACTGTTATGATGGACAGAGAATACTATTACAGTTCATTACATAACATGCTTGCTGATGACAAGTATATAAGCCTGTTACTATTGATTATATTCAAGATAAGTATAGAGTTATTAGGATTATTATTAATGATTTCATGATTAATTATGGTATCTCAATGGAACTGGTCCAGTTCCTGATTGTTGAACACCCAGTTATACCCTCATTTCAAGGGCAACCTAAGATACACAAAGACCCTCAGTTTTCACCTTTTAGACCTATAGTTGCAGGCCGAGGTTGGATCACTGAACCTTTTTCCATTTTTATAGAAAGGAAAAATAGATCTATCTTGGATAAATCTCAAGTAGTATTAAAAGATTCCAAGCACTTCCTAGAGAGCCTACATACATATAGTGAAACATCAACCATGAGTAGGGGAGACTATTTAGTCACCCTTGATGTAACCACCCTTTTTACATCAATACCGAATGGTGAAGGTGTTGAATACTTACATAGATTTCATCACCATAACAGTGATTATGAAGGACAGCTTATAGTTATGATATGCAGATTTATGGAAGTTGTGTTGGAAAATAATACATTTGTCTTTGATAGTAAATACTACTTACAACGTGAAGGTGTAGCTATGGGAACATGCTGTGCTAACAGCTACACCAATGCAGATATGGCTCAATGGGAAGTGGAACAGTTGGTTCCCCTAGAAATGTATAAAAATCATGTGAAGTTGTACCACAGATTTGTGGATGATATTTTTCTTGTGTGGGACAGTACCCCTCCAGCATTGAAAAAAATTGTCAGTGATGCAGAAGCTACTACTAGCTTCCTGAAGTTTACTATAAATCATTCACTTGAAGGGCTGCCTTTCTTGGACATATTTGTAATGAAAGGAAATTAAGGTATGTTTGACACCAAGGTTTATAGAAAAACAGTGTTATCGTAACACATATAGGACAAGCATGCACCCTAGAAAAACTTTTTCAAATATAGTTAAAGGACAAGAAATGAGGGTTTCACATTTGAGTAACCAGGTACTCATATTTGTAGAAGGATTGGTAACCCTGGAAAATAATCTATATGATAGAGGCTATAAAAAGAAGGAAGTGACTGATAAGTTGGGAGAAGTAAAGACACTTAGGGAAATAAGAGCGAGGCCATATTTTTTAAATAAGGTAGATCAAGCATTAAATAGAACTGATGTAATGATTAATAAGAATGTAGTTAATGTCTGTATATGATATACAAGTGATGTGAGGAAAGTAAGAGATGCCTTCAATAAACACTGGCCGCTTCTTATGACAGATAGAAGAATAAGGGAAGTGGTTGGAGAGTGGCCTAAGTTTACTTTTAAAAACATGAAAAATCTTAAACGTATGTTATGCTATCCCAGGAATCTACCTGGAGGTAATCTGAATACATGGAAAGGTACCAGAGCATGTAACAGTTGCAGTATGTGCCAATTTGTTAAAAATACTGATGAATTTGTCCATCCGGTCACTGGTAACAAATATAAGTTGAATGGAGCAATCACTTGTAGCAGTATGAATATTATTTATGCAGCACAGTGTGACTGCTGCTTACATTTCTATGTAGGCAAAACAAACAGGAAAGTTAGAGAACGCATAAAGGAACATAGTAGTATAAGGAATAGGGACTCTGTGAGTGCTTTGTCTAAATACATAGAGAGAAGTGGTATATATCATGATTTCAAATTTATAGCATTAGAAAAAGTTATTATTGGGCAAAAGTTGGGTAATATTAAGAATTTGACAGAAATAAGTGAGCTCAGATGGATACTAAAACTTAGAGCAGATAAGGAGAAGGGGTTGAATGGTAAAGTATCCATTAAAAGCACCTTAGAAACAAGAGGAATACCTAGAAAATAGTGACATATACTTAACAGGTGGTATTTAAAAATATTCCCACTTAGTAAGAACACTGTAGACTTCTACCTAACCTGTCGAAACATCATTCATCTAAATATGTTTGTAAACATGGGCTATCTATTATAAGATTGCTAAAGAACAATACTTGAGAACTTTACCCTACTTCCTGAAATACCATATATTTAAACATATTTGAGAATAGAGTTTATCCATTACAAAGCAGCGATACTGTCTGCATATAATGCATTTATTATTCATTTAGTATGATGAGAGTAATTATCTGTATGCTGCATATATTTACAACTATGCATAATGTATTTGCTTTATTAGAACTACTCTCTCATTCTATATATGATATCAGTAAGTATGTTATCTTACAGATGTATTATATAACTATAACTATACAGAGTTATCTCTATTTAATATATATATATATATATATATATATATATATATATATATTTATACCAAAGCATCCATCCATCTTTATATGGCTACCAGAAGACCCTATTCATATACAGTACACTATATTTAAAGCACTATATATTTGTGTAAGAATGCCTTTAATAAATAGTAATATAATGTTCCGAGTGTCCTATATTGTATATACTAGGGATCTATATGTAGGACAAGAATATGAAATAAGCCCCGTCTTTATGCAAACTGGTGACATATATCTCTGCATCAAGCTGCTTCTACATATATATTGAACTACCACTATCCATAGAATATATATTTTATGGTTTGAATGGGCTGTCCAGAGGTATTAAGTTAAAATTATGTTTATTATATTTGTATAAAATTGTGCCTGGCAGTATCCATATGATGAGCTGAGTGCTTATATTGCATATACTTGATTGACATATGAAAGACAGAAATGCAACAATAGGATCTGTTTCTATGGGGAGAAGAATATATTTCACTCGAATGAAACTGTTTACATATATGATTCTGATTATTAATTTGTGAGTTGGTGGACTCTAAATTATTTAGTAATGATATATATTTTATAACACCTGGTTGTTTTATCATAATTAAATGAAGAAAGTGGGAGAAAGTAAAACGGAGCATTTGCTGAGCGTGATGACGTCACTGCGTATGCGCAAAGGCACTGCAATGACGACAAGCACACTTCTCTCATTTCTAACATTTTTAACTTCTGGAAATGGAATATAACATAATGAGGGTGCAACATAAGTATATCTTGAGTAGGTTACACTCACTGGACAAGTTTAACAGTTGAATATGTGGTGGAAAAAGTTGAGCTTCAAAATGAAATCTGAAAATATGGCATGGGTAATCTGTATTTTAAACCAGAGCTTTATTTACACTGTTGGAAGCAGTAGGAATATATAGAATGTTAGACCTAGATTTATTATTGTAATAATTTAAAAATAGCACATATATGAGCAAAGCAGACAACACAGTGCAATATGATTCTAGCAAAGAATATATAATGAACAGTGACTCTAATATTATTATTAAATAATGATGTCTAGCATAATATATAGCATTTGATACGCTGCTGATAAAAGCAATGCTCTGAAATGTTCTTAAACATGAAATGCTTGGAGATGTTTATGAATGCTTTGATTGCTGAACAAGATTTTTAAATGTGTTATAAAAATGTATTTTAAAAGTAATACTATGCAATATAGAGGAAGGGACTGATGTTTTTAAAAGAGGGTGTGTCTAAAGCAACTTGATTGACTGGGAGTGGTCTTTCAAGTTAATGACATATACAGGGAGAGCTTAAAAACCTCTCTGTATGTTTTTATATTTGTATATGGTCTGAAGAAGCCAAGGATAGTGGTGAAAGCGCTTACCGAATATTAAAGTTCTTGGTTTATTTTATGTGATCTGGAGTTATACTTCGTACAACTGCTACCATATTCTTTTTTGCTGCTATCTTTGCTTGTTTGGTGGAACAGTTTATGTTTACCAGCTGGTTGTTTGCCTGTTTTACATTACAATAAATACTGAGAAGTATTAACATTCACAGAGTACAACAATAAAGTTATATTAACAGTTGCAACATAACATAAATAACATATATTGTCCATTTAAATAGCAGACATTTTCAATATTTCTGAAAAAAACAACTTAATGATTCAATGTGTTATCTGTTACATCAACAGAAGTTAAAATTATGGTGACTTATAATAAAATATAAACAGCCATAGCACTAAGCAGGTCACAATAAAATGACTCAGTAAAGTAAGGTAAATAATTACATCAGCAGAAGCCTTAAACTTCCCTGGCTGATTTAAATGTATTTATTTTATTTTGACATTTGATAACCAGGCATGCTAGACTGAGCCAAAGCCCATTTTCAGCAGAGGCCCAGGGAGAAAATCTCCATATGGAATATTTTAAAAAGCAGATGGTAAATAAGATGCTAAATACAGTATAGTTCAGAGAATTGTGGAATAACTCTGCAAACGCTAATACAATGCTATCTACTTTGTAGGCAGAGGATGCAAGCAAAGAGTAGGATTTGAGATGCAGCACATAGATACAATATATTGAGCATACAGATGAAATGCATACAGACAGAAGGAAAGGGAAGGAGAAAAATATTGCTTTCTAATGCCGTTTAATTAATAGTATAATTGTCTGTGCAGGCTAAAAGAGCAAAGTAGTTCAAAATTCCAGTTAGATATTAGAGAAATGAAGAAACAACAAATCAGTAGCAATTGCTTGTGTACAAGCATATTTAGAGGATCAGAAATAAGGAGTTGTGACAGATCTATGCTGAGTGCTTGAATTAACATTGCTTGAGTTTGTAATTATAATTGTAAAAATTCAAGATATTTACAATAATAAGAAAAAGTGTGAGTATTCTTGATGATTAAGAGCCAATATTGGGTAATTTAGGAACTGAATGAAGGTGCAAAGTGTATTGTTGCTGGCAAAACAGGAGATTAATAGTGATGGGCATGTCTTGGACTGGTATAGAATTTTGTTAACAAAGCAGTCATTAACAGTGGCGAGTATGTTGTCAAATTCTAGTCAGTTATATGCTTTGACTGAAATACAGTGGTGTGCAGTATGAATAGTTGCAAAATTTGAAACTCCATGCTATGCTTGAGTGAAATTTTACCTGGATTTGAAAGAAGAACACACATTTGTGAAAATGGTGAAGCAGTTAAAAGAGTTTAGATAGGCAGGATAATATAACATGACTAGCTTGTAGTTAAAGTGTTGTTAATATTTTGAGGCTCTATGCTATATTTGAGTGAATTTCTGCCTGGATTTGAAAGACCACAAATTTGTGAAAATGGAGAAGCAGTATAAGAGTTTAGATAGGTGGAATAATACAACAAGACTAGTTTGTTAATATGTTGCCCAATCTTTAGTAGAGGGTCAAAGTTAACTTCTAAAGGATGACAGACAGACAGTATATCTATGTGTGTGTGTGTGTGTGTGTGTGTGTGTGTGTGTGTGTGTGTGTGTGTGTGTGTGTGTGTGTATGCATATATATTTTTATATGGTCAATGTCTGCAAGAGTGAATGTTCTGTTGAGATGACATTATAGTAGGGTGCAGGAGTTTGCCCTTACCCAACTGTTGTGCAGTCTCAGGGATCACCAAACTGACAAACTACAGAAAGCACACAAAATATAAGTCAAACCGCTCGGGTTATTTTAACATTTGTATTGAATTACATTTTAGTGTCATCATTTTTTGCTATTTGTTTATATTGGTGTTTTACATGATTGCAGATTTAACAATTAAATTAACTGTAGCATGTGATTTCATGCGAATGGGTATTTAAATGAACTGAGATTTTGTATCTTTTATTTAAAGAAGTTCTACTTTGTATGGAATGAAAGTGCTTATGGAATATTTTTGAATAAAATATTTTGGTTGTTGGATGGACCCGAGTGGTGTGGCTTCTATTTTGTGTGCTTTCTGCAGTTTGTTTGGGTCTTTCGGCTTTTTCTGGTTAGGGATCGCCACAGCGGAACTCCGGTCCACTATTGATTGGCAGTAGATTTTTACGTGCTGGCTTGCCGGGCCTAAATCACAACCTTCAATGAAGGAACGCCCATTCACGCATGTTGCCACACAGAAGACACTCTAACTGAGAATCGAACGGGCAACATCTAACTGTGAGGCGACAACGCTACCGCAGCACCACCACCGCAGTATCAGAGATAATATATATATAATAAACAGGGGATTTGCCCCTCTCTGAAAACAGAAGTTTGTTTCCTAATTCAATTTTGATGATTCAATCTAAAAAGATTTTTTTTGCATCAGCTCTTTTGAGTAGTATAAATGAAAAGAAGTAAGATATACAGAATATAGCATCCCTAAGCCAAATTTTTCTCTGATATTACAGATACACCCACCCCTTCACCTGGGATTCAGTTGTCAACCCTAGAAGTTCCAAATAATATAGTCAAAAAATCCTTTTTTCTTTTTCCTCTGGAAACATATATACCCCTTGTCAATTAGCAATCATCCTCAATATAACAGAAATAATCACACAAACTTTCTTTGAATAAGAAAGTTTAAACGTGTCCACAGTTACTAATATTATCTAAGTCTTTCAAAATATCCACCAGTTTTCTAAAATAACAGGGTCACCCCAAATCTTATATGCAAGAGATGAACTACACTTCTAGTTCTTGCAAACCTTCTCTTGCCCATACTCTATTTTAACAATAAGCACTATGTCATCAGCATAGGACATCATAAAAATAAGAACTATGTCATCTGCATATGACATTATGACCAGCACTTTCATTTCACTTGACAGAAATATAATGCATCATCAGCCAGCTAATCATCCAAATAGCATATGACTGCATTCATTACCAGCATTAATAGGTTCATAGATTAGTACTAAGCTAACTGCCCTTGCAAGCCATTTTAAGCTTAGCCAATTATCCCTTGTGAAATTCAAACCCTGCACCTTGTGTTTGTAAGGCAAACACCTTAACCATTAGGCCACCCTCCCAATACCATGGCCATCCTCAGGCATAACTGAACTAGACAAATGCCTAGTGTGCTATTCAGTTAGGATCACTTGTTTAATTGTTAAACCAAGTAAAACTGCTTCTGCAGTGGTGATCCTGTTCATAACAGGCATGACTATGGTGCCCTAAAAAGAAAGTGCTGCACATGTCTTATTTTCAGAGGTTCTACACATGAATTAGGCAATGGATCACAGACCCTCAAAGGCTCCCAATCTACAGTTCTGTGATTACTGCTTAGAGTGTGACACATAGAAAAGGGCAGGAGGCACATAAGCTTTAAACAATAGAGGCAGAGTGTAGGTCACACAAAGCAGTATGGCTTGAAGCAGGTAATTTTTCTTCTAAACCTGACAGCCAGATACTACGGGCATTCAGTAGACCTGTATTTGTGTGATCCAAGCTGGAATACTTTATACTGTGGCTGGCAACTGTGAAACAGTTGAAATAAATTACTGTGACTATTATTATTATTTTAATTATATTATAAATAGACATCAGAGTTGTATACTAAGTCTTTAAAATAGCTAGATGGTGGCCTGTCTGTGGACAAAAGTGACTGACCCTGGCATGTTGTCATTTGCTAAAGATAAACAGTCATTACGTCTAGATTTGGAGGGCCAATGTGTATTTGTATGAAACAATCTGAAATACTTTACTGTGGTTGCTACAGTGTGGTTTCATTAAAAATTGTTGCAATAGATTACTGTGGCCATTTTTATGAAAACTCAGATGTATGAGGTGTGCACAGTCAGCAAAGTGGATACAGTTGCTAGGTATGAGGCCTGTTGGTTGTTTAAAATGGCTAACCATGTTGTTTTTGCTTAAACTAAGCAGCCATTATTATGGCTTTGCATATATAATATGGAATTGTATGAAAACGGTGCAATATTTCACTGTGGTTACTGTTTGTATGAAACAAAGTTGAAATACATTACTGTGGCTGTTATATCTATAACATACATCTGTCATGTGCACAGTCAACAATATGAGTATATCTGCTGTGCATGAGGCTGTCTGTGCATGAAAGTGACTTTCCCTGCTTTTGTTTGCTCAGGTTCAATAGTCATTAATCTGACTCTGGGGGATTACTCCCAACAGACTCATTGTCTAGTTCAATTGACCCTCCCAGAGGTAGACAAAGAAGTAAAAAACAACAGATAACAAGTAATTATCTTTACAAAATAAGGCATAAAATCCAGCACAGTATGTCTAAATACTCAGAAATTCCTGGGGTCTTGGGGCTTTAGCTGTATAAGACATTTTAAGACAGGTTTAATAAGGATACCCCATTGTAAACCTTGGTTAAGAGCTTCATGGAGTCTAAAACTGTTCACACTCAGAGATGTGCATAGAAGGCCACTATGCCCTGTGTGCAGAGGGTGTGGCCATTATTTCTTTTATTTTTCTTACAATCAAATCTCAGAGATGTGCACATAAGGTTTGTGTGATTTAGACGCAACAAGCTGGAAATCATTACTGTGACATTATTCCCCCACACAATCAAACATTAGATGTACAGAGGTGGCTCTCTTCTAGGAGTAGCGTTAAGGAAGAATGTGTATATATGTCTGACAGCAACAAGTTGAAATATATATATTGCTTTATCCATTTGTTCTTTCACTTTCATCCCAGTCTAACATCAGAGGGGTACACAGAACGTGACTGTCAAGGGCAGTGGTATGAAGGCATACTGTGGATATATATATATATATATATATATATATATATATATATATATATATATATATGGGTCTACTTTGTTTCATGGAATGGCATTTCGTCGAACTTTCATTTCACTGAAAGTTCATTACATCGACAAGCATTTGCCCCCTTCCCCAATGTTGTGCGACCCTGGAGTTGATATATATAGTTAGGGGTGTGGGGCACAGCCCCCCACATTGGGGGGTGTGGGGGTGAAGCCCCCCACCTAAAATGCTTGTCGATGTAATGAACTTTCAGTGAAATGAAAGTTCGACGAAATGCCATTCCATGAAATAAAGTAGACCCATATATATATATATATATATATATATATATATATGTATATAAAACAGCAACAACTACAAATGCATGACTGTGGCCATTTGTTCTCACACTTTAATTCAAATCTAGGACCAGTGAAGTACATAGAAGGTGTCTATTTTTTCTGTATAGGGGATGTAGTCACTATTCCTACAAAATGATTTATCCTCATAAGCATTTAACTTCTCATTTTATTGGGAACTACAGTTGTGTCAGCTTTGAACATTAGGTCATGTTCATAACTTTTCTTTCTTGAAATAAAAATCAATAAGAATAAAATTGGTTCCTTATTTTCAATTTTCATTCAGAATATCAGCAGATGAAAAGGTTGGAAAAAAGTTCTATAAAGTACCTCAGAGCATTTAGTACCCTATGATTTCTAGGGGATCCCAGATCCTCTGCTTAATTCCAATTTCTGGTCCATAAGCTGTGTTAAGAGGATGAAGGAAAGATGAAGAGTGAGGCAAAGTCTGAAAATCAAAGAAACAAGAAAGAAATGATCGGTCTGGATGGTGTGAGGAGACCAGGTTGGGGAATAGATGGTTTAGTGGAGGAAACCTGGTCAGCACAGGGATGCTGCTGAGTCCTTTGTTGTGACCTCCATTTCACCTAAGGCCAAACCTGTAGAGTGTTATAATCTTTTATCACTGCTTAAAACACCTATGCCAATCTTTTTCAGTCTACATATAAACTTTTTTACATTTCCATTTATACACTATCCACTAATCCATCCAAGTATGATAAAATGGATTCATCTCTACCTGGTCATCCCATAACTGCTTGTGGGCATGTAATAAAGGGAACATACTGTGACTCAAACCTGTTAATCTTGTAAGACTTTATTCCAACTTTAGTCATCTCTGAATTGTTCCCTATGAAATTAGTAATGCCAGATGATAAGAAGAAAAAACAATCATGTACCACTAGGTTTTTCACACAAAGTGTCAGAATAAAAATCAAAAACAATTTCTGTTTTACATAAATTTTTATGATAATTTTTTTCTTTGTAAACTTCCCAGTTTCAAACTTCTTATACTCAGCAACCCCAACATACTTTAATATCACTATTCAATTTCCCAAATACTTTTCTGACATTATAGTTGAAGTCAGTAGTAAGCAACATATTCATGGTAACAGTAGTTTATATTTTGATAACAATAGAATTCACAGTTCTGTTGGCACTATTAGTCAGACCATAATACCACAAGTAAATAAGACAGAGTGGCATGAGACTCAATGTCCACACACCGCAACCTTTCAGGTACATTAATAATAACATCTAAAATTATGAGAATATTATTCCTAAGCAAATGTGGTTTATCAGAATAAGTGTCTGCTCCCAGTGACCATATTACAAGGCAAGGTCATATGCTTTCAAATTAAAGTCTCTGATCCTGCATTAAAAATGCACATCCAGTAGGCAGATAACATCTGTTTCCAAATGAAAACTTCAGTCTAAAATATCAATATTCACAAAGCATTGTTGTTGCTATTCATATTTAGCATGTATATTATCACAGCATCACATTCCTTTCTTAACATCTGTATCCTTAAGTTTATTGCATTTCCTGTAATCAAACCTACCTCCAATGGAAGTTAGATCTATTCCTGAAGTTTCACAGCATACTGAATGAGAGTATCAGACAAAGCATTAAGACTATTCTATGTAGTTAATGCCACTCCTGTGTCTAAACAACAACACTGTTAACTGTAGTAGGTACATCAAAATCATTTTTATTTTCATCAGGCAACATATCAACTCAGACTCAACTTCTAGTTTCAGAGGAGTAGTTTTGAGGGACTTCCCAGTATGCTTTATTCTAAACACATATTGCACAAGGTCAGCCAACAAGTTAGGGTAATCAAACCACAAATTCCCTAACAGGTTATATGCCCCCACACTGTAGTCCACACTTTTTAGCTGAGTGTCCCCATTCCCCACACTGAACACAACTTTTTTACACACAATTAGTAACCGACGGTTTATCAGGCCCATAAAAATAGCACATCTACTGGTCCACAATAATGAATCATCCTACAGATGCCTCCAATATTTATAACACTAAGTAGATTTCTGCAGCATTTTCATGAACCTTAGAAAAGCCCACAACTCCCAAGCTGAAGTCCACTTCTCTATTCTTCAGTTGTTTGCTGACAAAATGCACAGTCTCACATAAAGAAGTAAATTAGCATTTCAAATCTGTATCTAAAAAAATATCAGTCTGAAATTGTGCAAGGTAGTTTTCTTCTAACATACAAGCCGACAGCCTAGAACTAGTCCATGGCAAAACACGCTTTCTATGGCCATACATTTCCAAAAATGTAGTTAATAAAATAAATGCTTCAAATGTAAGTTCACAAAAGTGCTCATGACCCAAATTAATTAACAAATGCACATCCTGTGATATAAATTTTAGAGAAACTACAGTACTGCACATGATATCATATATTCTTATAACAGCATCAGTTTTAACCAAAAGAAGCATAACAGAAAGCTGCTTAGTTTTGAAAAACACATATAGAATCATGTTGTGAATGCACCACATCAGTAGAATTCAGTAATTAGCACTCCTCCTCTCTCACCACTGTCATCATATACCATCATGCCCTGCTGATAAACCATTACTGTTAGTAACATCTAACCACAAAGGTGGTAGCAAGTCATGTCCAGCTAAAGTAGGCTCATAAGTGTTTTCATTACCTTTCCCCATGTAAATACAGACTTTTCACTGGATTGCACTGCATCAAGCATTTTGACAAGGGTTTCATCATCTAAGCCCTCATCTGACATCACACCTACATGACCAGAATTCAAGGCTTAATCTGGTGACTCTGGCAGTCAGCATAGAGATTTAATGCTTTGAGCTCTAAATTAACTGTGTCCTGTAGTCCGGGTTATTGGGTTTGATTCTTTCCACCTCTGTTTGCTTACTGTGTGAATCTGAGCAAGTCACTTAACCCAACAGTGATCTCAGGTCATCCTGGAAAAGAGACATTCATGTCCAATGAGTTTACCTGGTTAACAAAATCAAACACAGTAGATGTCTGATGACCAGTAGCCAAATCCAATCTCTCTCCAAAAACAGCTTTGTATGCTGAAGTGGTAGTATTCCCCATCATGGCAACGTCTTCCAATTAACAGCAGTCCACTGGTGCCTTGAACAAAAAGGTGTACAAGAATTTCCCTAGTCCCCTGTCCAAAATTCCACTAATCAGTACGAATATCACCATGGGATTCTCATGAAGAGAGGCAATAAGCTTAGTGGGACTAACCCAAACAACACAATACAATAAAATAAATATAAAATAAACAAATAAATAAATCACACTTCTAGTTATTGCATAATTCCCTGAAACAGACCATTCATTTATTAATATGCATCTGTCTGGGCATTTGCATTAAAAGCCCTTGATGTGCAGCTGTGAATTCTAAATGAATATTATGGAATAAGGCATGAAGCTTTGAAATTAATGCATTATTTACACTGGCACAGTGATGTTTATGGATTTGTGTTTAATTAAGCTATGGCGACCCCTAACCGGGAAAAGCCGAAAGACACAACAATATGCCCTACTACATGTTCTACCTCATGTCCCACTGGCTATCTGTTGAGGCCCTTGCTCAGAGCTTGAGCTATCTGTTATATGTTGCTGACATCTGACATACACACACAACATTTTTTTAAAGCAGTAATTTATAAGGTCATGTATAAAAAATGAAAGGGGAATCCAAAGTTTAGCAACTAGGACTAATGCCTAGATACATAAAAGCTGTGTATGTGAGCTGCTCTAAGTGCATTCATAGGTTCATAGGTATGTACTAGGCTAATGGCACTGGAGCCTTTACAAGCCTAACCCATAGGATTACCCTGGCATCATGCCACCCAACCTTAGTTTCCAGTGCCTCTGTCAAGTAGAGCCACTGGAGTGATCCCTGGGGTGAATTTTCTATTTCCCATCCACTCATCAAGATTTCTCTTGAAGAGGGCCAGTGAGGTGCTCTGCATGACATGTATGGGAAGTCTATTCCATAGCATGGGCAGTTTCTGGGTTATGAACCTGTCCCTCCAGCACGTCCTATTGATTGTGGTAATGAGGATGCGATCTCTGGAGCATGTGGTGCAGTGGGATTGGGATTTCTTTAGATGTAGCATTTCTAACAGAGCTGGGTCAGACATGGCTTTATAAGTCAAGCAGAGATCGCCTCTAAGTAAGCAATACGAGACAGAGAATAGCTGGAGTTTTTTTTAGCCTGTCTGTTTAGGACAAGTGTTTAAGGCCTAGGATCCTCTTTGTCAGGTACTTCTGCGGCCTGTCCAGTTGTTGCAGGTGTCTAGTGAGGTACAGGCCAAATGGGGCATGATACTCGATGATTGGCCTAATGAGGGAAGAATAGAGGGAGACAATGACCTCTTTCTTCCTGGATGCAAAACCCTTAGTAATGAGATGTGCCACATAGAAGGAATTTCTGACCACAGTGGCAGTGTGGTGGTCAAAAGAGAGGCTGCTGTCAACCTGTGTTCCCAGATCTCTTATAATGCCTTCTGTGTTCAGTGGACTACCATCGATGTGGTAGTTGATGGGAACTGGGTTTTTCCCAAAGGGGATGGCGACACATTTTTTGGCATTGAGCTTAAGGTCATGGTTCTGACACCAGTCGTTGGTCTCAGTGAGGCCTTTCTCTAGGATGTCAACATCACTTGGGGAGTTATTCATAACTAACAGAGTTCATAGCTTATTACTGCAAAGTGTTCTAACATATACTCACAGTTCTCCCGCATACCTTTGTATTCAAATGTGCTAAGGGTCAGAATGCTCTATGGCAGTGAGGTAAAAGAGCTGTCCACTATGAAAAAATCTAAATAACTGTGAATGACAGCACATGTCATCTGCTGTACTCAGTTGGTCCTTTGCCACATCCACTTTTGTTGTGTGTATGTACAGTTACTTCTTGTTTGTTAGAATGCAACTGTGCTGTGATGTGTTCGTGGTGACCAACTAACCAGCTGTGTCTGTTAGGTTATCGTTCATGTCCACATGTTCCACAGTGTAAGTATCCTGTCTCCTAACGTGTTTTACTAGCATTCCAGTCTATTCATAGTGAAAAATATGGGAATAGGAGAAAGCAAAAAGGAACAGGATGAAAAATGATATAATATTTGACAGAGAGTGACAATCTTAGCTATAAATGTAAACAGTATCAAGAATGTTAGAAGACGATTAGGGTATTACAGTGGTGTAGTTTATTGGACATGGATATTATAATGTTAACAGATATAAGATCTTTGACAAAAGAAGAAAGAATACAAGCTAATGAACTATGGAATGGAAAACTAACATGGAATATAGCAGAAGAAAGATGTTCAGGAACAGCAATTCTAATTAAAGAAAATAAAGACATTTTAGAATTTACATTAGTAATTCTAGGAAGAGTGTTAATGGATATGAAATGGAAGACTCAAGTATTCATAACTGTGGCATTATATGCATATGTTATACAAAAACAAAGAGAAATTAAGTTTAAGAAAATTCTTGATTATGTTAGTGTCAATATGCAAATTATATTAGTAGGATATTTTAATTGTAACTTCAGATATAGATGAAATGAAGGAGCAGATGTTAAAGATATTTCAGAAAGATTAAAAAGTAGTAAAATGTATTTATGGGATAATAGGCAGTGGACTTATAAAAGAGCAAACTTGAAAACAAAAATTTACTATTTTACATTATCAGACAGTTTAAAATATTTCATAATGGTATAAAAATTACAGGTTTTTCAGATCATGTGGAAATCTGGGTAGAAGTTCAAGATATAGAAGGATATATTAAAAAGGTACAGACATTAAAATATTAATTGAAGCAGAATTAAATGCAGATATGAGAAGTATAACTCTACAAGTATGTTTAGATCATAAGTCCAACAACAGCACCACATATGAGGTGACCAGGCTCACTTGAATTATTCAGAATACTCAAAGGATGTATAAAAGCAAATATCTTTTATTCACATAAATCCAACAGGTTAGTGCTTTCACATACTGCTTCTTCAGACCTTAAAAATTCAAATGCTGCAGTTGCACTCTTTAAATACTGGAACAGTCAAGGGTGAGCCCTTCACTTAACCATTTAAAGGGAAACAACTTCATTTTCTACCTGCTGCCAGATAACACAATATAAAACAATAAATATACATACTTTATCCCTAAATATTGACACTAAAAAACTGTCATTATAACAAATATAACAATACATAATCAAAACCTTAAATGAAACACTATACATGTTGTCATTGGACATACATTCAAAATTAATACTATTCTACCTAAAACATTCAGAATAAATCAGCTCACATATTAGCCATTCTACCTATATATAAAAAAAATGTAAAATTTCAGAGCAATCAAAGGATATATACACCCTACAAAACTGTTGGGAGTACTTTGTTGTTGTTATGTTTAGATCATATCAACATGAAGAGTTTTTTTTTACAAAAAATTGACAAGCTAGTAGATAGCTTTAAAAGAGAAATATAAAAAAGAATTTTTGGAATGGCAAATGACAAAAAGAAAATTAGACACCTGTAAATATAAATGCATTAGTAATCAAATTTTTAGAGCTATAATAAATAATAAAGAAAGATTTATAGAAAAAAAACATATGAAATGAATCAAGAAAAGATTAGAAGGATGTTGTTTAAACAAAGATATTTTTACAAGGCAGAAAAGAGGAAGTAGTGCCCTATCTAAGTAAGATGGTTAAAGAAAATAATAGAATAAAAAGAGGATTGAGAGATGAGGAAGGTAATACAGTAAAAACACTTAAAATAATAATGCAAGAAATAAGAAATTGTATTATGAAAACATTTGTTAGAAAAGAAAAGAAAGCATAAATGGAACTTAAAAATGGGTAAAGAAGATAATAAGGAAATGGAAAAGAAAATTGCTATAACAGAAGTAAAAGACATTTTAAAAACAGCAAACCTAGAAGCTGTTACAGGAATATATGGCATGGAATATTTGATGTACAAAGTTTGAATGAAAGGCCAGAAAAATATCTAGTAGAGGTTTTCAAAGAATTGTTAAAAAAGGTATACAAGATAAGAAAATATGTATGGGTATAATGAAGTTTATATAGAAAAATGGAGATAAAATAGAAATAAAGAATTGGAGACTTATAGTGTTGATTATAAGATATTTATGAAAATAATACAAAATAGAAGGCAAAGTAAATATGCTATTGAATAAAATGATTTTGTTGCAATAAAAGGGAAAGCAGGTCAACACCTTCTAACAAAAATAACAGAAATGCTAGAAGATGTGATAATAAGAAAAGCAGAAGCTAAAATCTTAATAGGAGACATTAGTAAAGCATTTGATAAAATACAGCATGCAGTGTTGTGGGAGCTTTTACAAGAATATGAGTTAAGTAAAAAATGATTAATGTAGTAAGATCAGTGTATAATAAAAATAAAGTAAAATCAGTGGTTAATGGTTGGATAAGTGAAAACATAGAGACAAAAAGTGGTATAAAGCAAGGGTGTCTAGTAAGTAGAATATTGTTTGCATTATTAATGAATGCAATTGTAAATGAAGCAAGTTTAACATTAAATGAACCAACATATCGTACAACAGAAGAAATACAGATCCTACTGTTTCCATTTGCAGATGATTTAGTATTAGTAGCTACAAATGAAGAAGCTATGATGACAACAGCTATTAAGACACTAAAAATAAATTAAAATTGTTAGGTTTAAGTATTAATGAACAAAGTAAAGAATTAGGGTTTTGGATTTGATACAAGGTATTCAATTTAATAAGGAAGAGAGAGAAATTATAGGATTAAAGTTTGGTAATGAGCAACAGAGGTTAATACAATGGAAGAATATATTAAATAAAGTAAGAAATATGTGCATGTTCTGGAGAACACTTAAACTTACATACAGGAAATAAGCTTATTTGCTGATTTCAGTGATATTAGGGAATACCTCATTTGGCAAGTGTATTTTTTATGCAAATTGAATTTGAAAAAGAATTATTGTCCATATGGTTTGCCTTTATATGGGATGTGATGATATGAGGTACTGCCAACCATGCCAGGAAAAGTAGGGCAGCGGATGTGTAACATATGCCAGCACAGCTAGCTGGAATTTTGTAAACAGCCATATGTCATTTGTGTATCAAACTGATTTGCAGAGATGCTTGTGTTTAAAAAAGTATTTGTAAAGTTGCTTGTGTTAAAATGTATCAACAGTGCTTCCTGATGAACAGAAAAGAAATGTACATGCATTATTGTAACTGCTTAAATGTATACATTGAAAAAGCATATACTGGCAGAGAAGAGGTTAATCTACCTGACTTTGACAAAAATATTCTTGAAATGAAATTACTTTATGGGTTAAGCCATAAAGATGTTATCCCAAAGTTTTGAAGGGAGCCAGAGATTCAATATACATACTAGAGAACAGTTTGCAGCTCCTGTAGAAAGAATGGGATGGTTTTATTGCTTTATGGCTTCCACATGCTTCAACAGATCTTAGAAAAGCTCCAGATATGTATGGTAGCACAAATGTGCTAAACCAGGGCAGCTTCTAGTGTTGGTATGGCTTTCACATGCTTCAACAGATCTTAGAAAAGCTCCAGATATGTATGGTAGCACAAATGTGCTAAACCAGGGCTGCTTCTAGTGTTGGTAATAGTGTGGGAACTAAACGTCAGACAACCAGATGTATGTGATGTAATTTTTGTACAGAAATAATGTTTTAATATTAGAGGAGACTTAAGTCTCAGGGACAGGCTGTTCTTGGAAACCTGATTAGAAAGACTCTCACCCACATCATCTTTCCTTCCAGTAGTAAGTAACTTTACTAGGGAATAGTAATGCTTTAGTCAATCAGGAATAGATAGTGAAATTAGCTAAATACTGTTTTTCTGTATCTGTGTGAAACTTTCCAGCTGTGTTATCTTCAATATTTTCTGTGTCTGAAACTCTGATGTTTACTGTAAATAGCTATTTAGTATTTTCATGTTCTTTTATTATTTATTATTAAATATATTTACACTTCTCATCGTAGCTGGTCTTTTTAGAAAAATAAGCTCTGAGAGTATTCACATATATTTATTTGGTGATAACTCTTGCCACTCCTGAAAGCCCTGCTGTTTGGTCATCACTATCTGTAAGTTTACTCAGTATAATTGGATACCATTTTAAGAGCCTTACAGTAACTGACTGGTGGCAGTGAATCTATCTTATAGTCTGGGAAAGTTGGTAGAGCGAGTAATCTGTGCCAGCCATTCCCAGGTGTGTGTGTGTGTGTGTGTGTGTGTGTGTGTGTGTGTGTGTGTGTGTGTGTGTGTGTGTGTGTGTGTGTGTGTGTGTGTGTGTGAAAATTAAATCTCAAAGAGTGTGTGAGTCAGTACATGGAGCAAGGGCACAAAGCACTGGCTTCACAGAGAGGACGCTGAGCACAGCTGTGCCAGTGGACAGAATTACTGGGGACCTGGGGAGAGACAGATATAGAGAAACTCAGATCATGGACTGAGTATGTCCCCTGTGTGCACTTAAGGGAAATTGTGATGGATGTAGAGAGGTCTACATCTGGAAATAATGAGTGCATCCATTTGCATTCCAAGTGAATGTCCATTGCCAGTGTCAGTGGTGAGGATTCAGGCTCCAAGATTACTGGCCCAAAGAGGAGATGTCACTTATTGGTGGCAGTCGTGGGATATTGAACTTCTGTAGCCTGTAAGCAGTTGTCACTAAAGGTGTGCATTCTTTCAACTGCCACACAATAAACATTCAGAGTTTCATATCACAACAGTTTTATTTATTTATTTTTGTTAGTTAAGTTTAGTCAAGGAAAGCAGGCAAAGATGTGAGCAGAGACTTATGGCAAGCTGACAAATAACCAGTTGACCAAGGTATGTGAAGACAAAGGAGTGGTGTATCCCAACCTTACTAAAGAGGAAATGACTTTAGCCTTAGTCACAGCTCAGACCAACAACCAGGAGGACAACCACTTTGGTGATGGGGATTTGTAGCCTTCAGAAACAGGACAGTTTATCTTTTCCTTAGAGGACTTAAAAATCCATCTGGAGTTAAAGAGACTTGAACTGGAGGCCAAACATTTGGAATTAGAATCAGCAGAGAGACTGTGGAGTTTGGAGGATGAAAAAAAGGAGAAAAAGATGGAATTAGAATCAGCAGAAAGACTGCAGCATTTGAATGCTGAAGAAAATGAGAAGCAGCATCAACATGAGAGGGAGATGATGCTCTTCGCCAGGGTCATGGAGGTAATGGGGAAGGGAATAAGTGAACCCCAGAAGCAACAAAGTTCAGTAAATTTCTTCTAAAATTTACAAAGTGTGATAATTTTGATAGTTTTATTCATATATTTGAAAGACTATGTAAACAGTATAATGTTAACCAAGGGCTCTGGGTATGGTTTCTGCCCCCTTACTCTATGCTAAACCTGTAACTGCTGTTTCTAAATTGTCTGATATTGATTGTTTAAATTATTGCAAAGTAGAGAAATGTTTAACTGAATGCTTTGAGTTAACACCTGAAGCTTACAGAAAAAAGTTTCATGAGTATAGACACAAGGCAGATAAAAGTGTGTGTGATTATATTGCTGAGTTAAGCACTTATTTTCATAGGTGAGTGAGTGGGTGTCGAGTCACCACTTTTGAAAGGCTAGCAGTCTTTTTGGTGATGGAACAAGCCCTTAGCACTTTGCCTGAGGACATGAGAATCTGGTTGGCAGACCGAGAATGTAAGCCTGCAGATGAGCTGGGAGAAAAGAGGGATCTCTACTAAGCAAGCAGGGCATCACTGCACAGGAAGGGGATACACAGTGCTGCACATGGATCTAAGGGAACCCATGGTGGGCAGGGTAAATCACCCCAACAGAGTCCACCGGTAACAGGGGAAGCTGCTAGTTCAGGTACATGGCCAGGATCAAGATTTACATTTTTTAAATGTAACCAGTGGCACCATGTATCATACAGATGCCCATGGAGCCAAGGTGGGGAAAAAGGTGGGGGACCCAGCAAGTGGGAATAACAGTGTGTTGGTGATAAGTTGTCTGGAGACAACAGGGCTACTAAACTATCACAAGAGGTTATATCATATCTTAGCAGATGGAAAATAAGCCACTGTTAACAGAGACACAGCTTCTGACATAGTCATTGTGAAAGCTGCAGTGGTTAAAGAGCAGCAGTACTTGCCTGAGCAGTCCACTAGAATCAGAGCTATAGGAGGGACCCCATTCCAAATGCCTTTGACCAGGGTTCACCTTCACTGGGAGGGTGGAAAAGGAAGGATTCAAGCATGTAGGTGTGTCTGAGGATATCCCTGCAGATGTCTTGATAGGGAATGAATTTGATAATGCAGTATCTTGTATGCATGCAGTTACATACAGTGAGGCTTGGAGACAGTCATGTAGGTCTGGTAGCATGGGGGGACCCAGACAGGCACTACACCTGAAGCCAGGGCTGGTAGTGTGGATTATCTCAGGCTGGGAGCTACTCTGTAGCAATGAGTCTGAAGGTGAGCCATGGCTGCTGGTAGGTACTAATGTTCCCCTGGACAGAGTTACTGCAAGGGCAGAAGTGAGTGGTAGAACCCAGGCTGACAGTGAGGCACCACTGTCAGGGGATACCAGACTTCCTGTGGAAGTAGAGCTGGGAAGAATCACAAAAGTAGAGCTGAGACAGGCTCAGCTCTCAGACTCTACACTAAGAGGCTTGAGGGAGGTAGCTAGGGAGGCATCTGATTCTCAAGGAAAAGGGGAGTCTGTATATTGGAACAAAGGGTTACTGTATACAGAGTGAACCCCTGAGGGAGAGCTAGAGGGTGAGGTAATGCAGCAATTGGTAGTGCCTACAGCCTACCATTTGATATTTCTAGCCATAGCCCATGACATTCCTTTGACAGGTCATATGGGCATAAAGCATACCAAGAGATATATTATGCAGAACCTTTCTTGGCCTGGGATTGCAACGGATATAACAGGGTTCTACAGAACCTGTGAGAAGTGCCAAAAAGTAGGCAAGGCAGGAGACAAGGTCAAAGCTCCTTTGATGCCTCTGCCTGTGACTGAGGAGCTGTGTCAGAGGTTAGCTATTGATACTGCGGGGCCTCTGAGTACTCCAGGTTCCACAGGGAATAAGTATATCCTAGTGGTAGTTGACTATGCTAACAGATACCCTGAGGTGGTGGCTCTGTCCTCCATCAAGGCAGAGAAGGTGGAAAATGTTTTCCTAGAGATTTTCAGCAGGGTAGGTTTCCCAAGAGAAATACTGACTGACAGAGGTGCCAACTTCATGGCAGACCTGCTGGCTTGTTTGTGGAAGCACTGTGGGTGAAGCACCTAAAGCCCCTCCCACTCCATCCCCAGGCTAATGGTCTTGTGGTTAGGTTAAACTCTACATTAAAAAACATGCTACTGGCATTTGCAGACCAGTTTACGAGACAGTGGGACAATTATTTGCCCTATCTGCTGTTTATATACAGAGATATACCCCAGAAATCCACAGGGTTTTCACCCTTTGAGTTGCTGTATGGAATATGGTGAGGGGGCCTTTAGATTTGGTTTCTGATGAGTGGGAGGTTTATTGTGAATCCCACAAGGAGCCTGTTGTGGCATATGTCCTAATCCTCAGGGCAAGGCCTAGAGAGCTCATGGGCTTGGCCAAGGAGGACCTGCCAGGAGCCCAACAGCAGAAAAGGGTCTGGTATGACAGGAATGCTCAAGCCAGAGAGTATGCAGTGGAACAGCAGGTGATGTTTTTATTCCTGTCAGACACAAAAAGCTGCAGGCAGCTTGGAAGGGACCATTCCAACTGGTAAGGGAGGCCACTGATGTTAACTACATGGCAGAACTGCTAGGCAGGAGGCAGCAGCCCAAATTCTACCATGTAAACATGATGAAACCTTACCATGATAGGGAGGCCCTGGTGCTAAGTCTCTGCAGTAGGAGGTAGGAGGAATCTGAGGGGGGGGGTCTATGGCTGTTGAGCCAGCCAGCAAAATGCCAAGTTACTATGGTGGAGCCTAGGGTTACAGGCATATGATATGACAGTGCAGCACTGAACTGGGGTCAGCAATGCCAAGGCAAATGGGATCTCAAGGCAGGATATGGGATAATGTATTTCCAGATAAGCTCATTCCTGTTAAGCAATGTTTCTGAAAGGGCACTTGGAAAAACTAGCTTGAGTCTTCAAAGGGGGAGAACTGTGATGATAGGAAGTACTGCCAGCCATGCTATGAGAGGTAGAGAAATGGATGTGTAGCATATGCCAGCACAGCTTGCTGGAATTTTGTAAAGAATTATATGTCATTTGTGTATCAAACTGATTTGTACAGATGCTTGTGTTTAAAGATGTATTTGTAAAGTTGCTTGTGTTAAAATGTATCAACAGTGTTTCCTGCTAGACAGAAACTAAATGTACATGCATTATTGTAACTGTTTAAATGTATACATTGTAACAGCATATTTTATTTATTTAACATTTGTTTACCAGGAAAGTCTGACATGGAACAAGCCAATTTTCAGAGGAGGCCCCAGGAGAAATGCTCCAGACGCATGTCTTTTTAATGTGGGAGGAAAACGGAGCACCTAGAGAAAACCGACATGAATGAAGGGAGGACATGCAGACTCCATACAGAACATACCCCAGCCAAGAATCAAACCAGAGATCTTCTTTAAGTGAGGCGACAACGTAAACCACTGCACCACTGTGCCATCCATATACTGGCAGAGAAGAGGTTAATCCACCCGACTTTGAAAAAAATATTCTCCAAATTAAATTACTTTATCAGTTAAGATCTTATCCCATAGTTTTTAAGGGTGCCAGAGACACAATGTTTTTACTGCAGAACAGTTTGTAGTTCCTCTAGGAAGAGTGGAACAGTTTTATTGTTTTATGTTTTCTAGATGCTGCAACAGATATTAGAAAAGCTCCCGATATGTACGGTAGCCCAAACGTGCTAAACCCTAGCAGCTTCTAGTGTTCGCAATAGCGTGGGAACCAGAAGTCAGATGAGTGTGATGTCATTCTGTAAAGAAATAATGTTTTAATATTAGAGGATACTGAAGTCTTACAGGCAGTCTGTTCTTGGAAACCTGATTAGAAAGACCATCACCCGCATTTCTTTGCCTTCCGGTAGTAAGTAACTTAACTAGGGAACAGTAATAATTTTAGTCAATCAGGAGTAGATAGTGAGATTAGGTAAAAAGTGTTTTTTCTGCATCTGTGTGAAACTTTCCAGCTGTGTTATTTTCAATATTTCCTGTGGCTGAAACTCTGGTGTTTACTGTAAATAGATATTTAGTATTTTTATGTTCTTTTATTATTTATTAGTAAATATAGTTACAATTCTCATTGTGGCTGGTCCTTTTAGAAAATATTTAAGCTTTGAGAGTATTCACATATATTTACTTGGTAATAATTCTGGCTACTCCTGAAATCCTTGCTGTTTGGTCAACATTACCATTTGTATTAATGTTAAGTTTACTCAGTATAATTGGATACCCTTTTAAGAACCATATATTAACTGACTGGTGGCAATGAATCTATCGTATAGTCTGGGCAAGGCTGGTAGAGGAGGTAATCTGTGCCAGCCTGTCCCAAGGGTGTGTGTGTGTGTGTGTGTGTGTGTGTGTGTGTGTGTGTGTGTGTGTGTGTGTGTGTGTGTGTGTGTGTGTGTGTGCAAATTAAATCTCAAAGAGTATATGTGTCTCAGCTACTTGGAGCAGGGGCATGAAGCACTGGTTTCACAGAGAGGGTGCTGAACACAGCTGTGCCAGTGGACAGCCTTACTGGAGACCTGGGGAGAGACAGATATAGAAAAACCCAGACCCTGAGCTGAGTGTGTGCCCTGTGTGCTCTTATGGGAAATTGTGCTTGATGCAGAGAGGTCTGCATCTAGAAATACTGAATGTATCCATTTGTATTCCAAGTAAACATCCCTCTCCAGTGTCAGTGGTGAGGATTTAGGCTCCTTGATTTCTAGCTCAGAGAGGGGTTGTCACATGGGGTTCAAGATTAAACCCAATTAAAAGAAGGAGTCTTTACATTTCTAAAAAAAAGGAGGAGGATTGGGTTTAATAAATCCAATAGTACATATAACATCATTGAATTTGTATAAAATATTGGCTTGGATGAAAGAAAAACAATGAAAACTGGTAGTAGAGATAATAAAAGGAAAACATAGAGATATTTGGGAGAAGCTCAAATATCTTAAAAGAAATATAGGTATTATGGAAAAAGAAATGAGGTTATATCAAGAAAAAATATTATTATGGAAGGCTGATATAAATAATAAAGAAAAGAATAGAAAGGAATGGTATGAAAATACAATGCAGACATTTTATTATATTTTTCCATGAAAGCATTTAGAAAAAAAAGTAAAAGCTGTAAAAGCAAGAATGACTAGATGTGCAAAATATATTCCATGTACATATTTCTTATGGAGATTATTCATAAATAAGCTTCCAGTAAAGGTGAATATGCCATAGAAAAATATAGAGGAAAGCATTTGTACATATTGTGGAGAGGTAGAAACTACAGAACATGTTTGTATGATATGTGATAGAGTGAAGCAATTATGGAAACAAATATATGGAAAAAGAATGCATAAATGGATTGTAAATGTAAATTTGGATATGATAGAATATGGGTACTATGAAAATGTAAAATAAAAAGAGGTGGATAAATGGGATGAAAATCTGTTTTCTATGATAAGGATTATATGGAATGAGAGTTAAAATAAGATTTAACAGAAAATGGTCATTGTCAGATATTCTGAAAAAGATAAGATTTTGGTTATGGAAAAAAGAGTGGGGTGATCACTAATGTAAAATTATAAAGAAATATGTAAAGTAATTGTATATAATGGTAAATATTACATATAAAATATATGAAATGTATATTGTGAATTTTAAATAAAGAACCCTACTCTTTTCGAGCAGGGACATTGGTTGCTGTGCAACTTCCAGCTTCTGGTCCAGCCACACTGGAGGCTCAGAGAAGCAGAAAAAAGTATGGTGAACATGATTGTGTCAGAAGAACTGTTTTGTTCAAGTGTGAATTCTAGACATCCGTTTACAGGGGAAAAATAGGTCAAAGGATATGTTGGGTTTGAGGGCAGTTGAGCCTTCACAAAAGAAAAAGGTGGAGGAGGAGGATGCATGCAAGCCTGTGCTAGTATAATGTAAAAAAAAAAGAGGCATATGTGCAGAATATTGTGAAGGTGGTCATACCTTCACAAGATTCAGAAGTTATTTTCCAAGAACAACTATTTGAGATAGAGAGTGAGTCTCAGAAAGGTTGTATTATTACAACCCTCTAATCAGGAGGGTTGCAGGATGTTTACCTGCAGGATTTAATTAATCAAAGTGAGCCAGAAAGTGAGAAGCTGATGTCATGGGGAGATATGGAGAGAATTCAAGAAGAAGAAGTAGTGGAGAATGTAAAAAGAGAGAAGAAGAAGTATGTAGAATCAGTGAAACAGGAAGACAGAAGAGAAGATAGACAGAATTAAGGAGAAGGAAGTATTTAGTAGGAATAAGTTGTACAGCAGGAAAAGAGATGGACAGATATGACATTTTTGATAACAAAAGTTGAAACTTAATTAGTAAAACAAGATAATGAAGAATTAGAAAAGGGAATAAAAATAGAAGAAGTGAATAATGTGTTAAAAATAGTAAATGTTGAATTGTCAACAGGATTGGATGGGATAGAATATTATATGTATAAAGACATGTTAGATTGGCAGAAGAAGTATTTATTTACTTATTTATTTAATTTTATTTATTTTACATTTGTTGACCAGGATTGCCAAATGACCTGAAGAGCCCTTTTTCAGCGGAGGCCCAGGGAGAAAAGCTCCAACATATTATACAATTTTCATTATAAATTAACATTAAACAGGAATGTTACAGGATTATTACAAGGCATTAAGTAGCAATACAATGTTATACAGTGTCAATAATCAGGAGTATAGCAAAACTATTTCAAGATGCATAAAAAGAAATATGTTATTAAGATGAATATAGTTTTGGGGGCAAGGGGTTACAAAAACCCAGTTTTATCATAATGTAGTTGCATGAAGGCAAGACAATTACAATAGAATGCTTCTGTGAGGCAATTTGCTTAATGTATTTTAGAAGACAGCAGAAAGAGTAGTCAAGGAAGATAAGAAAGAGCTAGTGAGAAGAGTGGGTTAAGGGCAGAAAGTAGATTAAGGTATGAGAAGTAGGGGATGTTTAAGGAGGGAGAGTGCAGTGGCAGGACCAGTGACATTTAAAGTGTTCTTTGGTGGCTGTTTTAAATTGTTTAGGATGTGTAAGGGTCCTGATTTCTAGTAGGAGCCTATTCCAGGCAATAGTGGGGTGATAGCTACAAATGTGTCCACATTTAGACCTGGGTTTGTAGATCTGTAGTAGGTCTTGGTTAGAGCTTTGGAGAGGTCTAGAGGGAGAATAATGGGAGATGAGAGGGGATAGTGCTGGGCAGTAGGAAGGCTGGTATAGGATAGAATGGATGATCTGGAGCTGAGAGAGAAGAAGCTGGTGGGGCAATTCAAGCCAGTTTAGGTATTTTAGAGAGAGACAGTGATGGGATTTGTAGGTTTGTTGGGCAGCAAATCTAGCTACCTTGTTGTAGGTAGATTCGAGTTTGGTCAAGATTTGTGAGAATTTGAGAATTATACATTAGACTGGGTAGAAGGTAGGTAACAGAGAGTGTAATCTGGGCTTCAGAGGTAAGGAATTTCTTGTTATGGTAAAGGAGCCCTAGTTTTGAATGAGTCTTTTTGATACAGTTATTAACATGCAAGTCAAATTTAAGATGATCATCAATGGTTACTCCTAAGAGCTTAGTGCTGGATTCTACCTGAATGGGAGTGTTATTAAGGGACTGTATGGAGAAGGAGGGTTTAATATTTTTGAACGTTTTAGGTAGGAAGAGTAACAGCTTTTTTTGTTTTTTTTTTAGGATTAAGGATGAGATGGTTGTTAGAGAGCCATGTTTCAACTAAGTTAAAAGATGTCTGAGTAGCTGAGAAGAGCTTAGAGGGAGAGTTGGCTGTGGTGATGACTGTAGAGTTATCTGCATATTGCACTAAAGATGACTGAGGACAGGAGGTATAGAGCTGATTAGTAGAGATATTAAAAAGTACAAACCCTAGGACAGACCCTTGAGTTCACCCATTTTTACAGAGTGAGGAGGAGAGAGTACAGAGTGCCATCTCACTGATTGAGATCTATCAGCAAGGTAGCTGGAGAACCGTGCAACAGTATCAATGGAGAAGTTGAGGTTATGCAGTTTGTGCAGCAGAAGAGAGTGTGAGAGAGTGTCGAAAGCTTTTCAGAGGTCCATGAATAGGCAAGAAATAAGTTTATGATCATTCATGGCTATAGAGACAGTGTTGAAGAAGGATAATAGAGCTGTAGTGATGCTATGTTTGGGTCTGAAGCCATGTTGAGTGGGTGTAAGCATATTTTCCTGTGTTAGATACTGCATAACTTGGGCGGCCATGGTGGTGCAGTGGTTAGGGTTGCCGCCTCACAGCAAGAAGTTCTCCGGTTCGATCCTCAGCTGGGGTGCCTTCTGTGCGGAGTCTGCATGTCCTCCCTGTGGTTGCGTGGGTTTCCTCCAGGTGCTCCTGTTTCCTCCCACATCCCAAAGACATGCTGTAGGTGGATTGGACACTCTAAATTGGCCCTAGGCATGAGTGTGTGTGTGTGTGTGTGTGTGTGTGTGTGTGTGTGTGTGTGTGTGTGTGTGTGTGTGTGTGTGTGTGTGTGTGTGCGGCTTCTGTGGAAGGCTGGGCACCGGGCTGGCAACTCAACACCGTAAAACTCCACTGCCAATCATGAGCGGACAGGTGATCCATTGTGGCAACTCCTAACCGGGAAAAGCCAAAAGAAGAAGAAGAAGAAGATACTGCATAACTTGTTTATGAATACATTTTTCTAGTACTTTAGAGCGAGGGGAGAGGATAGCAATAGGTCTAAAGTTGGAGATATCAGAGTAGTTACTTCCTTAGTGTATAGAGTGTAGCAATGTTTCCAGATGGAAAGGACTTTACATTCAGAGCTAGAGAAATTGATTAGGATAGATACAGGGAGAGCAAGAGAATCAGCTGCTAGTAGAAGAAAAGTGGAAGGAATATTGTCAGCTGATGCTGAGCACGGTTTTAATTTAGAGAGTAGAGTTTTGATGTAGCTAGTAGATACAGATTTGAGGGAGAAGGTATTTGAGGAGATAGTATTAGAAGTAGGTTCAGAAAAGTTGGAAATGTTAGTAGTAGAGGAGTTTGGGTTAGGGTTCAGTAGCTTAAATATTGAATTGATAAAATAGGTATTGAAGATAGCGGCAGTTTCTTCAAATGTCTTGTCTGGGTATGGATTGGGGGACCTAATATTACCAGGATGTAATATTTGGTTAATAGAGTTCCAGAATTGTTTTGAATTAGATTTTAGGGCTGTGGGAGGTTTGTTGCAGAAGTCCTTTTTATCTTTTTTATGTGTTTTGTTGTCAGATTTCTGAGCTCTTTATATTTTTGCAAGTCTGCAGGGAGCTTTGTTTGTGACCATTTTTTCCATAATTTGTCACTAGTTATCATAAGGGTATGAGTGGCTTTATTTCATGGAAGTGTTAAATGAATGGTTAAAGGAAGGTTTTGAACAAGCAGTAATATGTGTTAGAGCTATGATATTTATATGGAAAAAGGGGGAGAAAGAGGACATAAGAAATTAGAGTCTGATAGTATTAAATAATTCTGATTATAAGATTTTTATGAAAATAGAAAAGAGAGTGAACAACGAATAAAATATTAGAAGAAATATTTGGGAAAAAGGGAAAGGAAGTCAAGAGTTATTAATAAGAGAAATCATAGATGGTATAATGAATAGGAAAAAAATAAGTTACGTACTCACCATAACTTTCCATCTGTGTTGTCCATTTTCATCCTTCCTCAACTGATGGGTTCTGATTCGACCCCTCTGATCCAACTCAGTCATTGCTAAGGCTCATGGCAACCAAGAACTCTCAAGCTTCTCCTTTACCCACAATGCACCAACCCCAATTACCTCAGATCTTGTTTGTTGACTTTAGTAGAAAAGGCATACTCGTATTTAGAAATGGAGAAGGCTATATGTGGAGCTAAATATAAAGGACAGAAATGTCCTGTAACCACTCATTCTTGCAGAAATTTCAAGGACAGTCATTGGTGGGAGGGGAGTTCAGAAAGAATGAAAATGGACAACACAGATGGAATGTTATAGTGAGTACATAACTTATTTATCTAATGTTGTCAATTTTCATTCTATCCTCAACTGATGGGACAGAGACCCTAGCTACCTAAAATCCAGGGTGGACTCAAAGAAGGATATTTTTGAGCACCATTGGGCCAAATGATGCTCTGTCTCTGGGTACTAGATCCGATTTGTAATGAGTAACAAACATATGGGGAGTAGCCTAGATTGCTGCTGCACATATATCATCCATGGACATTCTGAATTGAAACACTGAGGAAGTAGCCATGGACCTAGTTGAATGGGCTCATTACAGTTTTGGTAGAGTAAAGCCCAATTTGTTATAAACAAATGAAATACAATCTGTTAGCCACCAAGATAAAGTGACTTTGGTAACTGGTTTTCCCAGTTTTACTTCTGTGAATGAAACAATTGGTCAGATTTTCTGATGTCTTTTGGTCTGTGTAAGTAGAAATGTAATTGCCTGTGGACATCCAATAAATGTAATATGTATTCACACTTGTTAGCAAACTTAGGAAAGATACTGGCAAATCAGTGGATTGATTGATATTAGATTATGACACCACCTTAGAAAGAAAGGAAGCATTAGTTTGTAATGTAACTCTATCCTTGTGAAAAATCAAGCATGGTGATTTAGAGGACTAGGCTTGAATCTCAGAAATTCATCTGGCAGAGGTAACAGGCACCAGAAAGATCGTCATCCAGGAAAGATATTTAAGGTCACATGTAGCTTCTGGTTTGAAGGGGGATTTAGTAAGAGCCTGCAGTACCAGATTCAGGTCCCATGGAAGAGTAAGATTTCTAAAAAGGGGGAGGTCTTAGAAGAAGAGTGCCTTTCAAGAAGGCTTTGCTTAATTTATGAGAGATGACAGAGGAACCATCAAAACCAATATGAAAATTTGATAAGGCCGCTAACTGAACTTTGATGGTTGATGAACTAGCTCCTTTAAAAAGATGGGACAAAATTGCAAGAATGCTATGTATGGGGGCTGAAAATTGTTTAGCATTATTTAGATCAGCCAAATGAACAAACCTCCTCCATTTGCTACAACAGAGCTTTCTGGTAGAAGGTTTAAAAAAGTATTTGATGAACAGGTGAAGAGAGCATAGGTTGTCTGGCTATTAATGTAAGTGGAGAAGCCAGGCAGTCAGCCTGAGTTGGCTATGTTTGGATGAATCATGCCTGTTGGGTGAGACAGTAGGTCTGAAATAAGATCCAGAATCCAAGATGGGTGAAGCAAGTGAGGCAAAAGGAAGAGTAACAAATTTGTCAAGGCCAGTAAAATGCAATGAGGATGACTGAGCTCTTCATCATGGCAGCTTTCTGAAAGAATTTTGGAATTAGCATGTATGTGGAAAAGCATAGAGGAGACTAGGTGGCCAATCATGAAGTCTAGCATCCCTCGATGATTTCCCCTATAGGGGGATTAGGGCAAAGCACCTTCTGCATTTGTTGTTTATACGGGAGGCAAAATGATTGCAAGGCTGGCCCCATTGATGAAAAATTATTTTCATGATATTCTTGTTGAGGGACCATTTGTGAGGTAGAAGAATGCACCTGCTCAGTTTGTCTGCTATCACATTGGATTTCCCTGGAATATCCATTGCTATGAGAAAACAGTTGGATGAGACCTCCCACTGCAACACTCTAACAGCTTCTCGACACAAGGGGTAGGATCTGATCCCACCTTGCTTGTTGATATACCTAACAACTGACATACTGTCTGTTTGAATTGCAATAGTCCCCAAATGGAGAGTAGTCTGGAAGGCCTGCAATGCTAAAAGCACTGCTCTCATCTCTAGGACATTGATGTGCAAGTTACCCTCTTTATGGGACCAAGACCTTGGACTCTTTTTCCCAGAAAATGCCCCCCACCCCACCCCACCCTGGTTGAGACGTGTCTGTGGTCACTATGGCCTTGGGCTGAGGGGGAATAAACAGATGACCTTGTAAAACCTGATCTGATCAAATCCACCAGCTGAAAGCTGTCTTGCATGTCTGAGTGATTCCTATCTGATAAGACGTGGGCTGGTAAAGTACTGACCATTGTGTGACTAGCTCCAGTGAAGAATTCTCATGTAAAATCTGGCTAAAGGCACTACTATTATTGTCACTGCTAATGAACTCAGAGCATGAAGGACCAGGCAGGCGAAATCTTGGTACTGCAGATTATCTTTCTGACCTGTGATCTTATGGTCTAAACTGTTGAGGGCAGTGGTGAAGCTATGGTTGACTTTGTGTCAAGTATTACTCCTATGAATTCTAGACTCTGAGCTGATTTTAGTTGGGACTTTTTGTAGTTTATGGTTATCCCCAGAAGACAGCAAGTCTGGAGAACCTGATCTCTTGCCCTTATCACTTGATGCCTGGTTGGAGTGGAAATGAGTCAGTTGTCTAGATATGGAAACAACCAGAGCCCTTGAAGTCTCAAGTGAGCTGCTACTACTGCCATATACTTGGCAAATACCCTGGGGGGCTGTGGTGAGTCCAAATGGCAGAACTCTGAACTGGTAATGACTGGCTCCCAACCTGAAGCGTGAATACCTTCTGGATCATCTATTCATCTTTATATGATAGTATTATCCTGAAGGTCTATTGATCACATCCAGTCATCCTTAGACAGAAATGGGAGACTGGACTGAACTGTGACCATCTGAAACTTAGTTAATTGAAATGACTTGCTTAAATTGGTGAGATCCAAAATTAGTCCCCAGTCCCATGTTTTCTTCGGCACTAAAAAGAACTCTGAGTAAGTTATGGATTTTATCTAGTCTGGTGTGACCTCTTGGATGACTCTTTTTTTCTAGCAGCATTTGAATTTGAATTGCTGCTTTTTCCCTGTCACTGGGTGGAACATTGGGGATTTTTCATGAGTTTGGAGAAGGAAAGGAAAAGGCAGTTATATAACCTCTGGAAATAATCCTCAGCATTCAAGTATCTTTTGTTAAGTCTAGCTAGGCTCTGTGGTGGAAGGATAAACTTTCCCCAACTGCCTCCAGGGGAGGAGACTTAAGCCTCATTTCAGTAGCACTGGTAGGGTCTGTCAAAGAAGGATTCTCTAGGCAACTGATATTGCAGGCCACCTCTGCCACATGTGTATCATCATCCATTAGAGTTCCCTCCTCTGCCTCTTGGGGAATCTCCTCCATGTGTTCCTTCTTGAACCACATTTTTCAAGCATCCCCTTGATTCTTGGAAAAGGATCTTTGCGGAGTCAAAAAACATATGCCCATGGCAGACAGGGTATTTCCATTAATTTCACACCTGAATAGTGTGTCCTTCAGCTTGGGGCCAAAAAAAGACACACCATCATAGGGAGCACTGACAAACAAAGACTTGAAGGGCTCCACAAAATCACACAAGTGCATCCAGGCATGCCTCCTAATGGATATGCCTGAACCCACTGCCCTTGAAGTTCCTTCTGCTACATGCGAAACCAACATCATGGAGGAACTGGAAATGGACTGCAGGGTAGCCAACTGAGAAGCCACAGATGACTGAATTTCTTCAGAAACAGCTCCTGAGAGGGTATTTGACAACTCCTTAATCAAATCCCTCTGAAGTCTTGTAAAGTGTGGATAATTCAGAGGCCTTGAATTGGAGGTTGCTGAAGCATAGATATGCTTCCCAAATCTGTCCATTGCTCACAACTTACTGTTGGGAGGATGAACAGTGGAACTCTCCTCAGCAAGTTCCTTTTTTGTGGCTGCCGCTATGACCATGGCATCAATGGGCACTCCTTTTCCACAAAATTGCTTGTCCATGGGTGGTGCCATAATCTTATCTGATCTCCGAGGTATAGGTTCAATGGGTCAGGTTCTTTACACACTCACTGAGAGATCAACTCAATGAGCTCATCAGCAGGAGGAGTCACCCAGGAGGTAGATGGGCCAGTACCAAAGGCCTCCAGGAATACAGACTCCTCAGAAAAATAGTTGTTGGATGTCCAGCCTCCTCTCTGTTTAAGAATTTCAAGGATGTCTCCAAATAAGACATCTTCCTGAGGTGACCATGGGACCTGTTCCCCTTCATCAAAATCTGTATCTTCTGTGATGGACTCCTCTGTTGAGTCTAGGTGCTTCTTCTTGCACATCTTCTTCTTAGGGACTTCCTCCATGGGATTATCTGCGAGGTATCAGAAGAAGAAATCAAGATCTCCTGTGGTAAAGCCTGGGGTCTTGGTACTGGCTGTTCATATGGAAAGATTTCGTGAGTCTCTGAATGCTGAGACTTCAGGGTTGAAGATCTAGGTTCTTAAGGGGTTGTTTCCATCCATTTGGTCAAGGCAAAGAAAACTCTCTTCACAACTGAGAAAACAGATCACCCCAGAGAATGGGAAGACCTTGTATCTGAAAAGTTCAAGCTTTTGAACCGTAGCCTTCCCCTGCTCTGAAGGCAAAATGTCCAAGGTGGAAGCTAGAGTCGAGCTGTCCTATGCCATGGATCCAAGGTGCACAGACAGCTCCAAAAGCCTTTGACTGCAACACCTTGGTTCCGACAGAGAAGACTTGGCTCCAACAGCTCTCCAGATCCAGTGGGATCAGAGGACTCAGAGTAAGCTTAGGATCTGAAGATACAGCAATCCTCAGATCTGAGCCAGACAGATCTGGGCAGCTAGGATCCATAGACTCTGAGACCACTGAAGGAGTCAGAGGAGGAAGTTGTAGTAGGGGTGTGACAGCAAAATGGACCTCCTAACACAGTGGGGTAGGAGCCGAGAGGACACCCATCTGACCCTGTGCCAAGACTATCTTTCTCACCACTCAATCCACATCTTCCTCTGAGAGACTTCTGGAAGAATGAGTGGAAAACACAGAAGGAGACTTGGGTCTGTCTAGAAGTGAGGAAGGTACCCTCGAGTGTATGGGATCCACCGATGGTGAATACCAAGTGCTTGGTAAAAATAGTAGGAGTTGAAGTAGAAGTACTAGCTACAGCTGGATCTGGCTTAGATAGTGTCAGAGCCAAGAAGGATGGATCAGATCATTTTGGTATCCTCGGATCCAAAGGAATTGGATCAGACATTTTCAGCTTCTTCGGATCCGAGGGTGAAGTCTTCTTTGAGGGCTGTGAAGCACAGGAGGAAGAAGGTAGCTTCAGAGATGAGGATTTTGTTTTAGTCTTGGTTTTTGGAGACTCCTCTCTGGATACAGCCTCTCCAAAAGAAGAAGGCAAAAGTCCTCTAAGAAAGAGTTTATTCTTGCATTCACCTAATGCCCTGGGGTTAAACCCATGGCAAATAGAAGAATCTTCTTGCAAGTGAAGTGGTTCTAAGCAATATATAAATAAAGTGTGGGCATCTGATAAAGGGAGCTTATGCCCACACTTAGTACATTTTTAAAAGCCTGCGCGAGCTTTATCCACCATACTGTCACACCAACAGAAATCAAGAAAGGGAAAAAAACTTTAATTATTTTTACTACTATTTTTTTTAAACAGAGACAGATAAAGGGCAAAGAACAGCTACCAACAATGGCATTAGAGAAGCTACATAAAATGTAGTACTAAGGAAAGATAGTAACAATAGTATCTAGATGTACGAGAGTGCAAGAAAGGGAAGGAAACTAAGACATTTAGCACAAGACAAGTCAAAATGGAATGCGGTAGGTAAGCGAAATACCTAATCTGAATATAGTAGGGTGAATTAAGTAAATAAGTGAAGGTTTTTATACACTTATCGTAATATCGTTTGAGAGTGTTGAAAACCATGTCTTTCACTGAAAAGTGGCAAATGAGATCTGAGGTAATTGGGGTTGGTACATTGTGGGTAAGGGAGAAGCTTGAGAGTTCTTGGTTGCTACAAGCTTTAGCAACATCTGATCCAGCTCCATGGATTGGATCTGAACACATCACTTGAGGATAGAATGAAAATTGACAACATCAGATCAGAAGTTAAAATCACTGCAGGTGATTTAAATAAGGTATTTGACAGAATACAGCATGAAATGTTATGGGACATAATGAAAAGTATATAAGTGAGAAGATATTAAAAATATTTTTTACAGTGTATGAAAGAACAAAGTAAAAGCTGTAGTGAATGATTGATTAAGACAAGGCTGTCCAGATAGCATTTTATTTCCATTGGTTATGAATGCAGTTGTTAGTAAATGAAATACATCATTAAAAGTAGCAGAATATATAACTATAGAACAGATATGCCCTTGTGATTAAACCACACCAATTGTGGGTAAATCTTCAATATACCACACTGACATCATCAGTTATTGCTTAAATATTCAGTTTAACATGGAGGAAATAAAAATATTAGGTATAAAATCTGGGAAGACAGTTAAAATGCCAAAATGGAAATACATAATAAAACATTAAGGAATATATGTTTATTTGGAGACCATACAAGTTGTCATGCAAAAAGAAAATTTATTTAGTAAATTTTGTATTGTTGGGAACAACTACATATTTAGCAAATGTGTTTATGATCCTATAAAATATGAACAATTAATGGCTATTTTGTTTCATGTATATGGGGATGTAGATTAAACCCAGTAAAACAGGTGCATTATATGTTACAGAAAAAGAAGGAGGGCTGGGTTTAGTAAATTTAGTGGTTTATGCAGTTTCATTAAACCTATATAAAGTGTTGACTTGGATAAAAAATGAAAGCAGGTAATTAATATGTATCATAATGAAAAAAAAATACAAAAAATATAGTGTATGATAAGTAAATCTGAAAGAGAAAAGAGATGTGTGAATGGGGAAATAAAAGTGTATCAAGAAAAAATGTTATAGAAAATAAAGATAAGGGACATGGAAGATGATAGGAAAGTTGTTGTATCATTCGGCTTTTCCCGGTTAGGGGTCGCCACAGCAGAACTCCAGTCCGCTAATGATTGGCAGTAGATTTTTACGTACCGACTTGCCAGGCCTGACGCACAACCTTCAACGAACGTACGCCCATTCACTCATGTCTCCACACAGAAGATGCTTTAGCTGAGAATTGAACAGGACAACGTCTTACTGTGAGGTGACAACGCTACCGCAGCACCACCACCACAGAGAGAGAAGATGATAGGAAAGTATGATATTTAAACATAATGAATAAGTATTATTGTGCTTATCCATGGGAAACAGCAGGAGAAAAAATAAAAGCCATAAAAACAAGGTAGGGTGGTGTAAGAAATATGTAGAATGTAGAGATTTTCTATTGAGATTTCTACGGAGATTATTAATTAAAAAAATTGTAGTGAAATTGAATATGCCATATAAAAAAAATTCAAAGAAAGAATGTGTAATTATTGTGATGAAGTTGAAACAACAGAACATGTTTTTTTAAGATGTAAACGTATGAAGAACTATGGGAAAATATGTGAAAACAATGTTTTGGAGGAAAAGGAGGATATGCATATGGATATGTTGGAGCATGGCTGTTACAGTAATAAAAGAGGGGAATTTGTAAAGAAAATGGATAGAGTGATGTTTTACTGGAATGAAAGACTGAATGAGTTAAAATGTAATGGGAAATGGATATTGGAAAAGAATAAGATATTGGTTGTGGAAAAAAGGGTGGGGGTCAGATAATGAATGGAAATAAAGAGAATTAAATGGATGTATAAAGTTATGCAAATGACAGAATCTGAGTGTAAAAGGATGTAAAGAATTGCAAATAGTGCATTATATGTAAATGTTGTAGTTCAGTTATTTAATAAAGGGCCCCTCATCTTTTCAATAGGTGCCATGAGATCTTTTATAGCCACTTGAACTACCACCAACTCATGTAGATGTGGTCTCTGTTTAACATCTCATCTGAAGGATGACACACCCAGGAGTGCAGCACCACCCTTGTACTGCACTGCAGTATCAGCAATCAATCTACTTGGTATGGGAACAGAACCCATAGCCTTCTGCACCCAAAGGTACATGTGCTACCTGTTGTGCCACTAACACATGTAAATGGCTTTTCCCAGCTTATGGCATCTGACCATCTAAAACTGGATATGTTGTGCTATACACAGCTAACAGACGGTGGCATGTAGACATGTGTCCCTCCTGCACTTACTGTTCTAAACTAGTGGACATGGACACCACAGCTGTTACAGTTTGGCAAGATCACCTGTTTCTCTGTGGTACAAGGCCTGTAGAGTTGAACAGCCATGCTAGTAGGCTTTTTGTATTCTGTAAGCTCTGCATGCAGTATGTATATAACCCCTAGATCCAGCCATATGATGAATAGCAGATATTAATTTGTGAAAGCTTGCCTTCTGTATAAATTGTGCTCTGTCACTGTCATTATTCATGTACCTCTCATTGAAACAGTCTTAGGATGGGATTAGTTCAGTTTTAAAAAGCTAAACTGAAGAATATACCACCAAAGCTAGTTTCACTTAAAAAGAGAAAATAAACACCTTATAGTCTTTAACATCTTCTGCATCAGGTTATAGCACTTCTTCTAGACCTTCAAACCTTAAGAATATCATTTAAAGTTTCTACATTTTAGCAATACTCAATAATTAAAAAATGATATGCTTATTTATTTTGTATTTATTTGTGTGTAGCATGATGTTCAATTACCCTGGCAGAGGGAAATGCTTAGAAATTTAGCAAAAGTGCAAGCCATCAGGAATGCATTGCATTAAAACATGTTATGAAGCAAACACTCAGCAAGAATGTTTCCCCATATGAGTTTATTTTCATGGAAAATAATGACAGCAAATAGTCTGAAACTTTTACTCAAGGGAATACATTAATAGCATTAAAAATGCTCATTACAATTAAAGCTTTGCAAGCATTACAATGGTTTCTGTCATAAAAAGAAGGATTTTCAAATACAGTGCGCTCTGTACAGAAGACAAACCATATAGCAAATGCATAGAATGGAATGGATATACAGAAACTGCAAAGCATTAAGTTAGAAAGTTCTCAGAAACAAACTACCCACTTTAGGCAAAACACTCAAGACTTGTGGTACTTAAACTGATTTTAATTTAGAGATAGAAAGTGCAAATAGAGCTGCATAACAGCAACGATTGCTTATATATCTGATGTTAATGCCTGGGGAAATCGTGACAGGGAAAACCAGTACCCTAATTATGTACCTTGGGGTAATTACTATGACTTCTGTAAGAGTGTCAAATGCCATGGGATAGACACTAGACTGAGACGAGGCTGCAAATCTTAAGGAAAAAGAGACTGATGGAAAAAAGCTGACACTAAAGAAGGGTGTTGCTGTTATACAACCAGAATATTTGGGGTTATGACATGAAGTATAGCTCTGGTGCTGGAACATGCTCTTATTATACATTCTGCACCTCTTGACATTTTTAATGGTAACATGGACCTCCACCTTCTCAAAGCCTCATTAACACAGCTGAGTATTATGTCCCTTATAAAGAAAAAAGGTATATCAAGAACCCAAAATAAAGCACCTCTAATTAAATGAACAAAAATACCATTTCAGTCAAGAAATGTGATAATACAATTTGATAATTTTTTTTTTTTTTGCTTCTAACAGCTACAAGGAAATATCGTTAATTCAAGAATATAATTTGTTCAGATATTTGCATAAAAGTAAAAAGGCCTTGGAAACCAATTATCTTTCCTATTGTTGTTAATACGAAAATATTCAGATAATCACATTAAAATAAAATAGCTGCTTGTGAGAATTGTCAGAAGCCACTTCACCTATTACTGTATTCATTGTTTTTGGACTGGTTCCAGAAACTGCACTAAAAAGCAGCCAGTGTTTATATTAAAAAAGTCAAGCGCTAGCTAACAAAAGCTGCAATTAATGTATGGTGAGAAATGCAAGAAAAAGTACAGGCATGATTCCTCTGGTTCAGGCGCACCTTGACATATAAAAAAACGAAACTATTACAAAATGACATTGTCTGAGCATTATGGCATCAATCAAGCAGCAGTATAAAATAAGACAGTCTCAAGGTTTTTGTATTACATGGCAATTAAGGTTATCACAGTAATAACATAAATGTGTGTTTCATTAAAGACAAAATGTTACTTCACAGGTTACATTATACAGCATTCAGGTGAACTGTTTAGAGTAACACTACGCATTACAGAAAGAAAGAAAGAAGATAAGTATGGGCAGGCATAAACTGAGGAACAATTACTAATATTATAAATTATGTTGTCATTTCCCAAACAGATATACATCTACATTATGGCAAAGCATAGGCCCCACTAGAAATGCTGAAGAAACAGACATGAAATGATATTCACAGAGGAGATGGCAAATTTTGCTTTTTGTGATGGTATGTTAAAAAAAGAAAAAAAACAACAAATACATAGTGAGATTATCCACTAGCATAATGAAATAAGTCAGTGAGATGAGTACAGGGGTATAGATAATTATAATAATTTACTCTGGGATTAATTACACTCCGTGCAGGAATAGTGCTATTCCTGCATGGAGCGAATCATGCCAGTGCAGCACAGCAGCGCGCCCTGCATATTCATGAAGGTGTGCTGCTGTATAACCTGCACCGGCACAATCCGTGAACGAGTGCAGGGGGCATGTCCGAGCATTGCTCACACAGTAAACATGCCTCCTGCACTCAGGAAGTGCAGTAAGGCACCTTGAAAAGAAAACCAGTGTCTGCAAACACTGTCAGCATACCCTCAACTGAACAGATATATGCAGAATGTCCAGATTTGTGTGCTGGCAAAGAGCTGAGGCTCGAAGTCATTAAATAATGACAAACATATGAATGTAAGACCCCACATCCTTCAAGTAAGTCATGCTAATGCAAAACCTATTAGTCATCAACTTCCCAAGTTTGTAAGAGCAATATTTAAGATCTGTTCTCTTTGCCCTCCCATCATGTTAGGCTTTGTTCACATTGTATGCTGTAAGAGGTGGAGAGGTATGACTGTTAGCTATGTCCACATCCCTAAACTAATAAAAATAAAACAAATAATTACTTTTTTTTCCCGTCCCCACTAAAGTTTAAGTGTAGTTGAGCGGGTGTGCGCATCTCACAGCTGTGTATAGCATAGCTTAAACATCCGAAGGAGCTAAATAGAAATATACAGCCAAAATAGTCAAAGTAAAATAGCGTAGTGGTTAGAGCTTTCGCTTAGCATGTAGTTTGAGCCCCAATGCAATCCATTCATTTTTATATCTGAAAACAGCACTAAAAGTATATTTTTTTATAAATAGGTAGTGAATAATATATATTTATTAACCAGGGTAGGGTAGCAGGTCCAATTGTCCCGGTCCCCTTCAGTAATACACATCACACCAAATGACATTTGATGACCTTTATTAGATTTCCATAACATAGCTTTGATCACTAACTTTATTAATTACAACTATTCATGATATAATTGATACTAGAATACAGCATAACATCCTTGTAATATTAATCAGGGCAGCGTACCTACTCACCCAGCCCCAGTAAGCAGCGTCCATACTTCTACTCACTTTACTTATGAAGCAGTGTCCCTTCTCACTTCATACACCATTCATTGTAATGTTAATCAGGGCAGCGTACCTACTCACCCTGCCCAAAAAGCAGGGTCCATACCTCTGCTCCCTTACTTTACCTATGAAGCAACGTCCCAACTCACTTCATACACCATCCATTGAATTACCATCCATCAATAAACACCATCCTTACCTCAGCTTGCTTATCTGTTCAGCAAGCTTCCGCCAACTACTCATTTCCTTTCCCCAGATCCTTGAAATGAACATCCAGACATCAGAGGGGGAACAGAAGAGGGCAAGCCTATCCCTCTTCTCTGCTTCCCCCCACTGATAAAATAGCCCTACACCCCACCAATGAAAAGAGGGAGGGTGGGTGGGTAGCAAGTTCACGCCAAAATGTGACTGCTTAACCCAACTACACTAGACTACACCTCTTAAGCTCCTCCCCATCATTATCTCACTTCCTCCCAAACATCCCTGCCTCCACTTAACCCTTTCACCTCCCCAACCCACTTAATTCCTCGTAATATTAACCTACCCCCCCCCCCCATGAAGATGTCCAGGGACAACTTAGTTTGTGCCAAACTTTATTTGTCCCGGTCCCCTTCAATAACACACATCACACCAAATGACATTTGACGACCTTTATTCGATTTCCATAATATAGCTTTGATCACCAACTTTATTAATTACAGCTATTCATGATATAATTGATACTAGAATACAACATAACATCCTTGTAATGTTAATCAGGGCAGCGTACCTACTCACCCTGCCCAACAAGCAGGGTCCATACCTCCGCTCCCTTACTTTACCTATGAAGCAGCGTCCCAACTCACTTCATACACCATCCATTGAATTACCATCCACCAATAAACACCATCCTTACCTCAGCTTGCTTATCTATTCAGCAAGCTTCCTCCAATTACTCATTTCCTTTCCCCAGATCCTTGAAATGAACATCCAGACATCAGAGGGGGAACAGAAGAGGGCAAGCCTATCCCTCTTCTCCGCCAACCAGCCTGACCAGGCTGTTCCCCCTCCCTTCTACCAAAAATTGTTCAATCCACTTCCCACAAAGGGAAGGGTCAAGCCAAACATCATTTGGTGTGCAATAATTACCTGGACATTACCAGCCCTTGGCAATTACCTAATGCTTACCAAAGCCTCACCTGCCACTGGAGCAAGAATACTCAACCCCAATAACCAACACTACCCGACCCCTAGCAAGGAAGACCCCAGCTAACAATACAATGTGAAGTTCAATTCTGATACTCCCCAACAATTTCAAGCAAACAAGACATTACCTTGTGAGTACATATTCAGCTGCACTGCTGGAAAACCAAACTTTTCATCCCCTCCATCAGCTGCCACATTCCTCAACCTTCAATCTTGCCTGTAGAGTCCACGTTCCTTTCGCCCATCACATAAAATCCACTCTACACATCCCATCTGCCACCTTAGTGATCTATAATGAAAAGGACAAAATTAAATCCTCTAATATGTAGAGAAGGCTCCACCTTATACCCACCTATTCCAAATTATAGCCACAGCATTCCAAGACTGCATCTGCAAGAAAGAAAAACACAGGTAAATCATCCAAAATACATAACCATATTCCAAGACATCTTCAAGGACATCCTATCCTGCCAACTCAGGAAGGAATGTACCACCGCCACTCACATCTATGGCAAAGCAGCCATAACTGAAACTATGCTTCCAATGACCCTGTCAAATACCCAAGATAAATTTAACCATCAGTCGAGTATGTTAAAACTAACCCCCCCATGAAGGGACCTATCAGTATCCACAACATGGGTAACCTTGCGATTCCAGAACACATCAATTAGCGCCCTAAATATTGGCTAATAGCTTTTATTGTTCACAAAATATACACATTTTAAAATTTTATACTGTTTGTTTAATTTGCAGAAATACAAGCTGTGTATAGGCTGTTAGAGGTGTGACATTCCACACCACATAGGTGTTAGTGAGGTAGGGCAGCACTGAACTACTCACCATTATATTAAAGACCAGTGTTAAATCTCCCAATGTGTAAACACCCACACCTAAGCGACCAACCCTTTAGTTTATCAATGTCAACTCCGCTCCCTCTTTCCAGTTACCACTTCCTTGCTTTACCTTACTTCCTTTTTATCATAACTGTCTAATCCCAGCAGAATTATCCTTGCACCCATCTGCCTAATCACAAATCAGCAGGTGTATTAGTATGAATAAGAGTGCTTCAGCAAACTGCATTTGTACATACTATCCCGGCCCACTGTAATAATGAAAGCAGAAAGCCAAATGACCAGTTTATTTCAAGTTCAACAGCCAAACAAACTATAAAACATTTCATAAGCATGCACACCTGAAACAAGTACCGTGCCGTAGAAAGACTCTGGCACTCTATTCTGCTGTGTGAGAACCCGAACTACATAATTCGAAGGCACAGCACACATTCCTTCGGCACTTGTGGCCCAAGCAACCCGAAAACAAGGACCAGCCCAAAACAACAACCTACAAAGCAAAATGAAAGGCTGGCCAAAAGTACATTTAGTAAATTTACTTTTTTGCCCTTTCTAATACTGTATTCTGAACAACTGTTCTTCATGGGGAAAAAAAATCCCAAATATAAAGTTTAATTTAATGCTGGGTTATTGATTTTCCTAAACTGAGAGATTTTGGCTATTTTTCTAATTTCATATAGTACTCACTATACATCCATGGCTTTACATGTAAATTCACACAGTACTCGTTACCATGGCTTTTCATGTAAATTCATACAGTACTTATTATACTTATACAGATTTTCATGTAAGTTCATACAGTACCCGTTATACTTCCACATATTTTCCTGTGAATTAATATACTACTCATTATACTTCCATGGCTTTTCATGTGAATTCATACAGTATTCATTATACTGCCACAGATTTTCCTGTGAATTCATATAGTACTTATACTTCCATGGCTTTTCATGTAAATTCAAATAGCACTCATATTTCCACAGTTCGGATTTAACCCAGTAGTTACCGACACTACCGCACATGTGCAGTAGTATCTCTGTCCCCCGCGTGGAACTCACCGCCAGCGAGATGGCCACCTTTGCTTCCTCTAAACCTCCAAACTACCACTGAATTACTCAGTAACCAGGAAACCCATCTAAGACCCATATGTGCTGATGGAAACAGGGAATTCAATAACTGACCACAAGATAACATAACCCCGAAAAATGAAAGCTATACCCTGGTGCTTTATTTTTTTTTTTTTTATCCAGTACTGTAGTTCCCATAGCAGCCAAGCAGATGGAGCTGTGATGGAGTTTGGAGAACATAGTATTTCTAATAAAGGTGGAAAGGAGATTCGTTGGCTCATTTCTTGATTAAATGAAAAATTTCCCGCAAGATGTAGCCAAGCTTGCAACAGCCACAACTCAGGCAGACAAGAGGAATGCCCACAAAACAGCAAACCACTGATGAAACCAAAACAGCCACCAGGAAATGCCCGCAAAACCATAAACCACCACCGACACCAAAGCAGGCACCGAGAAAATGCAATGCCCCTCCCCAATGTGCCGATGCCCACAGATATCCTGCTTGATAAGTTACCAAAACCAAGCATGTGTTCCAACCCCTTTCCTTTTTTTTTTTTTTTTTTTTGCGCTGTCCGAACCCATACAGGACGAGGGCAGCCAACTGACCGATGCAGCCGAACTCCGCAAACCTGACAGAAATCTACCAGCAACAAAGCACCCCCTTCACCATCCCACCAATGAAGCATCAAAAATGCTCAGAACACCAGGCTCACTGATAGCAGACATTTCCACACTGCAAGCACGCTGAGAGTAGCCATCACTAGAGGCTCTTCAGCTATTTTTTCCCTTTTTTTTTTTTTTTCTTCTTTCTTAGTACCACAAATAGCAGGCCAGGGAAAAGGCCTGCATCCACAACAGGAAAACCCTGACCAAGCGATGGGCAAGCCACCACACCATGACACGCAAGCCATCCTTCCTGCACTACAGCACCACAAGAGGCAGGTCAAGGAAAATGATCTGTATCTCTAACTCAGAAAAGAAAATGTCACACAAGCGATGGCACAAGCCCTGAAGGCCCCACACCCACCACGACATGCATGACATTGTTCATGCACCGATAACATTTATTTATTTATTTTTTTTTTTTTAAACCCTGACCCTGCATGGACCCGTTCCCAACGGACTGCCAAATCTGCTGCCATATCACTCCATTGTATCATCTGCAACACCATCGGTGCTCCACAAACCGACATTCCGAAATGACAAATGCATGTTCCACTCTCACAGAGGCAAAAAAAAAAAAATTCTATAAATGCAAATGTAGAAATGTAATTTAAGGTACAACAGTCAATGAATCACATTGCCTTTATCCAACCAGTCCACAGTTCTCCTCAGTTATAGTGAAGCCCGCTCCTGTAGTAATTCAGCTGGTTCCTTCTTGAAAGGTACAATTAACGATATCAGCTGAAGCTCCACCGTGCATGAGAGGCCCGCAAAAACACCTTAACTGACACTGTGGTTCATCTGAACGTACTGAAGCCACAGAAACTGCTACTAATTGCACCTCCGGCCCAATTACCTTGAAACCACAACTGCCCAGCTAACAGTGAAACTCTGCCTGATAAACCCCGCTACAAATAGACCAACTTCTATGAAATCCACTAAGGCAAAGTGTAACCGCTGCAGCCCATGACACACTACAAGTGATGTGCCCCATTCTCAAACTAGAAGAACGAGAAGTCACCCTGCAAACTGTATGAGCAGAACAAACAGAATAAACCAAACTTTGTGCCCAGAGTTTTAAAGAGTATTAACCTTAATCAGTATGCTAAACCCACCACCTTGATACTAAGCCAATGGATACTCTATACCAATAAAGCAAATAAAACGATATCCCACAGTCTGACCAGCAGAGACAAAAAAAAAAAAAAACTCTTCCCTGTACTTACTGACCTCCTCATTCACACTACTATCACCCCACGGCCTACCTGACTATTACATTACCATCCTGGTCATCATGGACGTAACCCTGCTATTAGCATGTTCACATCCAAAATGTGACTGCTTAACCCAACTACACTAGACTAAACCTCTTAAGCCCCTCACCATCATTATCTCACTTCCTCCCAACCATCCCTGCCTCCACTTAACCCTTTCACCTCCCCAACCCATTTAATTCCCCTTAATATTAACCTACCCCCCCATGAAAATGTCCCAGGACAACTTACTTTATGCCAAACTTCATATGTGAGGTGTCAGTGAAGTACAGATGTGAAACTCCTATATAAACATAAGTGTCCCATACAGTATAGCTACAAAAGAATATAATGTAATGAAAGCACATAGGGGGATGTTATGGAAGGGAAACATACATATCATAAGATGTCATTAAGAAGGAATCAACCCCACAATCCTGATAGTCCATAAAATGAAAGCTGAACAATGCTAAAATGTGCTCAGCTATGTTTAGCTAAGTAAGCATTGCTCAAATTTGTATGCTTAGCAATAATTAGCATAGCTAAGTGGATTTGTGCACTGGTAAGCAGTGCTTAGCATCTACCCACTTTAAGCAATGCTTATCTGCGCTAAACGGGTTTGCCCATCACTTGGCTTAGCTCAGCATATTCAAAATGGTCCAATCATGGTGAAGGGTGGGAATCCAGCCCTATTTAAACCTCGCAGGTGGGAATACAAACATAACCAGTTGTAGCTGATCACTGCAAGCACTATGGCTGGTGTTGGTGAAGGTGTGTGCTTTTGGGCGCAGTGTTGGGGCATTCAGGAGTCCAGGGTCATGGTTGTACTCCTTGTAAAACACCATGAAGAGAGACTGCTGCAGGACCAGTACCAGGGCTCCCAATACAAAGCAGAGGCCTGGGACTGTCTCACACATGACCTCACCAGTGCTACTGGTATCCCTCGGACTGGTGAGCAGGTCCGGCATCATTATGCTGACCTGAAGCATAGGAAGAGGGACCTCTTGGACCAGTGGATCCAAGACACTTAGGCACAGAATGTCCCAGCAGTGTGTAAGTATCAGTATCAATTATTGTGTAACAAAGTTCAGCCTAAGTATGAGATGGATAGGTATGCATAAATGTTTCTCTATCTCCTGTACAGCTGCAGATGAGAGGGCTGGGAATGTGGACGCTGATGCCAGCAGGCTGCTAAGGCTGCATTGCGAGGCTGGTGAGTACAAATCTAGCTTTCAGTAGTCAGGGCAAATAAATAGAAAGGCTGTCAGTAGTTAGAAATGTGTATTGTTTGTACTGAATAAATGAGACATTAGCAGAGTAATACTGATGTACAGGATATATATCAATAAAAGTGTCAGTACCTGTCAGTAAAACTCAAAAACCCTGACTGTTGTGTTTACTTTGCTATGTGGTAGTATGAATCTGAATGTGTACAGGTTCTGCACAGAAACTATGGCTCTGACAGCATTAATTAATTGAGGCTTAGTTGACAAAGATTGTGGAATTGTAAAGCAGATTAACTATACAAAATGTTCCATGCACTAAGATCTGATCCCTGAATAGTAATGTTGTGTTAACCATTGTTTTCCATACTGTAATATGTGAAGGTATGAATACACAGCATAAGAGCTATCTGCCATGCATGAATGTCAGAATTACAAATCAGATTGTCCAAATAAGAGAGTATTATGCAGAAAACAGTCAATAAAGCAATAACAGTTCCCAAATAGCTCCTTGTGTTAATACACAACCTTGTTGTGCCTTTTTGCACAAACAGGCATAGTTTAAATCATGGGACTGGTATTAAGCTGTATGCATAATCTCACCCAAGAATATGTGAATATGTGTAGAAACTGTCAGGTATTGTTAAGAGAAATTTCTTCCACAGGTCCACCATGTAAGAAAAGGTATAAATGAGCTGTAAGAAGGTTGTAATTATACACTGTGTACAACACCCATTGTCCAACCCCAAGGCTGCAAATGACAGCAAGATAAGTACATACACTAAGCAGTCTCCTCCAAGAAATATCCTGCAAGTGTCATGCTGTCACAGCTAGTGGTCACTGCCGCCAACACCCAGGGTGATTGAGAGGAATCAAGGTGGAGTATGGCAGTAGCACACACACACACACACACACACACACACACACACACATGCGCACACAAACAGTATGAGTACACATATGTAACCATGACTATGTGAATATGGGTAGAAACAGTCAGGTAGTGTTAACAGTAATTTCCTCCACAGGTCTGCCAGGTAAGAAAAGGTATAAATGAGCTGTAAGAAGGCTGCAATTATGCAATGTGTACAACACCCACTGTCCAATCTCAAGGCTGCAAAAGACAGCAATAGAAGTACATACATCAGTTAGTGTCCTCCAAGAAATGTCCCCTAAGTGTCACGCTGTCACAGCTTGTGGTCATTGCCGCCAACACCCAGGGTGACCAATAGAAATCAAGGTGGAGTATGGCAGTAGCACACACACACACACACACACACACACACACACACACACACACACACACACACACACACACACAAACATACACACATACACACACAGACACACAGTATGAGTGCACATATGTAACCTTGAGTATGTGAATATGGGTAAACCAAGTCAGGTAGTGTTAACAGTAATTTCCTCCACAGGTCTGCTAGGTAAAAAAAGGTATAAACGAGCTGTAAAAAGTCTGTAATTATACACTGCATACAAACATACCACTGCCCAACCCAAGGCCATAGGTCGATATAAAGTGAGGTAACACCTGGAGAGTAATGATTAGAGCAATGAGCATTAAAGTTGTGAGCAACTGAAGCATATACAGTTGTTAATTGACATCTCTCTCTCTCTCTCTCTCTCTCTCCCACCCTATCTGCACCAATAATCTAAACACATAAATCAATGGGTATGTTTCTCAACAAACATACTGTTGGGACATGTGTCCTATTGTTCTACAAATATTTAAACATTTGATTATTAATGTTCCCTGTTCAAATAGTATCATTGGTGGCCTGTTGCTATCAATGTAACCTGCATGCCATTATACTGTCCACTCTGGTTCCATATAAGCATGTGTTCTGTTTGCTATGCAACTGTTCAAATCTGTTGTTTTGGGTTAATGGGAACACCCATGCATGCTGTTATAACTAATCCTGGAATGTGTTGTTCATGACTTACCAACATATGTTGTAAAACCTCAACACCATAGCACGTCTGGGAATGCCCATCCCAGCGGATCTGCTTGTCCTGCCTCAACTGGCTGTGGCACCGGGCCCCAGCACATCTGGGACCCAACCCAGGACCTCCTTGTATGCTGGTCCTGCAACACCTTTGGGTGGAACCACCTTAGGGGATAGGGCCTGTCCCCCCCAGGGAGTGGCTGCAGACAGGACACCATCACCTGTAGTCAGGTCCAGAATTGGTGTGTAGAGAGCTTTGAAAGGAGTTTGGAGATCAGCTATGCCAGCTTGAGGGCCATGTTGTGCATCTTGAGGGTCAGCCTGACACTCCTGCTCAGCCCCCAGCACAGCCACGTTTGGGGCCGTGAAGGTGCAGTGGTGACTGCCCATGGGTACAGAACTCTGTCCCACTGTATCCATTTTGGGGCTAGTGGGCATCCGATTCCCAACCACCCTCCCCGTCCAAGGTATTTACCCCCCACATGTGTCATATACCACCCCTGTCTGCTGTCTTGTCTGCCTTGTCTGTCTTTCTACCCAACCCACCTCCCCAAATATAACTACTATCCTTCCCCAACATCCCACTCTCACATAAAAAAAAAAAAAAAAAAAGACAGTCTGTTCCCACAAAATGTTGCCCCATGCATAGCTGTCCATTTTGCAAATGTGCCATGTTGCCAAAGTGGTTAGAAAATCCTTCTATGTGACCCATCTAATCACGAAAGAGTTTGCATCAAGATCTAAGGATGTAATGGTGCCCCTCTACTCTTCCCTCATCAGACCCATTATTGAGTACAATGCACCAGTTGGAATGTACCTGGCTAGACATCTCCAGCAGCTGGAGACACCACAGAGGTACCTAACCAAGAGGATTACTGGCCTCAAACAGTTACCCTATGCAGCACGATTGAAAAAGCTAAGACTGTTCTCTGTTGCATACCGCTTTCTCAGAGGTGATCTCTGTCTAATGTACAGAGCCATGTCCAACCCAGAATTGTTGAACATGCTCCATCTTAGCAAAACCAAATCTACACGAGCTACATGCTCTAGGGATATAAACCTCAACACAACAATGAATAGAACATGCTGGAGGGATAGATTTCCTTCACAGAGACTTCCCTTACTATGGAACAGGGTCCCGATCTACATAAGACAGAGCCACTCACTATCAATCTTCAACAGGAACCTTGATGAGTGGATGGGTAAAAGAAAGTTCACACCGGGGATCACACCAACAGCACTACTAGATAGAGGCCACGGGTACTAGCTGCTAGTACAAGGGTCTAGGGAACTACTAAAGGGGCGGTGAATACCGCACAACGTGGCTGAGCTAATATATGCCTTCAGGCAGATAGCCCAGTACCAACCTATGAACCTATGTAATCTGGTCTAATTGGCTTAACAACGCATTACCGTTGTCCTCACCCCTCTCTCATGGGTTGAGTGTTCAAATTTACCACCAAATTCTGTACAAATACACAGCTGTTGCTATATCAGAAATGGACAGCTATGGACCTTCTCTACACTCGTCCTGCACATCCATAGCTATCTTTCATCTTTTTCATCACTTTCCTAGCACCCGTTTTTTCTTTTCTTTTAAAGGAATTAGCATGGGATAAGTGGGAGTAAGTGGCAGTAAGCTGCAGTAAGCGAGTTTGCACAATGCTAAGCGATGCCTACACAGATTAAGCAGTTTCCCATTTAACCATGTGTTGACATCACTCACCATCACGCAAACCCACTTACAACTGCTTACAACTGCCTTAATCACCCTGTCTCCATCAGCCACTGTTCTGCCCAGCAACAAAATAATCAGCCCTGCCAAAACTTGAACCCAGGACCCTGTACACCATAGTCAGAGCAATGTACCACTACACCATCTGAGCTGTCATAATAAATGCTGTTTTTTAAAATATATTATTCAGTATGTATTTTTTTAAATATATCATTCAGTACATGTATACAATAGTAGGGAACAAACACTGTGGAATCAGTCATATTTAGTATATATAAATATACACATATAGATGTGTATGGTGATATATATTAAAAAGTATATACATCATATATATATATATATATATATATATATATATATAGAGAGAGAGAGAGAGAGCTATACATATAAAACAAATACTATACAATAGTAGCGAACAAACACTGTGGAATCAGTCATGTCTAGTATATATAAATATACACGGCAAGATGTGTATGGTGATATATATATTAAAAAGTATATACATCATATATATGGAGCTATACATATAAAACAAATGCGTATAGAATATATACATATACATTGCTATATAAACATATGTATAGATATTAAAAAAGGAATATATATTTATATCAGTATTAATATATCTAAAAATATATATATATATATATATATATATATATATATATATATATATATATGTATACTCATGACATGTAGTGGAGTCATATCCAGCACCATACCTCTACACCTCTTAGTGCAATAATTCTGGACAAAGGCTGTCAAAATGGGTGGACAATGGTCCAAGAACAGGGACAGAATGTACGTACTGCAGTTATAAATGTAGAATGTTGCTACAGTAACAGGGTTTCTGTCAGCATTCATGTTCAGAAGGATGTGAGTTCTGAAACTGAAATGTATGTCATCATTTACTGACAGAAATCCTCACATCATCACAGTGATTTACCACAGAAATGAAAATAATGATTCTGTGGAACAAAACATACACATGAGCAATAATCCTGGACAGTCTGAAACAATCTGGCCAGTCGAGAGGTATGCTTGGGACCCCTTAGTGCAACAAATCTGGACCAAGCCTGACAAGGGGGGGATGTAAAGCCATGAAACTCAGAACATATCCCAAATACTGGAGTAGATAAGGTGACACAGTTGATGCAGTAACACCCTGCTGTCTGTTGTACCATATATTGACTGGAATAGCCCAAGTCCAAAACCAAATTACTCCCCACTAGATACTGACATAAATCTTCACATCATCCCACTGATGTGTCAGACATACACAACACTTATGGGGACCAGGCAACAGTACATCTGATAAATTTTGGGACATAACATCACAGTAGGGAAACTTCACTGAGCTGCTAGGCATGTCACCAAGTACTGTCTAAACTACAGGCAGACTGACACAACACTAACCTAGTTTTGCTATGGGAGAATGCACATGTAATTGCAAATATATCAGGCACTACAGGGATGTAACAGCACTGACCAACAGACACCAGCGTGAAAGTGCATACCCAGAACCAATCTCACCACATTCAAAGTGACATAGTGGTAAGCCACAGGAACAGTAGAGTATATGGACTGTGTGAACAAAATCATCAGCATGTTTGCCACTCACACACTACCCCTATATATACTGGACCAATTCACAGTGTAGTCTGACACCTGACTGTGGTATGGGACATGTGTCAGTTTGCCCCTACAAACATAAAACAGCTGATAGAGCACCAGAAGCTGGAGTAGCATGCAAAGTCAGATAGCAAAGGACCCTCAACACTTACATCTACTCCCCCTACACAGGCCAAATAACCCATTCACGATACACTGCTACACAATCCTGACAGTCTTTCAACAATTGCCAGAAATACACAGTCCTCTCAACTGTATAGAGTCCCATAGAACGTCCAGGCTTTGTCCTAATATATAAGGCCTTCACATGTAACATGTCTGGCAGTCTGATACATCACTGGGATATCTGGAATGAAGTCACTATATAATGATATACTATACCTAAGCATCTCTTACAGCATGCCATCTGGACAAAGCCTGACATACTTGGGGGCAGAGGCCCAAACACAGAGGCATTATTGACACATTGCTGTCATAAAATCAGAAAGCTGCTGGTGTAACAAGGTTGTTGTAACATATCTGTTCTGAGGAATATGATGTCAAAAACACACACGGATGTTACCATTTACTTACTTCAATCCTCAGAGTATGCTGCTGAATTTCCATGGCCACAAAATGTGTAACACACCAAATATAAGAGTCCAAACTCTGGCCAGTCTGTGGATAGCCCTACAATTGAGAGTTAGGTCAACCACATAACACTGTCAGACTTAAATTCATGCAGAGCAGCCATATCCACACAAACCCTATCAAACTAGCATTACTTCAGCTGTATAACAGCAATACTTACATACTGTCCCTATGTCTGGAACATTCTCCCCCAGTGTTGGGCTGTCTACATAGTGTTTGTTGTAAGAGGTACTCCCAACTACACTCTGTGATGCTTTTCCTCACACACCTCCATGAAGTACTCCTCCCAGGCAAGGAAAAGGGGCAACGCCCACATGAAGTACTCAGTTATAGGAGTGTGTTTCCATGCTATTGTGTATGGGAATGATACCACAGCTGTTCCACATGCAATTAGCAAGTGGGGGACTCCAACTGGTGCACAGACCATCAGCTGCACATGAGCATTACCTATTAAAGGGGAGCCGCTGCCTATACAAAACAGATGTATATCCTACATCTGTCTCAGAGAGAGAGAGAGAGAGAGAGACACACACACACACACACACACACACACACACACACACACACACACACACACACACACACACACACAACCCAGACAGACAGACACACATGCACACACACACTGAGACTAATGGAGTATGTCAACTGAATTGAAAACAAAAAACACAGCGATGTCAAACAATTAAGTGTGTAATGGAATATAGTAGGAGCATGTAAACATGGAAAATAGAAAGTTCAAACAATATTATGTCTCAACAACACATGGTGTACTGATATATTGCTGAGCAGAACCTATGGCCATAGAAACTTTCTCTCTGTCTACAGTGACATAGAATCAGGGCCCAGTCACCCCAGGAAAGGTTGGTTCACATATGACCACTACTGAAGTGTGTGTTGCACAATACTAACTATGACACTGCTAGGCCACACCCAGTGCAAATCATACCATCATTAACTCTATGTCCAGTTCTCTCTTTTTTCAATGCCAATGTCTCCAACCCATATAACATAGCTGGTCTCACTACCCTCTTGTAGACCTTCTCTATCACTCTTAATGGTACTCCTTTGTCATAAATCACACCTGACACTCTTCCCCACCACCCACATCCTGCCTGTACTCTCATCTTCACCTCTCCCCCACACTCGCCATTACTCTGAACTGTTGTTCCCAAGTAATTACACCTATCCACCTTTGAAAACTGTACTCCCTGCATCCTCACCATTCCTCCATTCTCCCTCCCATTCACACACATATATTCCATCTTAGTCCTGATGACCATCATTCCTACCCTCTCTGGACCAGACCTCCACCTCTCCAGGGTCTCCTCAACCTATTCCCTACTCTCACTACAGACCACAATGTTATCCGCAAACAGCACAGTCTAGGGGGACTCCTGGTCTGATCGTGCCTGTCAACCTGTCTATCGCCACTGCAAATAAGAAAGGGCTCATAGCTGATCCCTGATGTACTTCCACCTCCACCTTAAACACACCTGTCACTCCCAATGCAGAACTCATTGCTGTCACACTAGCCTTTTACATATCCTGTAGCATTCTTACAGTTTCCTCCACCACTCTTGACCACCTTATACAATACCACAACTCCTCTCTAGGCATCTTGACATATGCTGTCTCTAAGTCCACAAAGACACATTGCAGCTACTTCTGACCTTTTCTCTATGTCTCCATCAACACTCTCAGAGCAAACATCACATCTGTACTGCTCTATCCTAGCATGAAACTATGCTGCTGATCAGTAATCCTCACCTCCCTTCTTAATCTAGCTTCCACCACCCTTTACCATTACCTCTTGCTGTGACTGATCAGTGTTATCCCTCTGTAGTTACTACAGCTGTGCACACCACCATTATTCTCATAATCAGTATCCAAACACATTTTATCCACTCCTCACGCATCCTCTCACTTTCCAAAATTATAGTAAACAATCCAGTTAAAAAGACCACTGCCATTTGTCCTAAACACATCCATGCTTCCACAGGTATGTCATCTGGACCAATAGCCTTTCCATTCTTAAAACTCTTCATAGCTATCCTTACTTCCCCCTTGATAATCTGTTGCACATCCTGATTCAAAATATCCACATCATCCAACCTTCTCACTCTCACATTCTCTTCATTCAAAAGCCCATCAAAGTACTGTTTCTACCTGCTCGACACACTCTCCTTGCTTGTGAGTATACTTTCACCATTATCCTTTCTCAGCCTTATTTGCTGCACATCCTTCCTACCTACATGCCTCTGTCAAGCCAGTTGGTACAGGTCCTATTCTCCATCCTTGGTGTCCAACCTTACATACAACCCTTCAGATGCCCCATCCTCAGTCTTTGTCACCACTCTCTTTGCCATGCATCCCATCTCGATATACACCTGTGTACTTTCTTCATCTGTCTGACAATCCCAATTCTCCTTAGCCAAACTCTTTCTCTGTATACTCCCCTGTACTTCCTCATGCCACCACCAGGTCTCCTTGTCCTCCTTCCTCTGTGCAGATGTCACACCAAGCCCCATTCTGCACATCTCCCTTACTAGTTCTGATGTAGTTACCCAGATATTTGCTAACTCTTCACTGTCACCCATTGCCTGTCTTACTTCTTCCCTGAACACAACCTCACAATCACCATTTCTCAGTAGCCACCATTTGATCTGTGGTGCTGCCCTCACACTCCTCTCCCTCTTCTTGATCACCATCATCCCACAGACCAACTTTCCATGCTGCCTAACTACAGTTTCCCCTGTCACCACTTTACAGTTACCAGTCTCCTTCAAACAGGCCCACCTGCATAGGATGTAATCCACCTGTGTGCATCTTCCTCCACTCTTGTATGTCACCCTATGCTCCTCAGTCTTGTAAAACTACGTATTTACCACACCCATGTCCAACCTCTGTTGCAAACTCCACCACCATCTCACCTTTTGCATTCCTTTGCTTAACACCATACCTACACATCACTTCTGCATCTCCTCTTTTCCCTTTGCCAATATGCCAATTGAAATCTGCTCCAATCACCACTCACTCACCCTTGGGTACACTCATCACCACTTCATCCAACCATCCCAAAGTACATCTGTCTCATCCATCACACATGCAATTAGTGGAGCATATGCATTAACATCTGTCAACATTACACATCAATTCCCAGCCTCCTAAACATCACTCTACCTGACACTCTTATCACATCCACAAACACTCTGGGCATAATGTTCCTTCAGGTTAACCCCTACACCATTTCCCCTCCCATACACACCGTGATAGAACTATTTGAACCCAACTCTGATACACACAGCTGCACACCCCCTCCATCTGGTCTATGGCACACACAATATATCCAACTTTCCTCTGGCCAGCATATCAGCTAGATCTGTCCCCATACCAGTCATACTCACAACATTAACAGTTCCTACCCTCACTACCACATGCCTACCCTTTCACCTCTCTGCTGCAATATGAGTGTCAGACATCCTCCAGAGTATGTCTGTGAATGCAAAGGCTACTGCATTATCAAATGACATATGTGTGTTACAGTAATATGAAGAAAGTGTCACTAATTGTAGCCCATAGTCCACCATGTATGTGCATTGTCCTACAGATGTCCTGCCCTACCAGATTGACATGACTGACTGAGCAGCAAGACTGTAATTACAATGTGCCATACTGACACAGAACAGAAATGTATAGCAGGTATTTCCTGTGTATATATATGTAAGGGTAGGTGTACCTGGCTGCCTCATAACAACTGACATGGGATACAAAATGTCAGGTGAATAAGCTGTACATGTTGTACAAGTGTGTAACCTTAGTTTCTGTGCATCCAACAGAGTTACACTTCTAGAGCTACTGGTTATGTCATTGTCCTGACAGACATGGGTAGTATAATAAGCATGAGTATCACAGTGAAATTGTAGAGGTGGTCAACTGTGTTCTGACCCTGTGTCCATGCCTGCTACAGATATATGACCACCCACATAGCTGTATGGCCTCAGCAATACCTTACTTGTAAAACCAGTCTCCACCAAAGCAGAGTAAACCCCTTTGCTGGACAGCAGCAAAGCACAAAGCACATTAAGTGATGCTATATTAGTTGTAGAGGGCAAAGTAGGAGCAGACACCAACTGGATAGCATGTCAACCTTTTTCTGAATGAGCATATTAGATCACAGGTGGATTACTCGAAGGTTAACTATGAGTACAAATTGAGCACATCCACTAAGGGCAATCACAAGACCATCTTCACATATGTCTGCAGTCTCAGAGGACCAACCCGACCCACCCTGTAATGGTGGTCAATCACAGCACATAAAAACACACCATAGCTACAGCCAACCTGCTGCAGACAGGTTTAGGGCAAACATTACCCTCCCCAGATCACCATTAGTATAGGTGGATATGCACAGCACATGCACCTCTCCCTCATCATCATGGATCAGGTACAAACTGCCTAACCAAAGTTAACAAAAGCCATCCCCTTGGGGCCTGATAACATTCCTGTCTGCATCCTACATGAACCCAGACATATGCTTCCAGCTCCAAACACACTTTATGCAAGCAAAGCCTGAGCACCATTGACATCCCATCTGCAAGGAACATGGCCACTGTCATCCCTCTACACAAACGTGAAAGATGAATACTGTTTTATGCAATGTACTGGCCCTCATTGTGAGAACATGACACATCAGGACCAGGAGTACAATGCATGTTCATACAGTGCTGACAGGTACAGGTGTATGATGTGTTTGTAAGTGGTGGCTAATGATAGTCCATATTCATGTGCTGGCTCTGTAAAGAACTCTGGGCAATGTCTGAGGTCCTGTGATGTGTTTCCCTGTGTATGTCTTCCAGGTGTTATGCAGCGGCAACCGCCTTACACTGATGCAGAGACAGTAGCCATCACAGAAGCTGTAATCTTAAACTATGCCATCCTTTCTGGCTGTAGCCAGCAAAATCTGCAAGAGCGGACTGCCCTGTTGGATGACATTGCCCACAGCATAAACATGTTGGGCCACCCTGGAAGCACATACGATCAGGTCAGGCATAGTGAAACTGACCTGATATGTTGTGGCCCGGCAAAGGGCTGCTGCTGTAGCAAGGGACTGTACTGCTATCAGTGCGGGGGCCAGCCACACAGGCCCCACTTACAGCAACAGAAGAGCTTCCTGCTAAACGTGGGGTAGCTCCAACATAAACTCAAACACAGGAAACAGCAGTTGTGGAAGTGGATGGCACCCAGGCAACAGGCAAGGAGCATCCAGGTAAGGCCAAGTGCACATCAGTGTAATGAGGTAGCATTTAAACTGTCATTTACAGAGTCTCTAGATGCATATGTCAATGCAAAATGGATTAGTGGGTGGGGTATAGTAATGTATACAAGTGCACAACTATGGTAAAGCACAGCAAATTGTGTAATATCATAGTGTGTACTGTACCTGTGCAGAAACGTAGCATTCATCTTGTACCAATGCCTAATGTGAATCTGTTGACAATCCCTCTCCCTCACAACTACATAGGGCCCTCTGGTCTGCAAATGGGACAGCAGCATGAACCCAGTAAGTATGGAGTTTTCCTGTCATGGCTCACCAGTACCCCAGGCATGTTAAAGTTAATGCATGTGAGCATGCACACAACTGTTACGCTCAGCCATCTGGCAATATGTGCGTGTTCACCTGTGGTGGTTTTTAATGCATTGCATCATGGTGGTCATGACAGAGGGCTATTTGCAGGAGATGTCACATATCTGTAGCATACCTCAAAATTTGTCGTTGCAGGACATCTGGACAAAGACCAACAAAATGGGGGGGGACAAAGGCCCCAAACTAGGGTCATATTGCAGAAATTAGTGGTATGCAGTGCATATAAATGGTGTACACACCTGTTAGAATGCCAGGTATGTGTGATATACAAAAATGAGAGCACAACAGACAAGTTCAAAATACTGCCAACCTTTCAAGTGACCAATAACCTGTACAATTCAATTGTAAAGCAAACAAATCTGTTAGGGGAACAATAATGACATATAACAATAGTACAACAACCTAGATGCATATGTGTGCACAGGCTGAAGCTAATACTGTGTTGAGGCAGCTTTCAATATAAATACAGCAGTACATCTTATTGGGTACACAACAGCCATCAATTACAGAGACTCTTTGATTAACAGCAACTAATGGTCAGCTGTCCTACCAGGATTATCCTAACATATACCTAGTTGCCTGCTACAGCAACAGCCATGGCTCACATAGAGCTGATGAAGCTGCTAAGGGACCAAATGTTTGAGATGTATCAGCCTCGAGAAGGGTACCAAAACATTTCCACAGCACTGCACATACAATGGAACACAGTGCAGACAGTCATCAAAAGGTAGTGAAAATATGGGGCTACAGTGACATTGTGAAGGAGTGGACATCCTACCAAAGTATATGAGAATACAAGACCAAAACTGACCAGGGAAGCTGCCAGGAGCCCTACAGCAACAATGAAGGAGTAGCAGGAATCTCTGGCAAGTATGGGGTGTGTACTACATGCCACAGCAATATTCTATGGTCCCCATATATCCTGCCTATAGGGTAGGGTTGGAAGATGGCAGAAGTTCCTCACACCACACAATATCCAGGCCTGGTGAAGGTCTGAAAACAATACATCAGGTCTCCAAAAAGCAAGTGGGAAAATGCGTGATGGTAATATGAGACCACGGTTTAACTCTTTGGCCACAGTTCTGACAGGTGTGTTTGGCGCAATATCACCACTGGACATCACAACAACACCACCCCCATGGTGAAGCATGGTGATGGCAGTGTCCTGATTTGGGGTTGCTGTTCACAAGCTGGAACTGTGGCTGTAGCCAAGTTAGAGGAGATTATGAACAGTTCCAAATACTGGTCCCATGTGGCTCCAAAATATTCTGATGTCTGTCACCTTTCCACACAACAATGGTCCAAACCATACATCCAAATCAAAACAGGATGGCTTCACCAGAACACATGCAATGTTCTGCACTGGCCTAGTCAGAGCCCACACCTACGTCCAACAGGATATATGCAGGGTAACCTGAAGAGGGAAGTGCACAGGGATGCCCTTGCAATCTGACATAGTTGGATGTGTTTTGCAAGGGAGAGTGTGCAAACATTGGCAAGTCAAGATGTGCCATGCTGACAGATACCTTCCCAAGAGTTTGCATGCTGTGATTAAATCAAAAATAACAGAGTATTACCTTAAGGGTATGCACACTCATGCAACCAACCTAGTATACCTATTTCAGTTACCAGATGTCACCTGTAACTGATGTGTATGTTCTTCAGTTGGATTGCACAGGTTATATGTCATATGAAATGATGGCAATGTTATGACCTGATTTCTGAGGTCTCATGTGATATATCACGAAAACCTGGCATGTTAACAGGTGCATGTACACTTACTATATCCACTGTAAGCTTGGTAAGTTGTTTGGGTAACCGGCTTTGTTTTAACATACATGTACTGCAGGTTATGCAGTCTGCACCTCAAATTAGGACATTACTTAGTGGCAGCAATCCACAGGCCAACCCAGTAATGTATCAGACAAACACAGGAGTCATGAGGAACAGACCAAACATATGAGCCACACATGTAGACATTCAGTAAAACTCTGTACAGTTGGGGGGAAAGGTCTGTAGGAGTTGACACAAAGCTATACAGGTGAACAGCAATAATGTACATGGGTGCAGTGTGTGCTAGGTGAAGGGCCATCACCTACTAACATCACTCGCGTATCCCAGAGGTGTATATTAGTAGTAATGGTAATTGGAAAGGGCTGCACTGCATGATGCTGAGGGTCCATCTAGAGTGTGTATGTTATTGTTTGACTGTGTGTCATGAATGCCCCCCAGTCAGCTAATGTGAGGTCTGCATAATGCCTTTGAGGCACCTCACCTGCCTGTGTATGTGTGTGTGTGTGTGTACCAGAAAACCTTATATTGCCAGTAGTGATTTACATATGCTGTTTTTCCCTCACAGGTGGACATGGTGGCTGCAATCCCTCCCGCTCTGAGACTGATGTCAGTGTATCTGCAGAATCTGACCATGATGATACTCATATCGAGGCACAGGTGGGGTGGTCAGGGGCTGATACTGTGCCACTGGTTGGCATCCCATTATTGTCAATCCCATCCTCGCACACAGTCACAATGCCAAAACATACCCCATCACCACTGGCCACAGATAATGGACAGTTGGTGGGTGGTGGCATGGAACAGGCTACTGTGGTAACTATGGCAAGTGAGGGTGCAGGCACTAGCCATAGTGAGAGTGCTAGCAAAATCCCACACAGGCAGATGGGCAGGGGTGCTCAGTGGAGGACTGCAGACCATCATGCCCCTGTTGCAACTGCCATGGCAGCAGCCACCAGATGCATGCTTCAGGCTGTCATGGGGGCATAGGCATGTAATGAACATAATACCAGACATATATGCAGGGTCATGGATGACCATGCCCCTGGTGCCTGTGGTGATATGAACTCACTGCAGCTATCTGTGAGCATAGTGGGATCATGGATAGATGGTGGGGGGATTTCTTGGCACTCCTCGACCATGGAATATATGTGCTTGAACATTTGGTGGATGCTGGCCAGCAGCCATGTGGTATAGGGCAGCACCATGATCAGCTAAGTGTGTACGTGGCCATGCACCATCACGTTCCCTTGCTGGCAGTACCACCAGCACTACTAAAGGAGGTGTGCCATCCATGCCACGACACAGCATGCCATGGGCACGTGATCCTGGCTGGTCCCAACAGGGACACAGATCCAGCAGGCAGCAGTCACCAGCGAGGAGTAGTACTGCATCTGGACTCGGCTCTGGTTGTGCCAGTGATACCATCGGCAGGCCCAGTTCCCGTGTCCGTCTCCAGAGATGGTGAACTGCACAAATACCCCTGCGTATGGCACCCACATAGCATGACTGTATGCATACAAACACACACATATCACCATCAGAAAAGTCACCCACACACACACACACACACACACACACACACACACACACACACACACACACACACACACACACACACCACACTTGCACAGCCCATTTAATGAACACCCCCCCCCAAACACACACACGATGTCAACCATATGGCCTAGCTAGGCTTCTGACAAACCCACACAACACCCTGTGTATATGATAATACCTGTGCCACATCCATGCCATCCATGCCATCCATATCATCAATGTAGGGACATGCTTATTTGGGTCTGATGCATAGGATGACTTTAGTAGAGTGCAGCTATTTAATGTTGTGTAAGGTGCTGTCATCTGGCATTTGTAATGGGTACATATCAGAGTGTGTGTATACCTTTTCAGCCATGATACATTATTGGTGTTAGTAACACTAAGCAAATGTTTTCTCACATGCTGAATTCTGTCTGTGTTCCAGGTGTCTGTATATCAGCAGGATGTGGCCCTGCATGCATCACCAATGAGGGGTATGGTAGTGTTGTAACACATTAACAATGTCATTGTCGAGGTACAGCTGTATCTGCACACATTTCCCAGGTCTGTGTAACAGTTTTTGCATGTGCCTTACAGCTTATAGGGCTGAGGGGTTGTATCACAGTCTATGGTGGTTAACATCAGCTCTAGTATAGTGGACAATTTTAAGTGTGGTGGGTGGAACACACCTCAAATTGCTAATGCCCTCAACCTCAGAGGATATTGTGTCAATGAAACACACAGGGAATACTGTTCACACACACACATGCACGTACAGGAGCACAGTTGCCAGTGTTGTGTTTGGAACCCCTATCCATCAAGCTGTGGTACCACACTAGTATGTGGTTATTGCAGGTGGCACAGGACTACTAGTGTGATGAGTGTTACAAGGTACCTGTAAGATGTATAACATCACGTGGCCTTGAGGAGTATGGCAATGTTGGCTATACTGAGTGTGAGAGTACTCATACTAGTGTCATATACAAGTCTACACACTCACAACCACTGCTATACAAACTAATGCACACACACACACACACACACACACACACACACGCACACACACGCACACACACACACACACACACACACACACACACACACACACACACACACACACACACACACTTGCCAGTACTGACATTAGCAGACCATCCTAGCTTGTTATTCGTACCATACTATTCCATACTGTTGCACAGGGCTTATAGATCTGAAGTGTGTCTACAGATACTACTACGGTTGATGTGAACAGCAGACCTCATACAGTAGACCTAGGAATGTGTACTGTGTGTACCATGGCATAAAATATTAAACCATGCCCATCCAATGGATGTCGCTTGTACACAAACACACAAGATACTCTCACACATATTTGCCGGGACTGAGATTAGAACCCCTACCTATCTATTTATTGTTACTACATTGTTACATATTTATCACACACACCATGGAGGTTAGGGGGTGACACTTGTCCGAAGGTACGTCTAAGGTGAGGGACATCATCAGGCCTTACAAATTACGACAATGGGTGATGTACTGGGTGAAAGAGGCCACAAAATACTGTAACCTACACATACACACATACACACATACACACACACACACACACACACACACACACACACACACACACACACACACACACACACTTACTTGCTAGGACTCATATTAGAACCCATAGCTATGTGGTTATTGGTATTATAGTGTTATGCAGTTACCGCACACACCACAGAGCTTACAGGTTGTGGAGTGTCCCAAGGTACCTATATAGTGAATAACATCTACAGCACTTGTAAGGTATGGCAATGGTAATTGTACTGGGTGAGACAGGCCACCAACTACTTTCACCCACATGTTTACACACTCACAAACACTTTCATACACTCTAATGCACAGACACACATTTGACAGTACTGAGATCCATAGGTTCAAAGAGTCATAGGTGAGTACATGGCAAATGGCCATTGAGGCTTTACAAGGCTAGCCCATGGGAATACACTGCCATGATGCCACCTGACGATATCCCCCAGTGTGTCTACTGAGGATAGTCACTGGAATGATCCCCAGGGTGTGGAATCTATTCCTCATCCACTCCTCCTGATTTCTGTTGAAGAGGGCCAGTGATGTGCTTGGCTTGACATGTATGTGGCATCTATTCCACAGTGTGGTCAGTCTCTGGGTTGTAAACCTGTCCCTCCAGCATGTCCTGTTAATTGTGAGGATGGGGTTAAGGTATCTGGAGCATGTTGTGTGGACAGATTGGTTTCCTCAGATGTAGCAATCCTGACAGGGTTGGGTCAGACATGGCTGTGTATGTCAGGCAGAGATTGCACCTAAATAGCCAGTATGAGACAGAGATTCATTGCAGGTGTTGGAGTCTGTCCATATGGGGCAACTATGTAGTACCTAAGATCCTCTTTGTGAGGTACATTTGCAGACTCTCGCATTGTTGCTGGTGTCCAGGGGGAACATGGCAAATGGGCCATAGTACACATTGATTGGCTTACTGAGGGGAGTGTACAGGCAAACACTGTCCTTTTAATTCCTGGATTCAACACCCAGGAGAAGTGACACATGGAAGGACTTTCAGAAGACACTGGCACTGTGGTGGCCACCATAGAGTTCACTGTCAACCTGTGTTCCCAGTTCTGTCATACCAACATCAGTGTTCAGTGGACTACCATCAATATATTACTTTATGGGAACCATGTCATACCCAAAGAGGATGGCGGCACATCATCTGACATTCAGCTTATGTCCAGGATTCTGACAACAGTCATAGGTCTCTGAGAGGCCTTTGTAAAGGATGTCAACCTCACGTGGGGGGGGGGGTAATAATAGCAGCCACCTTGTAGTCATCTGCAAACACTGTCAGCCAGGGCACATTTGTATTGGGCTGGTCCTTAGAGGTGTGGATCCCAAACATGAGGGAACCTAGGTCCACAACCTCTGGGACTCCACCCGTGACTGTTCAGCAGCCTGACATGGATTATGCTGCTTTCACACTGTGGGTTCTATCTGTGAGCCAGTTTGCAGGCCAGCTACTAGGTGGCTGTCTACCTGAGTGTGTTTGTGTATGATTCTTGAGTGTGGAGTGATATTGAATGATTAGATTGGCAGCCTACATTGTTATCTATTCCATACTGTCACATAGTTATTGCACATGGCACAATGCTTATAAGGCTGCAGACTGTCTACAGGACTCTCTACAGTGGATGACAACTGTGGGCCTTGTAATGTGGATACTGGGACATTTTATTTATTTATTATTTATTTATTTATTTATTTATTTATTTGCAGTTTGTTTGCCATTGTAGTCCATTGGGCCACAAGGAGCCCATTTTCAATGGAGTCCTGGGGAGAAAAGCTCCAGAAAAATACAAATGTATACTACACATTGCACATATACATTACAGATTATCTCATAGGAATACAAAGTAAATATGATAAGAAGAGGTTAACAGTGATAGAATACATCAGTATAGTTCATTAAACAGCATTAAAAACACTTTTTTTCAAAAGTAGCAGCATAGAGTAAATGTTAAGTAGTTGGTCAAATAGTTACTGGGTGAGCAACAGCAAACAGTAGCAAAACCACTCCCCAATTGATATGGGTCTCACACACACATGCACACTTGCCCAGACTGAGATTAGAACCGCTACCTATCTATTTATTGCTACTACAGTGTTACACATTTATCGCATGAGTCATGGAGCTTATAGAGTGAAGGCTGTCCAAAGGTAATTCTAAGGTGAGGAACATCACCAGCCCTTGTTAAGTATGGCAATGGGCGATGTACTGGGTGAGAGAGACCACAAAATAGTTTAAACTACACATATACACACTTACACACACATTTGGCTGAACTGGGATTTGAACTCCTACCTAACTAGCTATTTGTACTATAGTGTTACACAGTTATCACACATGCCACAGAAATTATAGTGCTGAGGTTTGACGAAAGGGACTTCTAAGGTGACTGTTATCTGCAGGACTGCTAAAGTATGGCAATGGGAAGTGTACTGGGTTTTGAATGGACCCAAAATCTTAAACTTATAAACACACACCTTTACATTTGCCAAGACTGAGATTAGAACTCCTACCTAACTAGTTAGTTGTACTATAGTGTTACACAGTTATTGCACACACCACAGAGCTTATAGGGCTGAAGCCTGATGAAAGGGACTTCTAAGGTGACTGATATCTGCAGGACTGCTAAAGTAGGGAAAGGGACGTATACTGGGTTTGAATGGACCCAAAAGCTTTAAGTTACACACAGACACAGACACACACACACACACACACACACACACACACACACACACACACACACACACACACACACACTTTTATATTTGCCAGGACTGAGATTAGAACTCCTACCTAGCTAGTTATTTGTATTATAGTGTCACACAGTTATCGCACAAGTCACAGAGCTTATAGGGCTGATATCTGATGAGATTAGAACTCCTACCTAAATAGTTGTTTGTACTATAATGCTACGCAGTTATCCCACACACCACAGAGCTTATGGGGCTGAGGCCTGATGAAAGGGACTTCTAAGGTGACTGATATCTGCAGCACTGCTAAAGTAGGGAAAGGGGAAGTGTACTGGGTTTGAATGGACCCAGAAGCTTTAACTTATAAACACACACACACACACACACACACACACACACACACACACACACACACACACTTTTACATTTGCCAGGACTGAGATTAGAACTCCTACCTAGCTAGTTATTTGTATTATAGTGTCACACAGTTATCGCACAAGTCACAGAGCTTATAGAGCTGATATCTGATGAAAGGTACTTCTACGGTGACAGACATCTTCAGGACTGCTAAAGTAGGGCAATGGGAAGTGTACTGGGTGGGGAAGGCCTGTTCATTCCTAGATCCTACTGATATTTCTGTAAGTATATGAGAATACCCAGTGTGACCTTCTATAGCAAATGTGGGACTCCATTCTAGGGATTGTTGTACTCCAGTCTGGTTTGTTTTGTGCTGCAGCCATACCTCTCAACCTGTTGGTGCAGGTTATCTAGAGATAGCCTATCAAAATGGGGAGACAATGGGCCATACAGTGATTGTGACTATGTCTCTCAGTAATGTATGGGTTCTTAGGGTTACAGGGCTGGTTTTAGCAGGCATCTGTCATATAGGCCATTTGACACTGTCATGTACTGTTACAGTACCTGGCAACATACATCCTCAGATCATCACAGTGATTTACCAGAGGAATACAAGATGGATGATGCACACACCAATATTATGGGCCAAATGCTCCGCATTCTTGCCTGTTGAGAGGTGGGCCTATGAGCAATTGACTGCTGGAGCCATGGAAACGGTCCAGCACCTTGGTGATATATTACAATGGTGGAATCTCTGTGAATTTCTGTTCTGGCCTGGTTTGATTTCCAATCCATAGTTGGGTAATATAAGTCAGACAGGATCAAAGTGACAGGCAGACTCCAGACAGATTTGTAGGGGATAAGATATGTAGGGGGGTGTCCTGAGTCAGATATGTTTGCCTATAGCTACCAATACTTTGTATAGGGATCTTCTCAAAGGTTGAATGCACTTGGAGGGTCTTGTGTGTTAGATTGTTTGACCAGCCTGGAGGTGTGTGTGTCCCACATATATGTATGGCCCATCTCATTTTGGTTGGATGGCCACATTTTGAGGTCAGGATGTTGCATAGGATAAGGGATCAGGGAAGGCTGTGTTACTCCCCATGGCTGTGGGTCAGGGTTATGTGGATGCAGACATGTCACCATCTTCCAGGGTTAGGACTGCCTGCAATGAGTGCATTCCCATGTTTAGACTCCTAGCCCTGTCTGTCAGCTGTACAGAGTATTACAGAATGTCCAGATTCATGACTCAAATATCTGGTTGGTTAACCACATGAGTGTGGTTTTTCAAGGAGAAGTGTTTTGCAAGTCACAAAGGGTTGAAGTCAGATATCACTGACAGTTGACATTGCAGTTTCTGACTTCATACCCGTCAGATATTCCATGCTACTACAAGCATTCCATCAACTTCCTAACATTATTAGAGCAGTATTTCAAAGATGTCCTTCTCTTTGGACCTTTTTCACCACATTATTTATGGCTTTGCTCAGATTTCTGACTCATTGACACTGGTAGGTTTTTCTCCTAGCAGTTAGGAACATGGCCTTTCTTTGCATTTTGTAGACTGTGGTATGTTGGTGTTATGGACCCCATGGCACTCCCTAACAGGGCACTGTGGGAGAGGCATGGGCATTTGCCTGAGACCTGTAGGCCAGCTGTGACAGATGCAGGCCATCTGTAGCAAGGCAGTGCATTCTGATGATCATATGTTCCCAGGCTGCTGGCAGTGGACAACCCTGGGATGGCACCAGTAGCAGCGGAACCGTGACTTGAACATCCCAAACACATGCTCTATAATGATCCCAGTTTGTGCGTGTGCCTCATTATGGTGTTCTTGTGTGGGTGTGTATGAATTTCTGATGGGTGTCATCAGCCACGGCTCCAGTGCATAGCCAGCATCGCCCACCAGATGGCCATAAGGGATGTCCCCATTGGCAAATGCCTGGTACAGCTGTGATGAATGCCAGATGTAGGAGTTGTGATAGCTTCCAGGATTGCCAGCACACACATTCATGATAATGCCCTGGGCATTGCACACGACCTGGCAGTTGATGTAGTGGAACCCCTTGAGGTTTAGGTAGCCCCTACCCTGGTCACTGGGTGGTGCTTTGATATGGATGTGCATACAGTCTATGGCACCCAGTGCCTCCGGGTATTCTGCTACATGGTGGAAGAGACACATACTGCTGGTCCTCTCCTCACGGGTGCTGGGGAAATAAATGTGCTCAGTGACATGTGGGTGCATGGCATCCAGGAAATGGTGGAGTATCCTGGATGCAGATGCCTGTGAGATCCCCATGATATCCCTAGTTGTTCTTTGGAAAGTGCTTGTAACTAGTATTCTTAAGGCTACACATACTTTGATATCCACTGGGATGGGTTCCCCTCTGTTGGTTCTGGGTCTGAGGCAAGGCCAGCACAGCTCAACAAGTTGCTGAAGTATGTCCCTGTCCACTCTGTAGCACTCTACTATCTCCAGATCATGTAGCCCCTGGTAGGTTACCCGGGTGTGAACACTCTTCTCCTCCTCGGTCTGAGTTGGTTGTCTGCATTATCCTCCTCACCCCTCAGTCTCTAGCACATACTGATAGATCAAAGCAACAGCAGCCCCTAACATGTTTTGTTTGTTTTGTCAGTTTAAAATTACTCGAATGTGTACACCAGTGGTGTAGAGTTTGTGGGAAAAACCAGACTGAAAGATGTTTGCATAGTTTATAGTAGTGTGCTGGGCTGCTGCCTGTGTAATTGGCTGATTCTGATGCATTCCACCTGCCAGCTATGTTAGTTCTCCTTGTTTGCCTTCATTCTGCTGTTTCCCCTTCCCATTTCCTCCCCGTTTAAGCCCCGATGCATGCCGCTCATACTCGGTGCTCAATAGTAAACAGTTCTGCTATTTCTTGGGGTTTTTTTGCTTGTTTGTTTTGTTTTGGGCCCAGAGTGCAATGCACACACCCGTTTAGCTAATGTAAGCACTTTTAAGCAGAACTGGCCCTCCACTGAACACGAACACGCACTTCATTTCATGGAATAAGACAATACAGCCTCAGACACACCCCCTTCCTTAGCTGTGTTTAGCTAAGGGCAAACACAAGCCACCAAGCTCCAATGTGCTTACAGCAAGCATGACACACCCCCTTTTCATGTTATCTAGCTCTCCTGTCTACACAGTGGTGTTGGTGCACCTACATGATTAGATGCAGTCTGACACTTAGAAGAAACTATGAATCAATATGAATCCCCTAATTTGCATACACCACTGCCTTAATCCACAGTTACCACACCTAGACTGGGCCTTTTCTCTTAGCAGCCACTATTCCCTGGTATTGTTTTCATTCTGCATGCCATTGACTATAATGGCAAAATGCAGATTTTCATGAAAATTGCTTTTTCACATTTTTTTTTTATTTTTGGCACAATCCTGTTTGCATGCCGCTGTCCCATGCTTAAATGGCCGAGATCAGCCAAAAAAAAAAAGTTTTATTTTATAAACTATAAACTATTTATTATGCAATGGCCATAAATACATGTTTTATTTTGAGCTGTCATGCCTCCGTTTTGTAATTTGCAGAAATGTGTTCACCTAGTAGCTGAACACATTTCTGCTTCTTACAATATTCCTGCACGGATACCTGCCTGCTTCCTGAATTGCTAATTCACCTCATTTGTATGGTTTTCACCAGCAAATGAGGAAATTAGCATTATTCAGTGGCGACCGTGCAGGAATAGTGCTGCCAAGCTCGTGGACGTCAGATCAGCTGTTTGCTGAATCGCTCGGCATCCATATAGTGTTTTCCAAGTGAGAGAAAGCATGACAGTATTATGTAGTTAGTTCTGCATACCCTGCAGGAACTGGAGGCCACAATAACTAAAGTTAAGAAAATTATTATGCTAGCAAATTCCTTAAACTTTCCTCATTGATTTATGTAGTGCAGACTTCAGAAAATTGTGGAATGACTTCTGCAAATGCTAGTAAACTTTGCCTACTTTGTAGGCAAAGGAGGCAAGCAAAGAGTGGGATATGAAATACGGCACACAAACACAACTTCCTGAGCATTCAGAGAAAATGCATACAGACAGAAGGAAAGGGGAGTAGAAAAATACTGCCTTCTAATGCAGCTTAAATAACAGTGTAATTTTCTGTGGAGGCTGAAAGAGCAAAACAAGTCAAAATTCCAGCTTTTATAAGATTCAGGATTAGCAAGGACAATAAAACAAGCTCAGACCTTAGTTTAACTAACAATACAAAAGTAAGCATATTATGTGGGAAGACCAGACTATTAATATTAATGATAATACTGGCTGATACACTGGTACAGAAAAATTATCAGTGGAAAATCAAAAACTTGAAAGAAGCATATTAGAATATGCTAGCAGGTATGTCAGTCTTGTCTTTATAGTAACAACTCTAAGTCAGTCATCAGAAACAGTACTGATTCTTTGGTACCAAAGTACATTTCTGAGATGTGGTAGCACAAATATAGAAAACCAAGGTCCACGAGCTGTTTAACTGTTAATTTAAAAAGTCTTCATTCCTTGTAGTTTATTAGAAAAAAAGATCAGATGTCTTTTCTACATTGTGCTTATACAATTCAATTCACCAACAGAATACACTGCTTTAAAATGTAAGACAAAAGAAGAGAGTGAAACATGTGTGCGCAAGCAAGCACACACACAATTACATATGTTATCAATTAGTGACACTAGACATTATCTTCAGATGAAAAACTGTTAAGCTGAAAGAATTGTCCTTAGTATCAGGAAAAGTACAGTTCTGTTCACGGAAAATTCTGAAACAAGTAGCCTTTGGAAATGCATATGACAAACTCTATTAACCATGTGTGATGACTCAAGTTTCTAGGACTACTATGCATATGCACCCTGCCAAAATACATGCAAGCATATGCAGCACACACACACACACACACACACACACACACACACACACACACACACACACACACACAATGCATGCATGCATGTGACAGTAAGGAAACACTACAGATTTGCAGAATTACAAACTGGTTAAACTAACATCCAGTCTATGAAGATTCTGCATTCACTGTGTGCAGAATCAAAAGCTGCAGATTCAGAGAAATTTATCAAAGGAGACATTGGTTGTTACTGTACAACTTTTATTCTGAAGTTCCAGCTGAGGATCATTGGATCATAGGGAGTTACTAGGCTATTGGCCCTGATGCCCTTACAAGCCTAGCCAAGAATTTAGCCCATGTTCTGACAAGTCAGGACCCAATGCCCCTGTCCAGCAAGGAAACAGGTGGAATCCCAGGGGTGTATTTTCTATTCTCCATCCAGTTATCCAGGTTGCACTCAAAAAGGGTTAATGACGTATTCTGCTTGATGTGGAGAGGCAGTCTATTCCATAGAAGGAGGAGTCACTGGGGCACAAATCTGTCCTGCCTCCAAGTTCTATTGATGTCACAGACCAGGTTGAGGTTGCGCACGCAGGTTACTCAAGTGGAGCTTAACTTGCGGATATGCAGCAGTCCCATTATGGCAGGGTCTGAGATTGCTTTGTATGCCAGACAGATGTCACCTCTGAGGAGTCTCTATGACACTGAGCAGAGGTACAGGGCTTTTAGCCTGTCTGTGTAGGGTAGATGTCTGAGGCCCTGGATTCTCCTGATGAGGAACCTCTGTGGTCTCCCCAGCTGCTGCATATGCTTTGTGAGGTTCATGCCAAAAGGATCATTGTACTCAATAATGGGTCTTATAAGGGAAGAATACAGGGATGTTATGACCTCCTTGTCCCTGGATGAGATACCCTTATTAATGAGGTGGGCCATGTAGAAAACATTTCATACAACGGAGGCAATATGGTGGTCAAAAGTCAGTTTGCTATCATCCTGGGTGCCCAAGTCCCTCATTGCTGATTGTGTGTTTAGGACCTTATTATTAATGTGATAATTTGGGGGATGTCACTCTCCCCAAAGGGGATGATGATGCATTTTTGGGATTCATTTTCAGGCCATGTTTCTGATACCAGTCATTTGTTTTGGTGAGACCATCTTGGAGGATGTCCACATAACTGGGGGAACTGATGACAGCACCCATCTTGCAGTCATCTGCAAACTTGGTCAGCCATAGCCCACTGGTTTTGCCCTGCACCACAGAAAAGTATATCCCAAACAATAGAGTTCCCAAGACCAATCCCTGGGCTACATCTCTCATTATGGGTCTAGTGCTTGAGGTGGCTTCCAATATTTTGACTAGGTGGGTTCTATCAATGAACCAGTTTGCTACCCATCTGGTAACATATGGATTGACACCTAGTTGAGAAAGTTTATCTGTTTCACCCTAGTGGGGAATAGTATTGAAGGCTTTGGCCAGGTCAAGGTAGTCGGTGTGCACCGTCTAACCCTCATCCATGGCTTTGGTGACTGTCTCAAAGAAGTTGACCAAATTTAACAGGCATGACCTCACCTTGACAAAACCAAACTGTGTGGGATCAAGTGCTTGGAAGTTGCCAATGTCCTTGTTAATGAGGTCCATGATAATTTGTTCTATGGCCATGCAGATTAGGCTTGTTAGGCTGATGGGTCTATAATTTCCTGGATTGGTGGATGCTCCACCTTTGTACAAAGGGATGACAGTGGCTGTCCTCTACTCAGCTGGGATGAAGCCAGTACTCAGGCTTTGGTTGAAAAGGGTCCCTAATGGTGCTGGAAGTTCCTGTCTGAGTTCATGAAGGATGCAGCCTGGGATGTTATCAGGTCCCATGGAGGTTGTATTTTTTGCCTTTGAGAGGGCAGGGATGACTTGCTCCCTAAAGGAGAGGGGTGCAGGTGCTAGGGATGTCCTGATTTACTGATGGGGGGGGGGGGCAGAGGGGGGGGTTTCACTGAACCTGTCTGCCAGAAGATTGCTATATCAATTGCATTTGTGTATGTGGTGTCCTTGACCACCAGTTCTGAGCAGATCTGAGTGCTTTCTTTAAGATTGTGGACATATGTGAACAAGGCTTTATGATTGTCTTTAGTATATGTGGCTAGTTTGGCCTCGACGTTTGCTTTGAGGATTTCACTAGTGCTCTTATTTGCTTGTTCAGGTTAAGGACAGATTGCTTCCAATTAGGCAACTGCTCCTTCTTGGTCCTGGACAGCAATTTTTTTTTCCTTTTATTATAAAGTTTATTTATTGCAGATGTTCACCAGACAGGTTTACTTTTCCATGTGGAGGAGGATTTTGTCCTGATGGGTATTTCTGATTCCATGCAGCTATATAAATGCTCATATAGTACTTTGACATAGGTTTGGACATATGTGCCAGTTCCTATGGAGGGAGAGGGGACTTTGAAACTGTTTATATTTTCCCTCAGGAGGTTATAATCAGCTTTGGAGAAAATTTTTTGTTTGACCCTAGCAAGAGGGATGGGGGTGGTCAGGCGAGATGGTGACTTCGAAAGTGACCACTTTGTGGTTGGATCTTACCATGGAGGATGACACTGTAGGGATGCTGCAGTGGTTACTCATGTTGTTTAATACCAAGTCCAAGATATTATCACCTCTTGTGGGGGTGTCACCCAGTTGGTCCAAGGCAATTGCATTGACGAAGTCAAGGAATCTCTGGGCATTTGTATTTTGGCATGAGTAGTTCTTTCAATCTATGGTTAGATAGTTAAAGTCACCCAGGATGAGGGTAAAGGGTTGAATCTTGATAGATTTGAAGAGATCCAGATAGTTGGGAGTGGGCATCTTGAGTTAAAGTTGGGGGCCTGTTGCTAACTAGCTATGATTTGAATAGGGGTCTTGTCAATGGTTAACTGCATCTGAAGTGTCTCCTGAGTGTCATACTGTTTGACCAGCCTGGAGGTGTGTATGTCTTTAATATATATTGCAACTCCACTTCCTTTTGCTTTGCTGTCCGTGGTTTAGGATCTGAATGTATGATAGCATGAGTAACCTCATATGGCTGGGGTGCTCTCCGCAGCTTTGAACCAGGTTTCTGTGACTGCACAAATGTCAGCATCTTCCTGGGTTAAGAATGATTGCAATAAGTGCAGTTTGACGTTTAGACTCCTAGCGTTTAGCAGCATGACCTGCATTTTGATGAAATTTTCATATTGGTAGTTTTGACCTCATGAAATTGCCAAAAAAAGGCACTATGGGGAGGCAAGAAAGTTTCCCAGAAGCATGAAGCCTAAGGGAGACAGACAGAGGCCATCTCTGGCAAAGAACTCTGGTCTGTCACTCATGTCTTCCCAGGCTGTCAAGTACTGGATCCCCTTGGAAAGATACCAGAAACTAAGCCAATTGTTAAAGTCAATCATTTCCTGCTTGTAGTGAGGCATCATTTTGGGTGACGGCAGAATGCTGCTTAAGTCTAGGAACATATCTGCCTGGGACACATATTCAGCGAGCTCGATCATATCTCTCTTCATATAGTCCAGGAGGTATGTCTCAAGTCATTCACATCAGCATGGACTATGACAGAGTCATAACAGTACCTGCTGATAAGAGACTTGAGGGCATGGGTGATATGGCAGATTCTGGCACCTGACAAACAACTAACCGCGACTTTCTCTTTATCCAGCCTGGTGAGGGTCACATCTGTGTGTCTCGTAATGGTGTCTCCTATGACTAATATGTTGGGTTTATGTTTAGGCCTTAGAGGCTGTGAGACACAGGTGTGTGGACTATGTGTGGTGTGGTGGCAGTGGAGTTTGCGTGTGTTTTTACTCTGAGGTTTCTTTTGTTTGGGTATGTTTTTGTTGAGGATCTCCACATATGTAGGTGTGTGTTGTGTAGGTGTGGGTGGTGTTTGAGGTGTGGTGTTTGTGTTGACAACCTTCTCAGTTCCAGACATACTAGCTTGTGAGGGAGAGATCATAGACTATAGGTTCTTAATGTAACTGCATCTCTCACAAATAGTGTTCCTAGGTGGTAGTAGTAGAGGGTTGTCCATGTACATCAGGCAGTTGCTACACTGTCTCAGGATGTCCATATCAACCAGACTGGCAGGAGAAACCATAGGAAATTTTCTATCCATATTTGTCATAATCTGAGGGAGAGAGGCCAGAGAGAGCTAAGGGGGTAAAGGGTGCAAGGTCTAACAGGACTACTACAAGGTGATTATATAAGTGCTACTAAGGGAAAATTTGTAGCTGGAATACCTCACAATGGATTAAAAACAGTGCAGCTGAGCTGCGTGATGTGCAAACAAGCCCAATCCAGTTCAAACAAGGGGTTTAAATACCACAAAAAAGAAGATTCTAGTAGCACAGAAATCTAGCCAATCTTGCTAGCCTCTGCTTTCTTTACCAATCAGCTTGTGCCAGACAAGGTCCAGGCAGCACTGCTACTCTCACTAGCACAGAAGATAGCCCCCTACCAACACAAGATACCTGCCAGAAACACAGAAGGCAAACACAAGATGGCTGCCAGAAACATAGAAGGCAAAAACAAACAGTTATGGATGCAGCAAACCTGTATCCAGACTATGCTACTCAATGTAAGGGTTAAGAACACAGTAAAACTCACATAAAAGCAAACATTAACCACTTACAGACAAAAACAGAACTCACAGTATGAAAAAAATACAGTTAAACAGTAATGAAATGCAGTAACATGCAGTAAAATGCAGTTAAACAGTAATGAATTGCATTAAATAGAAATGAAATACAGTTAAACAGTAATGAAATGCAGTTAATCAGTAAATTGCTTTAAAACAGTGCAAATGTGGTAAATTAGCTCACAATCAAAGATACTCTTTTAGAGTTTTTCTTATAATGTGCCACTTATAATGCATTAAATCTGGCAATTGGTGCAGAGGGTTAAGGCTGTGAGCTGTAGTTCCTATGGTACAAGGTTTGATTCTCTCATTTGCCTACTGTGTAAACATGAACAAGTCAGTACCCAGACATTGCTCCTAGGTCACCCCTGAAAAGATTAACAAATGAGTATTATTACATAGAATGTAATGTATTTGCTTATTGACCTTTGCTGAGTGGGTAGATCTTACAGATCCTTGAGCTGTTTTACAGAGGAGGCCATGAATAGTATTCAAGCTCTAGATGGAAAATGCGGCAAGCGTAATCTGACTACACCCCTACCAAAAGCAGAGAATGTGATGAAATATGGGAAAACAGGAGCAATACAAGGCAAGTAATCAGAAACCATATGATGCCTAACCATATACCCCTTTAAGTAGACACACTTAAAAGTTTTTGACAACCTTTTCAGCCTTTAATATTGCTTGCTTACCAAACTAAACTGGGTTGTACAAGATAACCCTGGCATAAATTTCTATCTACTCATCCGATTATCAAGTGGTTCTTCTGATGGGAGAATAGATGCAGAGATGGCAGAAGATGAGAATGAGAAGAATAGGAGTAAGGAGTCTGTTGAGGGATTACACCTAGTGAGAGAGATCAGACTCCCAATGTGAACTGTATTTAGTACTTTAGTCAATTATCATAGATCATATTCAAAGTGAAATGCTAGAATTAATGGAGGACGTGGGAAGGCACAGATGACACAAGACAGAGTGGTTCTGTGGCCACATCAGGACAGTTTCTGAAGGCACACAATATTTGAAAAGGCTGCCTGTGCTAAGAAGATAGAGACCCTGGGATAGTATAGTGGACAATAGCTGAAGTAGTGTTGAAGAACTGGAACATTAAAAGGTACCACATGATCAAATAAACATCTCAGAATTTGTGTTGTGGATACTCTGGATTGAAAAATTAACCTATTGTTATATGACTGTGGTTTAGAAAGTCTGCAGAGAGGATACCAGACTGATACTTCATCTGGAAGATAGTAACAGAAAGGACAATGAGATTTAGCAGTGGAGACATGAAATTGATGACTCACATTGTTACAGAAGATTTAAAACTGGATAGGAAGTAGGACAAGTTCTGAGAACTATACCCTATTCCAGAGATTGATAACAAATTAAGATAAAAAGGATTCCCTGGTGATTCAATCTGCCTTGCAACCACTCGGCACTCAATAGAGTGCTCCAAACTTAGCCTTTTAAAGCTCACCTGCTCCACTTCTCTGATTTGACCAGAGATTACTTCAATAACCTCTCTTTCTTTAGCTCAATGATCTAGCCAATGAGAAAAGGAATTTATGTAGCTCATCTGATCAAAATGGACCAGTAGAAAATGCAGCTACATGAAATTAATGCTAGTTGCATTAGTCAAGCCTCTCCAATAGTAATCAAACGCTTCTTGGGTGTAAAATAAATAAACATATTTTTTCAGAATACTCTCACTCGTATATTACAACTTGTTTGCTCAAGAATTCTGGATAATGCTAAAAATAACTGAGGAGAAAGGCTCAAAACCCAATTTGTAATTATTATAAATTTAATTTAAAAAGTTCATAAAACTGCAGTTTTTGCAAAAACATGCATTTTCTGCACAGTAAGAAGTATGAAACTTAAATGTCTGGATTTACTGACTGACTAAGCCTATGTTATTTACCAGAAAATCAAAATTTATGGGGAAGAGGGAAAATCTGAGACATTCTGCAAAATTCTGGACATTTAAGAGGTATGTTGTAACGTTATGCCTCAGCTGAAAAAAATTCAGAAGCAGTGGCACTATTAACTTTTCAAGCAAGGTGGGATTTTTCTAACCTCTTAGAATAGTGTCTGACTACCTATGGTCTGTACTACGGGTGCTGTCAGCCCTGAATTTCAGTTTTGTTTTTCTGGTGTTTAAGGGAAATATTTGAAGCTTTCTTCCTAGGAGGTGTGCACATGTGTGCTATATATGTCTTTGTGTTGTAGTGTGGGAGGGCAAGATATATATATATATATATATATATATATATATATATATATATATATATATATATATATATATATATATATATATATATATATATATATATGTGTGTGTGTGTGTATGTGATATAGTTGTGTGGGGGGTGAGAGAGAGAAAAAATACATGTCTGCAGGTTGATGTCTGAGATAATATAAAATCTATTTGTCTGTGTCATCTGTTGTTTATGAATTCTTTAACATTTTGTGAGTTTGCATACATGTGTGTATCTGTATGTGTGTTTTGTTTGAAGTATTAGCTTTTGGTCAAGTTAACTTAGCAGCTCCCCATCCCTGCACAGTTACAAAGAACAGGGACACAAGTTCCTTTGTTACTTTTCTGTTAAACCCCTACCAGACATTTTATGAGCTGTATCGGCAGCTATGGTTTTGCTTTACTCTGTGGTGCCTCGTTTGTTTTATATTTATCCTAAATTATTATTATTGTTTTTTTTTAGTTTCTCTATGGGGTAATTATCTTTTGGATGTGGTAGTAAAAAAAATGCCCACGCCATAAAAACCCATATAGACGCAATGTGAACAACAGAAAGCACCCCAACTGCAAAAACCAATCCAGGAAACCAAATGTACAAATGTGCAAAATGCTAACCTGCCCAAGTATGAATGAAAATCTTAACACTCAGATGAATGGTCTTTCTGCAAGTAAAAAGGTACACGTTGACATATGCTCCACTTCTGTCAATTGTTGGAGGGGGAGTGTAAGTTCTTCTGCAAACATCTATTCACTTCGGAAAATCATGGTACACTTTTGACTTCCTTAGTAGTCTGGGTTGAGGAATCAGGTGTTGTCTATTAAAATTAGGTTTTGTGGTCATTTTCATCAAGAGATTAGAAGGCAGCCTTTATAAATTTTTGTCGCCATTGCTGGTAAGTGTTTTGCTTTGTGTCCATTCCCGAAGTTAGTAAAGGTAATGCGGTGGTTTTACAGTGGTGCTGACAAAATAGATGTGTGTTGTGAATATATGTTCTACGCCTCCTCTTTCCTTGATCCTGATAAAATAAGCATGGATGCCTAGTGTCAGGTACTTGAATTACGAAAAATACCGTTGGTAGAAGCTGTTTGTAGACCATGTGTGTGTACATGGCTAGACACGTATGCAAATTGCAGCCATTTATATTGGTGCATCTCAAGTATTTTACTGCAGCGATGAGGTTAGATGTTACATAGATATGTGGACTCATCTTAGGTTGTGACAACAGTCAGTTGTAGTAGGATAAACCTTAAAGGAGAACTGCACCCAAAAACTGACAAAAAAAAAAAAACATATGTTTTTCAGCACAAAGTCTTGGGGAAAGGAACAGGGCGAGACATGCCAGTCCGGGTCCCAAGATGCATGGTAGGGGTTTAACGGAAAAGTACCATTCCTTTTATATCCCTGCATTTTACTAAGAGCAGAAAATTATATAAATACCTGAGTAGCTTAAAAAGTAAAACGTGTGTGTGTGGGGGGGGGGGGGGGGGTTAGCTTCTTTTATGGCATTACTCACCAAATTTTAAACATATGCAGACAGGAAATTGTATTGCTGTACGTTTTTAGTGCTTCTTTCTGACAGGTAAAACAATTTATGAAATATGAACGTTTTTGAAAATTTAGATAAAAATATAATTCTGTTTATTTGCACTGAAATATACTGACAGTATTGATGTAAAGACATTATGCACTACTACTGTTGTATAGAGCACTTAATTGAATGCATCGCTATTTGCATCATATCTTGTTCACTGCCTATAGAGTTCCCTAGGATAGTTACATTTGTTTAAATGATTTATAAACTGATTTTTAGAGGAAAATTTTCAGGAATCAAAAGATGCATGTAGAGTTCTAGACGTGTGAGATATTCTACAGCTGCTTTGTGTTAAGACAGATATTTTTTTTTTTTTAACATTTTGAGAGTATAATGTTTGTAGTGAGACAGGGATGAAATTGTGTATCAGAATTATGTTTGTTAAAGGAAAAAGTTTTGAAAGATTTCTTTATCAGCAGTGCTTGTAATTACCTCATTAGCTCCCTATTGTAATTGCGATACAAACAGCAAATCAAGACTTTAAGTAAGTAAATTAATTAAATATTTAAACTTGTACTCCTTTTAAATGGTCTACATTTAGAGAAAACTTTTTAAATATGTTAAGGATTTGTACTGATGACAGAAACTAAAGAAACGTATCTGAGGTTCATAATCCACTTGCCTAATATGACCAAAATTTAGTTAGTAGGCCTCAGAATTTCTCTGAAAACAGAAACCACCACTGCTGTACAGAGACGGCTATTTGATATCAACCTTTTTTATTTAAATGTATGTACTTTATTATCTGAGTTATCCAGCTGAGATGAGACCCATTTTCTGTGGAAGTCTGGGAATACTGTCTGATTTAATAACTTGTTCAAAGTCACGCAAAAGGCAATTGGAGAATGAAGAAACCCAACCCAGGACTACAGGATAAAGATCTTCAACAGCCTGTAGCCATAATCATATGGAATAAACTATGAGACTTGTTAGATCTTTCAAGCTGTCATACTGAGGAATTTGAGACTAGGATGTAGAACTCTATATCCTTTTGCATTAACCCTGTTAAATGAGGATGCCAGGTTTTTGGCAGTACCTCTGACACCTGTGTTAAAAGGTCCAGAAAGGAACTATGGAAGTAAGAATTTCTTTTTTCTCTTTTTACCATCAAAAACAGCTTTAGTAAAACAGATGCTAATAAAGTAATGTTTAAGAATATAGCTATTAATATTACCATCTACTGTTAATGGTGAATAACATTTCCTTAAAGTCTTTATCAAGATGTCTGATTCCTCTGGTAATCCCTTATTAATAATTAATATATTCTCACTAAAATGTTCAAAGAATATTATATTACTTAAGCCATGGTTCTTTAACAGGCTGTCTTCTTTATATGATAAATATGTACATGCATAGTGTGCTGCCATCGGGGTATGCTTTGTAGTAACCCTCATCACCAGAAAATATTATTCACATTCTAAGAGTGCAGTGCCATCTGGGTATCCTCTGCAGTATCTCTTATCAGCAAATAATATTTTTCAGCTTCCCAAGAGCATGTTGATTGTTAGTACAACTTCTGCTAATACCATTATATTTTTATAAAGGCTTCTGGATAGGATGACATTTTAAATTATAGCCATCATAATCCCTCCAAACCATCTTCATGGCAAACACTGCTATATAAGGCATTTATATGCATTCTAATAAAATAACTGTTACCCTTTATTTTTAGTGCACTTAGCTTTTTAGAACATCTCCTGAATCCAGAATAACACCTGTTTTTTTTCTGAGCTAATTATTTCATTATGTGATCTAAAAAGTTAAAAACAGGCTACGTAATATAACCAGATCTAAAGACAATGCATCTCAAGTGTGGGTTTTTCAAGTTTTTTTGCACTTTCGGAATACCATAAAAATAAGGACACCTAATAACAGGTACCTATAACAGGTAGGTCATCTGACAACACTTTGTAACTGTCAGTAATAACTGTACTGAAATCTTTACTTTTTAGCCTTTTATACTCGTCTAGATGTATAACTACTGTGGCATTTCCCTTATATGCCTTTTATTACTAACTTTTGTGTAACGTCAGCCTTTTTAAAGCTTGTTTCTTATTTCTTTTCAAATTATTAAACCTCTTGGCTTTCACCAAATCTAAATTTCTTCTTTTATTTATATATGTAGCTTGAAATAACTGAACAGCATGGTGTAATGGATGTGCATATTATGACCTATTTGGAATTATGTTTCTATCACTCTCTTCATTCTCTAGCTGTACTTTTAAATTGATAAGCCTTACAAAACTATATACATCTAATAGCAAAGAAGAGATATCACTGAGTTGTAATGATATAAAAGTCAAATCATAAAAAAAAATCAGTTCATCATCAGTGAATTCTGCATTAAAAATGTTAATAACATTCTTAGTATTGTTTAATTGTATGTCTGCTTGTATTTCTTGTTGGTCCATTGTTTGCCCTTATTGTTGTTGCAGTGTTTTGGAACTGTTCGTGCAGATCCTGTTCCCCTGCTACTTCTACATACGTTCCTGTCTAAGGGCTCCCTGGTTAAACCCTGTCTGTTAAAAATAAAAGGTCCAAAAAAGCTTAGGTATGTATTACATTCCTTATCTAACTGGTGTCAGTTTTATATTGAGATGTATACTAGTGATCCAATGCGTTATGTAAGACAGAAATAAAAATAGCAAACAACAAACAAAAACATATATCATGTGGGAAGCTACATGACTGTATTCTGTGATTCATGAGACTCTGGTTATGAAGTCAGAGATGGCAGTAAGCATAAACAAAATAACATTTTCTTCAGCTATATCAAAATTCTTTAGCTATGTTTGCAAAGAATAGTTTTCACATAATTGTATAATGAAATTAATTTATATTGCCAAACAGATGTCTCCGTTTGTGAGTGCCAGTGTGGACAGAACCAGCTGTAGATGTGTGCAACATGGCCCCATACCTAAGGCAGGCCCTTCACTTGTCCCCTGATGTCCAGAAGGACAGCTAAAAAAAGTCTTCACTTTGAAGAAAAAAAGGTCTCATCTACCTAAAACTGTAGCAATCTGCTTGCTGCAAATATAACAAGCATCCTGCTACAGTCGAACTACCACACACACTGAGTACCTCATTGCTTCAGCTGCGACTGTAAATGCAATACTGGCATTTTATTAACAAATGTTTGTGCTGTAGTCCTGCACCCTCAGGAACTGCTGATCATGACCACTAACAATTTCAGAAACAAGGGAAAAAAGGTCTTCATCTAGAACACCAAAGCAAGGGAAAAAGAAAAGCCTTTCTACCCAAAGACCCACAGCAAGCTACCTGATACAAATGTGATAAACAGCTTGCTACAGTCAAACTATCACATACTGTAGTTTTTTTCCCCCAGAATGTCTGTGATTGATTTTTACCTAATTTTTCTGTCACGTCCCTCATTCAGTCACTCAATAATGCCAGACTTTAGAGTGTCATACTCCATATTATTCAGAAAAAAATGCATGCTAATGCAAAACATATTATTCTATTAACTTTTAAGGTAAATCATAGAAGTATTAAAAAAATGGCCACTGTTATGGACATCTGTTCCCAAATAATTTTTGCCATTGTCCAGAATTCTTGAGCAAAGAATTTGAGATGTATACCATATATGCAGTATTGCCTTCTTGTGTTTTAAGTCTCTAGATGTTTCCTATGTTTCCTCAGTCCTAGTAGCTCAAAAACATAGAATGAGAAAGTACAGTTATGTAAGTTGCACTTAACCCAAAACAGTAGATGTTCAAATTCTTCACTGCTGCATGAACCTTTAGATTATATGGGTTGTGCCTTGCCCAAGACACAACAACCGGACAGCTTCTAAAAGCTGTGACTCCTTACCACATTTCTACTCTAACTGCTGATTAGACATGCCTGAGGAGGGGAAAATCAGTAGCCAGAGTGAAAATTATTTAAGACTTTCTTGCTTAAAAGTTAGTAGAGTTCTCATCCTGAACTAAACAAACAAGAAATAACCACAAAACTACTTCCAAGGAATATACAGTACTAGTGTAGGATTGGTGTTGTTACTGCAACAGTGAGGAATTCAAACATCTACCATTAAGGGTAAGAACAACTTACACTACTGTGCTATGTTCATCATACCCGCTACTGCTGCAGCAGCCTTTAGGCTACATGAGTTGATTACCAAAGCCTATCTAACGAGGGTAGAGGAAGGATTTGTATTCAGGAGTCTATAGAGAATGGTTCTAGTGAAGCTGGTCCTGGATCTAAAAAATAATCTAGTTTATAATGCTTTGTAAAGGGTTGTACAGAGGACTATGTGAATTTATGTACAGAGGACTATGTAGCTGCCTATAAAATACTTCTGGAGTCCATCCCCATCCAATATGCAATAGGAGAGGCTATGGCCTTTGTAGAAGGAGCCTTGATACTGCCTAGAACTGGTTTATCACAGAGGACATTAAAAAAGGAATAGTTGAGCACAACCATTTGGTAGTAGTTTGTTTTGACAAGGGATTACATTAATTGTTGGTTGAATTTCCTATCACACCAACCATCTTTGGACTACCGAAGCTCCATAAAAACATTCAAGTGCCCCTCCATGACCCAACTCTGGATGCTAGGGGTTCAGTTACCCACCCTCTTGCGAAATTTCTGGATGTTCAGCTAAAGCATTTTTACTTGAGGAAACTCATTTATGTATTAATTCGTGTGATTTTCTCAGTAAAATAAATAATATTAGTTTCAAACCAGATTTTCTATTTATTACAACAGATGTGGCTGATTTATACTCTGTAATCCCACACACATTAGGGGTTGATTGGTTTTGTGATTTTCTCCATTCAAAAGGGGTTGCACAGGAGTGCATAAATGTTTATGAACACTTATTAGACATGGTCCTAGGAACAATTATATCCTGTTTGACAATGAATACTATTTACAATTGCAAGGTGTTGCGATGGGTTCTGCTGGCGGGGGGCTCTATGCAAACATTCTTATGCTTGAATGGGAGAAGAAATGTTTGAGGACATCTATTTTTTCCCATTTTGTCACACTTACATGAGATATTTGGACGACATCTATATTTTATGGGAAGGCCCTAAAGAACAAGTTTCTGAATTTTTAGATTACGTCAATCTGACCACCTATTTTTTGAAGTTTACCCATAATGTTAACAACACAGAGATGTCATACCTAGATGTGTTATTAAAAAAGGATATAGTAGAAGAAAGATCTGTGGATGAAATATTTAGGAAGGAAACATATTCCAACAGTTTCCTTCATTATGATAGCTGTCACCCCTTTACACAGAAACGTGCTGTGGTAAAAGGACAATTTGTACGAGCACCACGTATGATTACTGCATGGTCAGCCTTTATTAATGAGTGCCACAATTTGAAAGAAATGTTTCTTAAGAGAGGGTACCCCTTACAGTTAATTACCAACATTATGTCTGAAGTGAGAATTAAAAGAATACAGGGCCATTTTTTGCCAGTTCTGGGTATATCTAATTTGAGGCCCTCCAATACTACATCAGTCACTTTAGAGATGGTGACAGTAACAAATGTCCCCAATTCCACTCAGAATTTGAACTATCAAACTAATGATATTCCAGTTGGGAATAATGGTAATCCCACGGAACTTGTAGTTATTAACTACAATTTTAGCTTTTCTACACCATTTTCATGTGATGCACAACACATAAGGGACATTCTCAATAAAAATTGGATGTTATTTAGTCATGAGAGAAACCTTTGTGCATATTTAAAAAGGGACATAATTTAAAGAACATTTTTGAACACACATCTAGACAATCCAGATATGGACATAAATTCAAGTGTGGAACTTGTAAATTTTGTTCACACATTTTGGAAACTGATATGTGCAGAATTTATAATGTCATGGTTAGGATCCTAGGTAGATGCAGTTATGTTACAGAGCGGGTAGTCTACTGCACTATTTGTTCAAACTGTCCATGTTTTTACATTGGTAAAACCGAACGTAAACTTAAGATCAGGATTAGTGAACATTTGAGAGACATTAGGGATCAGAGTGAAGTCAATGCTCTTGCCAAGCACATTAGAGATTTTCATAATCATAAATTTAAATTTATTATCTTAGAGGTGCAAGAAAAACATGACTGGGGGCCGCATGGCCATATCTTCTTGAGAAGGCTGAACTAACCTGGCAGTTATGACTAGATGCTCTACATTGGCCAGGTTTGAATGACAGCCTGTCCTTTAGTTGTTTATTAAAACTTAAAGCAATGAACAGATGAATTTTTATTTTAACAAATTTTAACTTTATTTCACATATTTTTGTACAATTTTATATGTGTCATGATGGCTGGGAATTATTGTTTTGCTATTGGGCTGAATCCATAAGCTCATTATGTAATTTCTGGGCCATCTGGTATCCATTTTATATCAATTTAGGATAGTTTTTATGTGTAAGTTAGATAGGTTCATAGGTTCATAGGTTGCTACTGGGCTATCTGCCCGAAGGCATATATTAGTATTCACTGCCCCTTTAGTAGTTCCCTAGACCCTTGTACTAGCAGCTAGTACCCTTGGCCCCTATCTAGTACCCATCCACTCATCAAGGTTCCTGTTGAAGAGTGATAGTGAAGGGCTCTGTCTTATGTAGATCGGGACCCTGTTCCATAGTAAGGGAAGTCTCTGCGAAGGGAATCTATCCCTCCAGCATGTTCTATTCATTGTTGTGTTGAGGTTTATATCCCTAGAGCGTGTAGCTCAAGTAGATTTGGTTTTGCTAAGATGGAGCATGTTCAACAATTCTGGGTTGGACATGGCTCTGTACGTTAAACAGAGATCGCCTTTGAGAAAGAGGTATGCAACAGAGAACAGTCTTAGCTTTTTCAATCATGCTGCATAGGGCAACTGTTTGAGGCCAGTAATCCTCTTGGTTAGGTACCTCTGTGGTCTCTCCAGCTGCTGGAGATGTCTAGCCAAGTACATTCCAATTGGTGCATTGTACTCAATAATGGGTCTGATGAGGGAAGAGTAGAGGGGCACCATTACATCCTTAGATCTTGATGCAAACCCTTTTGTGATCAGATGGGTCACATAGAATGATTTTCTAACCACTTTGGCAACATGGTTATCAAAGGAAAGCTGACTATCTACTTGGGTCCCTAGATCCCTTATTTCTTCTTCAGATTTCAGGGGATTACCTCCTATGTTGTAGTTTGCAGTGGTTTTATACACTTTATATATTTACATTGTTACATAACAGTATTCTACAACTTATAGTACAGTTTTATTTTGGGATGGTTACATCTATGTCTACAGTAATTCAGTTAATTTTATGTACTAATGCTGCATTTGTCTTTTTTTTTATTCCTGTGTTGCTTTAAGCCTTAATTGAATTGATTTGACTAGATCAGGAAATGGCATCATGTTAAAAAGTGGTTAAAAGAATGCATTTCTGTAGTTTGTTTGTATCTGATGAAATTCCTGTTATTATTTGGGACAAAAGCGCTTCTGCTTATATCTATACTTGTTTCTGTTGCAATAAGCTAAAAGTGATTGTTGGAGTTCCTGGCGTATTTGCTACTTCATTTTTTGTCTGGAATTCCTCTTTTGGTGTGGATTCCTTGGCTTTTATTGCCTGCATCCTGTGGTTTGTGACTTTTTCTTCCTGCTTGTGTTTTGACATGGACTGTCCTTTCTTAACCTCAGCATATAGAATAAATAGCAGATCAGCTTTTATAAAAGATGTGGTTCTGGTTTTGTCAAGATAGTACCTGAGCTGCCTATACATATCCAGAATACATAGAATCCTTTCTCCTTGGTACTAAGGGTCTAGACAGAACACTGGGAGATTAACGGCTTCATTCAAACTGATCTCTGAAATACCCTTGGCATGAATGAGGGATCTGTTCTTAATGATATCCTACCCTTATGTTAGATCAGGAAAGTAGATGGTTTTCTTGCTTCCTTTAGTACCTGCTTCATATCCTCTGAAAAGAGGTGCTGGAAAGGAATCAGAATTGAATTATTCAGGTGACTAGTTGAAGATATCTGAGATAGGGCTGTATCAAATTCCTCCTGTCTTTTGTTAGTATGTCTAGTTTGTGAGGAAGCTTGTAGTAATTGCCCTTGGCCAATTCCATAAAAAAGGAGAACGAATATTGCCTGGAACAAAAAGGAGTCTTCACAATTATTTTTTTGGAGAGTCCTTCTGACTCTTCAGAATTATCCTGGAAATCAGTGGAAAGGGTGGAACTGCATAAAGGAACATTCCAGTCCATGGGAATGAGAAGGCATCTGTTTTCCAGTCTTGTTTCCATGGAATCCTGGAACAGAATCAGTTGATATCTGTTTTGAAAGGAGATAAATGGATATAATTGAGGTGTTCCCTAAAAACAAATCAATTCATGGAAGGCTCTCTCATTCAGTTTCCATTTGTAAGGCTCTCTCCCGGTCCTGTGCAACTTGTCTACCACTATGCTTTGCTCTCACAGAATGAAGGGTACTTGGAAGTTTAAAGAGTGCGGAAGAGATACCTTCCAAGCAATCATAGATATCCTGCATAGAGGGTATAACCTTATGCCTCTTTGCTTGTTTCATAGTTTCATAGTTTAGTACTAGACTATCTGCCCTAGGGCATTTGCAAGCCTAGCCCTAGAGATGTGGCTTTCGCCACCCCATGTAGTGGTACTAAGGTGTATAGAATAAATTTAGAATACTGTGCCTTTGTCTAGTAGTGACACATTGAAGACCCCCTTACTTATTAAAATTAGTTTACTGTGCCTCTGTTAAGTAGTGACACAGGGGTGACCCCCGGGGTAAACCTACGATCTCCCATCCACTCGTCAAGATTTCTCTTGAAGAGAGTCAGTGAGGGGCTCTGCCTAACATGGACTGGGATCTTGTTCCAGAGTATGGGAAGCCTCTGAGTTATGAATCTGTCCCTCCAGCATGTTCTATTCATGTTTGTACTGAGGTTTAAATCTTTGGCTCTCGTGGTTCTTATGGATTTTGATTTTTTGAGGTGGAGCATGTCCATCAATTCCTGGTTGGACATGGCCTTGTACGTCAGGCACAGATCACCTCTGAGCAGGCTGTATGCTACTGAATAGAGCTGGAGTTTCTTTAGCCTGGCAGCATATGACATATGTTGGAGACCCTTGATCCTCTTGGTGAGGTACTTCTGTGGTCTCTCCAGCTGTTGTAAGTGCCGGGTGAGGTGCATACCAAATGGGGCATTGTACTCAATCATGGGCCTGATAAGGGAGGAGTACAGGGGCACGATGACCTCCTTTGATCTGGATGTGAACCCTTCATGATAAGGTGGGCAAGGTAGAAAGTCTTTCTAACCACTTTGGCAACGTGGGTGTCAAATGAGAGGTCGCTATCAACTTGGGTCCCCAGGTCTCTGATTACTTTTTCGGTACTCAGTGGGTTACTGTCTATGTGATAATTTGTGGGTACTTTGTTTTTCCCAAAGGGGATGACTATACATCTCTTGGCATTCAGTTTGAGGCCATGATTCCGGCACCAGTTGTCCTTTTCGGTGAGGCCTTTCTGTAGGATGTATGTGTCAGCTGGTGTATCGACTATGGCTCCTAGTTTGCAGTCTTCTGCGAACTTTGTGAGCCACAACTCTCCCATGTTTGCTTTCACATCTGAGAAGTAAATGCCGAAAAAGAGGGGTCCCAGGACAGAGCCATGTGGGACACCACTTGTGACTGGCTTTAAGTCTGACATGGCTCCCACAATCTTGACTTAATGGGTTCTGTTCTTTAGCCAGTTTGCAACCCATCTTGTGACATATGGATTTACATTTAAGCTGTTTAGCTTATCTATGATCCCCGAGTGGGGTATTGTGTCGAAGGCTTTAGCCAAGTCCAGGTAGGCTGTATGGACTGCCTTGCCCTCATCAATGGCTCTAGTGACTGTTTTGAAAAAGTCAACCAGGTTCAAAAGGCAGGATCTGCCCTTTACAAAGCCGAACTGGGTGGGATCAAGTGTCTGTAGGTCCCCAATGTCATTGTTTATGAGTTCCATAATAATTCATTCCATAGCTTTGCAAACCAGGCTGGTCAAGCTTATGGGGCAGTAGTTCCCAGGGTCTGTAGTGGAGCCTCCCTTGTGGAGTGGGACCACTGTTGCTGTACGCCAGTGTTCAGGTACATATCCTGTAGTAAGGCTAAGGTTAAATAACATTTTTATATGCGGGTTTAGTTCCTCTTGGAGTTCACGTATCATGCAGCCAGGGATACCATCAGGTCCCATAGATGCTGTGTTTTTTGCTTTGCTGAGGGCAGTTTTCACCTGGACATCAGAGATGACAGGGAGGTTACATTCAGCTGGGATGAGTATTTCTCCTTTTGGAGGTGAGGGAGGGGAGAAATTTGCACTGAACCTGTTTGCCAGAATGTTGGCAATATCTGTGGGTTCGGTAAATTTTTTGTCGTTGTGTACTAACTCTGAGCATATCTGAGTGTTTCTGCCCAGGTTTCTAACATAACTGAAGAATGCCTTGTGGTTGATGAACCAGTTCACTGTGGTGTTGTCTGGAATGACCTGGAGATATCCTGGGGACCATAAATGATGAAGAGATTTTAAGGCATGGGTCACAGCCAATATCTCTTTGACATTTCTGTGTTTTGGCCTGTCTGAGGAATCCTACAGGCCTTGCACCTTTACCTCCATTGAAACTACTCCCGAAACAAAATCTGATGTGTCTGTAGTAACAAACTGACTTGGAGGGAGAGGCAAAAAAGGAAGACCTGCATTGGCTTGTATTTGCAGTCTTCACCAGTGCAGTTCCTTTTTTACAAAGCGTAAGATTGGAATCTGAAATCCCAGAGAATAAATGTTGGGTCCATGTGTTTTTTAAAAACCACTGAGTGGTTAGATGGAATCTAAGACTGAATTAAAAGCTCAGGAAGGTTTCCAGATAAAAATCCACCTTCTCCTGCATCAATTAGGCCTTTTGCTACAGGATGTCTATAAGACATTCTAGAAAGACAATCCTATTTTACTGGGTCAAGGAGAATTTCCGAATATTTACCTGGAATCCCAGATTTGGTCAGAAGAGATGAAACCCAGGGTCTATATTAAATCATCGAACACTTAGAAAAATGAATGATGATGTATCAACCCCATGTAAGCGAAAGCTTACAAACTCAAACACTTGTGATTTGTTTGTTTACAAAAAAAAAACACTTATAACATAAAGTGGGGGGCTTTGCCCCTGACGTGGGGGGGCTGTGCCCCCCACACACCCCCTACTTAAATATACCAACTCCAAGTACCAGACGCAGCCAACGATTTCTTGCCCAGGGAAAGGATTCGCTTATATGCCGCTTCGTCATTTTGCCTTTTCATCTTTTCAAGTTCGACCAAGACGCATTCGAAAGAATGCATCTTTGGTCATCTAATAGGAACGTAAAACCCATACTAGTCACTCTTGACACTTAGAAAAAGACCCTGCAAAGATAAGTAAGTTGTCCAAATAAAGAAAAATGTGAATGTCATTCAGTCTGTAATTAGCTATGACTGGAGATAGGCACTTCAAAAACACACTTAGAACAGTAATAACCAAATGGTAATGCCGATAACTGAAAATGTGACTCAGAGATAGCAAATCAGAGAAATTTCATGAAGCCTTTGGCTATAGGAATGTGAGCGTATGCATCTTATATGTCTCATGTTACCATAAGGTTTCGCTAAGGGATAAGAAATACTTTTAAGGGTCAAGATCTTAAATTTTAGTACTTTCACATAAAGATTTAGGAAGGAAAGATCGAGAACTGGTCTCCAAGAAGACAAGAAGACTCTTTCTTTGGTACCAGAAACATTCTGGAATAGATCCCTTTGTCCCTTCAATGTTATGGCACTAGTTCTATGACTCTTAGGGTGTGTCAAGTGCTGAAGAACCTGAGGAAAAACTGTGTAATATGGAGGGATCTGTACTGTTTATCGAATCGCCGTTTAACCGAAAGTGAAATGGCCGAGCACACTTTTGCGAAAGTGCTTTTCATCGAAAAAGCACTTCCGTTATAGTGTTCTAAAACAAAGGACAAAAACGTGGGGAAATGGTGCTGAGATCGTAGCACAGTGGGGATAAGGAAATATTCCCTTTTTCCCACTGTAGTGTGATCTCAGAGTGAGAATATAAAAGTAGGGGGCATGTGGGGGGAACAGCCCCCACATGGGGGGGTGCAAGAGGGTTTGCCCCCCCTGCATAAATGTGAGTAATGTGCTTTTTTTTCAGTTTTCTTATTTTTAATTTTTTTGCACACTTTAGCGAAAGTACTTTGTCGGTGAAAAACACTTTCGCTAAAGTGTGTTCGGACGTTTACGTTTCATGGAAACGTAATTTCGTGCAATAGTCCTAGATCCAATATAGAAGGGCTTTCTAATGACAATGGACACATAGTGGTCAAAAGTTAAGTCACTGTCCACATACGTTCCCAAATCCAAAACAACTGGGTCAACTCTTAGGGGCATACTGTCAATGTGGTAGTTCTCTAGGGTTGATGACTTCCCAAAGGATATGATAATTATTTTTTTTTTTTTTGCAATGTAGTTTTAGCCCGTGATTTTAGCACCAGTTATTTATCTGGGACAAACCTTCCTGCATGATAACTAAATAGTTTTTTTCTCTGTTTGGCCTAAGAAGGCAGTGATTACTTGTTTTGTTTCTTAGACATGAAAGAGGATCAGGGAGATTTTTGGGGGGGAGGCAGAAAAATCATATAAACTCCCTGAATTAAGTTCTCTTTCTCTTTCTCTCTCTCTCTCGCTCATCAATTTGTTTGAATTTGAGTAGCAAATGCGTCAAAATAAATCATCTTGTCAAAAGTTGAATTAAAAATTTCAGACTTTACCTCATCAGAAAACTTTTATTTCCATACCCAAGCATACCTCTTCAAAATTGTAGCTGAAGCTGAGGTCATATACACTCTTTAAAGCATGTTTAGATATTTGGGAAATGTTGGAAATAATAGAATTGAGATAGGCACTACCTTCAGGGGGAAGAGCGGTAGCTAGGTGTCTCAAACTGGCTATACAAAAAAAGCACAAATTTCCATATATGGGTCTGATGGTTAACAATTCTAAAGGCAAAGTGGAAGAAGAAAAAAGTCTCTATTCAAATCTGTTGAAACTCTTCCCCTCCTTGTCCACTGGGGAAGGGTTGCATGATACCAGGAGCCAGTTCCTTGCTAGCATAGATGACGATGTTGATATTTCTGCAGGGTCAGACCTTAGGTAAGAAAACAAGTGCTTGCCAGTTTGAGAAATTTTGAGAAATTTTGTAAAGTGCTGTTTGGGGACTGAAGGATGTGAATCAGGGTAGTTACAGGCAGCAAGACACAACCCACATAGCCTTAAGACTACTGCAGCAGTGGGAATTATGAACATAAATGTATCTAAAAGAAACTAACAAAATGATAGATCAGTGTGCAACTCCCATGGTTACTGTGGAAGACATAGTTAATCGGTATGGAAGCTATATACCCCATATATAACACTCCCTTTAATGCACAGGGTTGCAGTTAGGAGTAGTGATAGGTTTAGGGTTAAGATTGGAACACATGAATAAAGGTGGGCAGGCAGTCTACTCAGATGAGCTTTCAACATTGCTTATTTCTTCCTTGAATGAAAAATAAGACTGAATTTTTTACTAGTGATTTTACTCAGGACTGTTTTTTCTTGCAACATTATTCATTAAGTGTATTTTCTAAGTTAGTGACATTAGATCCCAAAGGGCTGGCACTAGAGGAAGAATAAGCATAGAATGAGGCATATACACTTGTAACATTCTTCTCAGTTTAGGGGAACATGCATTTCTTCACATGAAGGCATGATTCAAAGTGGAAATAATCTGAGAAAAAGAACATTTCTACAAAGATGGTTGTGAGGACCTGGTTTCCTCAGCATCACAGTTATGGACTTGAGAATCTACAGGAGATGAAGCTTTGTCTCTGTGTCAGAATCATCTGACAGGTCTTGCTCAGGATTATTTTCACTGACCTGATTTACAGGTACTCAGTTCTGTGTACCAAGATTGCCTATCTGTAACACTTTTTTGGCTAAGGTAAGAAAAAAAGAAGTTATGTCTTACCATAATGTTCCATCTGTGTTGTAGGTCTTCATTCATTCATTACTGATAGGACTTTGGTTCCATCCTTGGAACCGACACGAGCGGTACCAACCTCGCCACCCAAAATCTCTCAACTAAGTCCTACCCACAATGCTCCTCTCACAGTCTCATCAGATCGAGTTTGCCCGCCCTTATACTATAAAGAGATTAATAATAATAGGAGGAGGATCTGTCTGAGCAGATACCCTAAGTAATAAGGTAATCCAAAAGTCCACCATGAGTCCAGGCAGGGGGAAGGAGGGTGGGAAATAATGAATGAATGAAGATCTACAACACAGATGGAGCATTATGGAAAGTCATAACTTCTTTATCTGATGTTGTAAATCTTCATTCATTCCTTACTGATAGGACCAAGTCTCCAACTACTTCTAGTCCTGAGTGGCCCTAAGGAAGGATATTCCTGAGCACTATAGAACCAAAAGATGCTCTAACCCAAGAGGCCAAATCCAATTTGTAATGAGTGATAAAGGTATGTGGACTTGCCCAAGTGGCTGCTGCACAGATATCATCCATAGAGACTCTGGAGTGAAAGGCCACTGAGGTTGCTATCGATCTAGTTGAGTGAGCCTTTATTCTGGAAGGCAAGGACATTTTGTTCTGTTGGTAGATGAAAGTAATGGCATTTCTAAGCCAAGAAGATAAGGTCATTTTGGAAACAGACTTACCCATCCTGGGTCGTGCAAAAGCTACATACGGTCCATTTTCCTAAGAGATTTTGTACTGTCCAAGTAAAAATGAAGTTTCCTATGAACATCAAGGGTATGTAGAAGGTACTCCCCTTTACTGGAATGATGGGGAAAGAAAATGGGTAAGTCAATTGATTGGATGATGGAAAAAAACTAAAATGACCTTCAGCAAAAAGGAGGGATTAGTACGCAGAGAAACTCTATCCTTGTGAAAAATCAAATACTGTCTCTTAACACTCAAGGCCTGTATCTCAGAAACTCTTCTCACTGAGGTAAGGGCTACTGAGAGTAGGGTTTTCAGGACAAAAATTTTATATCACATGAATTAGAAGGCTCGAAAGGAGGACTTGTTATTGACTGAAGCACCAACGTCAAGTCCCATGGCTCTGTAGGGGGCTTGACAGGAGGTTTAATATGTAATACTCCTTTCATGAAGGTTTTGCACAGTCGGTGTGATATAACTGATGAATTGTCAATTCCATTGTGAAAATTTGCAATAGCTGCTAAATGTACTGCAATCGTCGATGCTGAAGCTCCAGCATGCAACAGGGTAGTGAGATATTCTAGGATCTTCTGAATTGGTACAGAGAAGGGATCCATGTTTTGTTCTTTGGCCCATATAGAGAACCTGGTCCACTTACTGAAATACATTTTTCTGGTGGATGGTTTGTGCAAAGCCAGGAGGATCTCGTGAACAGGGGATGAAATATCAGGTATCCTGGCAATCATCGGAAGTGGAGAAACCAAGCTGTGAGCTTGAGGCTGTGGAGACTGGGGGGAATCAATCCCTGAGGGTGAGTCAGCAGTCCTTGAGATTGATCCAGGATCCATGGACTGTGGATCAGGTGAGGCCATAGGAATGGGAACCAGACTTGACAGGGCCAATAAGGGGCAATGAGGATCACTTTGCTTCTCAGCCTTTGAGATTTTTGTAGAAATTATGGGATGAGAGGAAATGGGAGAAAGGCGTACAGAAGTCCCAGGGGGCCAATCGTGCATCAGAGCATCCCTCGGTGACTCCCCCTGAGGGGGGATCAGGGCAAAGTAGCTTCTGCATTTGTTGTTTAGGGATGAAGCAAACAGGTCACAGCAAGGTCTGCCCCAGCGACGGAAGATTTGAGCCGCTATAATTGGGTTGACGGACCACTCGTGAGGCATCAATATGTTCCTGCTCAGATTGTCTGCAATGAGACTGGAGCTCCTGGGAATGTGTACCACTATGAGAAAGCAGTTGGAAGCCATCACCCAATTCCATATTTTCATGGCTTCCCGACATAGGGGGTAAGACCTGGTTCCACCTTGTTTGTTGATATACCTGATGACTGACATGTTGTACAATTGAATTGCAATGGTCCCGGAAGGAAGGGATGTGTGGAACACTTGCAATGCTAACAGAACTGCCCTCAATTCCAAGACATTTATGTCCAAATTTGCCTCTATGGGGGACCAAGTTCCTTGGACCATCCTTCCCTGGAAATGCCCACCCAACAGGGAAGGCTCCATGGCCACCGTGGCCTTGGGTTGGGGGAGACAGAATGGTTAACACCAAAGATTTGTTTCTGGTTTCATCCACCATAGCATTTCTTTCTTGCAAAGGTTTGTAAGGCGTATCACATGGTTGAGTGGGTGGGTTAAGATCGACCATTGTGATGAAAGGAGCCACTGTAATAGTCTCATGTGCAACCTCGCCAGGGGTACTAGGGTAAAGGTTGCTGCTGTAGAGCCTAATAGTTGTAGTACAAGGCATGCTGGTACAAATGTCTGTGGAAGGAGAACTTGAATCTGATTTCTAATTTTCGAAAGCCTGTGAGGAGTAAGGGAAGCTTGACAGGACATTGTGTCGAAGATCACTCCAATGAATTCCAGTGTTCTTGTTGGATACATGTTTGATTTTTCCATACTGATCGTGATATCTAGGCGAAGAGTAAGGCCTTGAGTGTAAGAGAGACTGAGAATGAGAAGATCCCTGGTCGTGGTGGTGAGGATCCAATCATCTAGATATGGAAACACCTGGAATCCTTGTAGTCAGAGATGAGCTACTACAACTGCCATACATTTGGTAAACACTCTGGGGACTGTTGAGAGACCAAAGGGCAGTACCCTGAACTGGTAGTGATTGGCTCCCAGCCAGAAGCAAAGAAATCTTCGGGAGCATTTGCCCATCTTTATGTGATAATACACATCCTGAAGGTCTATAGAGCATATCCAGTTGTCCTTCCATGATCATCTGGAATTTTTGAGGTTTGATGAATTTGTTTAGTATGCTGAGATCCAGTATTGGTCTCCAGTCCCCTGTCTTTTTTGGCACTAAAAAGAACCTCAAGTAAAACCCGGATTGTATTTGGTCTGGTGGGACTGGTTGGATGAATCTTTTTTTTTTTAATCAGGTTTTTGATTTCTAAGGCTGCAGCATCCCTCTGACAGGGTGGAATGTCAGGGATTTGTTTGACGGGTCTGGGAGTGATATTGAATGGGATATGACAGCCTCTGGATATTATTCTCTGCACCCATGAATCCATTGTTATGAGTTGCCAGGCTTGTTGGTGCAGAGAGAATCATCCCCCGACTGCTTCCAGCAGAAAGCAATCAGACCACTGCTCAGGAGCACTGGAAGGGTCGGCCAGAGAACTAATCCCTGGCACCCTGGTTGTGCAGATCCCCTCTGCCCCGAAAGGGATATCTTCTGGATGAGTTACCCCCTCTGTCCAAAGGGGGAGCGCTCATCACGAGTGTCACAAAAAGATCCCTGGGACTTCTTGAACCACAATTTTCCTCCCCTCTGATTCCTGGAGCAGAATCTCTGGGGGGTGGAAAAACATGCCTACAGCAGATAAGGTCTTTCCATATTTCTCACTGCGTGATAGTGTGTCTCTTACTTTTGGACCAAAGAGGGAAGATTTGTCAACAGGTGCATTGCAAAGGAAGATTTGAAAGGGTCCGTGAAGTCACACAAATGCATCCAAGCATACCATCTCATGATGATGCCCGATGCGGCTGCTTGATCTGCTTCCTCAGTGGTGTGAGAAATCAAGCGCATCAAGGAGTTTGAGATGGATTCTAGGGTAGCTAGCTGTGAGGCAACAGTATCACGCACCTCCTCAGGTTGTACCCCCACCAAAGAGGCAAACATTTCTGAAATTAAGTCTCTTTGGAGGTGAGTAAAGTGTGCCAGGTAATTCAGTGATCGAATGGCAAAGGTCGCTGAAGCAAAGGTCTACTTACCCAGTCTGTCCAAAGCCTGAGACTCCCTGTTCAGGGGATGAACATTGGAGCTATCTTCTGCCAGTTCCCTCTTAGTGGCTGCCTCCACGACCATGGAATCTACTACTAGCTGTTTGGACCAGTTGAATTGGTCTTCAGGTGTGGACAAAATTTTTTCAGGCCTCTGGGGGAAAGGTTCTATGTTGTCCAGAGCCTTCCAGGCATGCTGCACGATAAGCTTAATGAGCTCATCTGCAGCTGGGGTCACCCAGGAAGTAGATGGTTGAGCACAGAAAGCATGCAAGAACACCAATTCCTCCAAAGAAGGGTTGGATGATTTCCAATCTCCCCTCTGCTTGAAGATCTCGAGAATGTCTCCAAATGAGATGTCTTCCAGGGGAAACCATGGGGACCCTTCTCCCTCATCATAATCAGTGTCTTCGGTGATGGATTCTTCAGGAGAATCGAGATGCTTCCTCTTGCAAAGTTTCTTCTGGGATGGCTCCCCAGTGGGGTCTTCTGAGGGGGACTTTGGAGAAGGGGTTTCCTTCAAGGGAAGGACTTGCAGCTCCCATGCCCGAGATCCCAGAGTAGGGGGTTGGGACACTGAAAGTAAGTACATTTGCTAATTAGATTGCATTTATATCAACTAAAGTATAAAACATACTTATTCATTTTGGAGATGTTGAACAATGACCATTTGAGCAGGTGTATTAGTGAATTTGTCAAATAACTGATCTTGCAATTAGTGATTAGAAATTCAAAGCTGATGTGGGGGAAGGAGCTCATTAGTGCAGAAAATGTTAATGTTATAGTAAATTAGTGCAGTATTAAGTGGGTTCAGATACAATCATATATGACTATCACAAGGTTTATATTAGGAGTGCAGAGGTGGGGTGGCGAGCAGTGTCACAAAATTGTGTATATGGCTAGGTGATGCTACTAAACCTATTCAGGTATTGGTGAAGACTGGTTGTGGGGCATCAGGTTCTGAGTGCACAGAAATGGTTTGATGATATGACAAGATGAAGATTACAATGCATTTATCCTGGATATAGAGGAGAAGTTCTATTTATTTGACAGATAAAGTTTTAGTTGTGTTTAAAATGAGTTTATATTTTGAATGGATTTTAGTGGTAGTGGAATATGATTCCATAGTTTAGCTAGACTATTTGGATAGAGAGAGAGTTACCTAGAGTACTAGATGATTTTGGCACAATGATTAGTGATTTTTTGCAGAGCTGAAATTTCTACTGGGGGATTGGTAGTGTATTAATTTCTTAAGGTGTGTGCAATTTTCTACTTTATAAAAAAATCTGTGAATTCCAGTTAGCTGAAAAAGAGCTAGGTGATGTCATAGTTATAACCAGTTTATTTCTAAGTGCTACAGAGTAGTGTGTTCTCTTGTTGTAGCTTACAACAAATTTGACTATTTTATTATAAAAAGAAGTTAGGTCTTACCATAATGTTCCATCTGTGTTGTTCATCTTCTTTCATTCATCACTGATGGGTTCGGTTCCAAGCCCTCGGAACCGAGTCGGGCTATTACCAAGCTCCTGCCTGCTAAAAAAACTCTCAAGCTAAGTCTCTACCCAGAATGCCTCTCTCCCTGTTACCTCAGATCAAGTTTGCTAAGGAAAGGAAGTAAAGCTGAGGTCACTTCTGTGCAAATACCCTAGGGCACCACTTAGACCCAAAGCATCCCCAAGAGCCTTTGGAGGGGGAAGGAGGGTGAGAAGTGATGAAAGAAAGAAGATGAACAACACAGATGGAATGTTATGGTAAGACATCATTTCTTTATCTGATGTTGTAAATCTTCTTTCCATTCATCACTGATAGGACAGAATCCCAAGCTACCTTGAGTTCCATGGGCGGCCCCTATGGAAGAATATTCCTGAGTACCATTGAGCCAAAGGCAGCTCTCCCTCTGGAGACCAGGTCCAATTTGTAATGATTGATATGAGGCTTAGCCCAAGTAGCTGCTGTGCAGATGTCATCCATGGAGGCCCTGGAGTGGAATGCTATAGAAGTTTCCATAGATCTAGTGAAATGGGCTTTGACTTTTGAAATGGCTGCATTATGGAGAAAATAGGTGAAATGTATGCAGTCCCTTAGCCATCTTGATAATGTAACTTTGAAAACAGCATTTCTCATTTTGGATCCCAAAGAGGAAATGAAAAGCTGATCGGATTTATGGACAGGTTTGGTCCTGTCTAGGTAAAATTTCAATTGTCTATGTAAATCTAAGGAGTGACGGTAATACTCCCCTCTATTGGCAAAATTCAGAAAAAGCACTGGTAGATCAATGGACTCATTAATAGAGAATTCAGAAACAACTTTGGGAAGAAAGGATGGGTTCGTCCAAAGTGACACTGTCTTTATGAAAGACCAGATATGGCCTCTTGATACACAATGCCTGCAGCTCCGAGACTCTTCTAGCAGAGGTAATGGCTACCAGAAACAAAGATTTCCAAGACAAAAACTTTAGGTCACACAGCAGCAGGCTCAAAGGGTTTTTGAGTCAATGACTGGAGGACTAAAATTAGGTTCAATGGTTCTACGGGCTGCCTGAGAGGAGGCCTGAAATGAGAGGTCCCCTTGAGGAAAGCTTTGCAAAGGCATAAAGAGATAAGAGGGGTGCCATTGTGGAAACTGTAAATTGCTGCTAGATGCATTCATACAATAGAGGCAGAGGCTCCATTATCAAAAAACTTAGCCAAGTATTGAAGCACTGCAGTAACTGGACCCAAATACGGGTCTAGCATGTTATCCTTGGACCAGATGGAGAACCTTTTCCACTTATCCTGATGTAGTCTTCTGGTGGATGGTTTGTGGGAGGCCAGAATGATGTCTCAAATACAGGAGGAGAGATTAGCTTGCCTGGCGATTAGTGGGAGTGGAGAAACCAAGCTGTCAGCTTGAGACTGGACAGGTTCAGGTGACTCAACCATTGGGGATGAGTAATCAGATCTGGTACAGGGCCCAGAATCTATGGCGGGTATATTAGGTGAGGCTGAAGAAAGGGAAACCAAACTTGTCAAGGCCAGAATGGGGCTATGAGGATCACCTTGCATCTCAAGGGAATGGGATGACAGGTGTAGAGAAGTCCCGTGGGTCAATTGTGGATCAGAGCATCCCTCGGTGGCTACCCTTCTGAAGGAAGTATGGCGAAGTAACTGCTGCACTTGGTGTTTTATGGGCAAGTGAAATGATCACAGCAAGGTTAGCCCCAGTGGCTGAATATTACAGCTGCCACCTTGGGTTGAAGGACCACTCATGGGGAATGACGATGCATCTGCTTAGTTTGTCCACAATCACGTTGGAACTCCCCGGGATATGCATTGCTATCAGAAAGTGGTTGGAAGCTATCACCCACTACCAAATTCACATGGCTTCTCAACATAGGGGATAGGACTTGGTTCCTCCTTGCTTGTTGATGTACCAGACCATTGACATATTGACTGACTGAATTGCAATTGTCCCAGAAGGGAGAGCCAAATGGAAGGCCTGGAACGCTAACAGCATGGCTCTCAGTTCCAGAACACTGATATGCTGGTGGGCCTCTGAGGTGGACCATGTGCCTTGGACAGTCTTTCCCTGGAAATGGCCCCCCTACCCAATCAGGGAAGCATCTGTGGTTACAATGGCTGTGGGGTTGAAATGGACAGCTCCACAGATCTATATATAGCCTCAACCACCAAAGCAGGTCCTGTTTGCAGGAGTTGGTTATTCGAATCTTGTAATCCAGAGGATGACAGTTTGGGAATCATTTACAGAGAAGGAGCCATTGCAGAATCCACATATGTAGTTTTGCTAGAGGCACTATTGGAATTGAAGCAGCCATAGAACCTAGGGCCTGAAGAGCTTCCCTTGCAGAGGCTATTGTTTGAGAAAGAATCACTTGGAGTTGAAGCCTCAGTCGATGGAGTCTCTGAAATGGGAGTGATACCAGACAGGACTGAGTATTGAACATGGCTCCAGTGAACTCTATTTGTTGTATAGGGATAAGGTTTGATTTCCCCCAATGTATCATTATTCCCAAGAATTTTGCCAGAGAGAAAGTATGGTGTAGCGCTGTTACCAGAAGATGCTTGGTGGGGGCAGTAAGGAGCCAATCGTCTAAATATGGAAACACCTGGAATCCTTTTAGTCTCAAGTGAGTTGTTACCACTACCATGCATTTTGTGAACACTCTGGGGGCTGTAGAGAGACCAAACAGCAGAGCACAGAATTGGTAATGACTGGCTCCTAGACAGAAGCAAAGCAGACTCCTGGAGCATTTGTCCATCTTGATGTGGTAATACTCTTTCTGGAGATCTATACAGCACATCCAATCACCTTCTCTTAAAAAGGGAAGGATATATTGAACCGTGATCATCCGGAATTTGGTTTGGGTGACAGACTTGTTTAAACTGCTGAAATCCAAAATGGGTCCCCAATTCCCTGTCTTTTTTGGAACCAAAAAGAATCTCGAATAAAATCCGGATCCACCCTGGTCTGGTGGGACTGGCTGGATGACTCTTTCTTGAGATAGCTTTATAATCTCTGAAGCTGCTTCTTCCCTTTGACTGGGTGGAATGTTGGGACGATTTCTTAGAAATTTTGGTTAACAAGAAAGGGGAAGGTGTAACCTCTGGTGATAATGTTCTGCACACAACGATTGGTGGTGATAGATTGCCAGGCAGCTTGGTGCAGAGAGAAATGATCCCAACTGCTTCCAGAGGTAAGCAATTGGGCTGCCCCTCAGGAGCGCTGATAAGGCTGTCAAGAGAAGGAGTCCCTGAAGCCTTGATTGTGAGGACCCCCTCTGCCCCTATAGGGGTGTCTTCCGGAATTGTTACCCCCTCTGCCTCTGGCAGTATCATCACCACATGCAGCATGGAAGGGACCATGAGATTTCTTATGCCACATCTTCCCACTCCTCTGATTCCTGGAGAAGGTACGTTGAGGGTTGGAAAACCGTAGGCCTATGGCAGACAGAGTTTCCATCTTGTTTGCACCTGGCTAGCGTGTTCTTCACTTTGAAACCAAAAAGGGATGAAGCTTCGATGGGAGCATTCAGAAAGGAAGACTTGAAGGGATCTACGAGGTCACAAATGCACATCCAGGCATGATGCCTCATAATGCCCGAACCCGCTACTCTAGCTGCACCTTTGGTCACGTGTGAGATCAACCTCATGGATGAGTTGGATATTGATTTCAGGGTTACGAGCTGTGAGGCCACTTTGTCCCCAATCTCATCAACAACTGTCCTGTGAGCATCTGAGATAGTTCGGAGATCAGGTCCCTCTGCAGCCTCATAAAATGTGCCAAATAATTCAGTGATCATATAGCAAAAGTCCCTGATGCAAAAACACACTTCCCACGTCTGTCCACCACCCAGGACTCCCTGTTGGGTGGGTGGACAGTGGGACTTTCCTCAGCCAAGTCCTTTTTCGTGGCCACCGCCACCACCATACCATCAACTGGTAATCCTTTGGACCAGTGTGGGTTCTCCTTGGAAGGGGAAATGATTTTGTCTAGTCTCCGGGGGATCACCTCAATGGAATCAGGATTCTTCCACACGCATTGCATGGTGAGCTGGATGAGCTCATCGACAGGCGGGGTCACCCAAGAGGTAGAAGGCCAGGCACGAAAAGCCTGCAGGAACACAGACTCCTCACATGAAGGGTTGGAGGGCTTCCAGTCACCTCTCTGCTTTAACAACTCCAGGATGTCTCCAAAGGAAACATCATCAGGAGGTGACCTGGGGGACCATTCACTGTAATCCGTGTCTTCTATTAAGGACTCCTCAGGTGAGTCTATGTGCTTCCTCTTGCAGGTCTTCTTATGAGGGGGCTTCTCAGTGGGGATCGCTGAGGAGGACTCGGAAGAGTGGGTACCCTGAACAGGGGTGTCCTGCGGCTCTCTGCCCGATGTTCTGGGGGGTGGTCTGTGACAGCTGTAGCTCAGGGGGGTTAAAACTGGAGTTTTGACATCAATGGAGTGCTGCCAGAAGCAAGAGCCCTCTCCATCGCACGGAAGGCAGGCCCGCCCAAAGAGGGATGGGAGCCAGGAAACAAGAAAGACAACCTCGGAACCAGGGTCACAGCCTGCTCCGATGGACCCACCCCCCACAGATGGTGCCTCAAGCAGGATTGGTGTGGACATGGCCACTGGCGCTGAGAGAGGAACCGAGGAGAGAGTTGGCACGCCTGTCCCCCAATCCCCAGATTGAGGAAGGACCAGTTCTGCAGGAACCGAAGACCAAAGAGACAAACTCAGAGCTGGAGTGAGATGCAGCATAGGTGCTGAGGAGATGGGTTCCAAGAAGGATGTTGGAGCAGAAAGCTTCGGAACCGAGATGGTTGAAGGAGGAGTGTAAGATGAGGTCAGTGGATAAGGCAACCCAAGTCCTGTAGGTGGATGGGTCTTAGAAAGTGAGGGAATTCCTCCTGGCTACCAACAGCTGGTCTACATGATGCACCATATTGTCTTCTGCAAGGCTCCTGGTGGATCTAGTGGATACTCAAGATGGAGAGTCAGGACGATTGAGAAAAGGGCTATATGCTTGGCCCAGAAACGGGTCTCTGGAGGGGGAGTATCAAGTCTGTGGTGCAAGGTCTGCTAGCACTGAAGTCTCTAGTTTCAAGACCAGAAGCAAAGGGGGTCAGATCCAGTGAGGTTGGTACAACACTCGGTGCCAAAGTGGCACTCGGTGCCAAAATGGTTGGTTCCACCTCTAGTTGAAGATCTGCCCTGAGCTGAAGTAGCTGCAGGTGCCAAAGTCGAAGTAGGCATATTAAGATCTATGATCAGTGCCGGAGGCAGGACCAGTGCCAAAACAGGTGTCAGCATCGAAGGTTTTAAGATGGGCAGAGCCAAAGAGGCAGATATATGCTCCAATGATAACTTAGGGACTTTAGATTTCCCAGGCTTGCTCTGATCACCTGATGGTGAAGAAGGAACAGAATGGGATCTCTTTTTGTCCTTAGAAGGAGAGGTTGAGACCTCTATCACAGAAATGGCCACTGAGGAGGGAGACTTGAGTAACTCCTTCAGAATTAGTTTATTTTTGCACTCATTAAGAGTGCATTGGCTGAAGCTCTGACAAATATCACATGGAGGCTGCACTGAGAAGTGGGCCACTCCCAAACAGTATACACAGTCATCATGAGAATCACTGTTAGGTAACTTGCCTTTACAAGAAGTACAATGCTTAAAGCCTGAAGTACCCTTCTTATCCGACATCTTGGCAGAAAAAAACATGACAGTCGGCTGTATAATCCACCTATAATGAAGTCAACTATGTTCAAAAAATTACAAAATACCAGCAATGTACCAATACACTTGTATGAAGAGAAGAAAGGGAAACACTTGAATAAAGATAAAAGCTAATAGATTAAACAAGAGAAACAATAGCAACTATGGTATTGAAGAAATACCACAAGGGGAAGAGAAAAGGCTGTACTAACAAGGGTACATGAAGTTTACCAATGGTAACAATGGGTAGAGTGGAAAGAGTAAGGTTATACAGAAGAAACTACACTAGCAATACTAATAGTCTAGTAAAATATGAAGATATCCAAAACATTTTTTACAAATATCAAAAAAGATTTCACTTAGCTGAGAGCTCAGCTGAAAAGTGGCTTTACAGCTACACAGCAAACGAGATCTGAGGTACAGGGAGAAAGGCATTCTGAGTAGAGACTTAGCTCAAGAGTTTTTTGGCTGGCACGAGCTTGGTAACAGGCCAACTGAACCCCATCAGTGATGAATGGAAAGAAGATTAACAACGTCAGATCATTGTTCATGCCCATGTCAGTGAGGTAGGTTTTTACTCTGTATAATGTACCTAGTTTTTGATGATTTTTTTTTAACCAAGTATGCTACATGTTGGTCAAATTTCCAAGTGGTCATCTATGATAACACCTAGTAAGTTTGTGTGGTTTACTTATTTTATGATGGTGTTGTTGAAAGAGGCAATAGGGAATAGTGTTGTTTTGATACAGCTGTGTTTTCGGGTAATGAGGAGTATTTTTTTAGGCTTTAGTTGTAGTTGTGAATTATTTAGCCATGTTTCATTCGATAAGAAGGATTGCTATGTAATGTCTTGGAGTTTAGACAGAGTTTTGGCAGAGCAGATTATGGCCAGGTCACCAGAATATTGAACTACGGTAGCATTTTTCTGAGCCATGTAAAGGTCATTGATGGATATGTTAAAAAGAATGGGGCCTGGAACCTTGTGGGATGGCAACTGTTACTGGCAAGAAGGCAGAGAAATAATTTTTCTATTTCATTGTTTGTGCTATGTTTGAAATAGCTAACGAAACATTGCAGGAAAGAACTGGAGAGTCATAAGGATGAGAGTTTATATAGGAGTTTCTGGGGGAAGACAGTATCAAAAACTTTTGATAAATCTAAGAAGATTGTGGAGATTAGGCTTCTGGCACTTTTATGAGTGTGACAGCACTAATAAAATTCAGCACAGTGGTGCTGTGATGAGGATGGAAGCTGTGCTGTGTTGTGTTGAAGACAGATGCTGGTTATGTATTAGACAGTTGTGACAATGTGAGGTATTGCCAGCTATGCCCAAAGAACTAGAGCAGTGAATGTGCAACATATGCCAGCCTAGCTAGTTGGAGTTTTATAAAGAATTGTATGTTATTTGTATATCAAACTGATTTCTTCAGATGCTTGTGTTGAATAATGTATTTGTAAAGCTGCTTGTGTTAAAAATGTATCAACAGTATGTCCTGCTGGACAGAAAAAGAAATACCCTTATATGTCAGACTGTATTATAACTATTGCAATTAATATATTGTAGCAGAGGACACTGGAAGAGGAGAGGTTAATCTCAGTCCAGCTAAACTTTGAAAAATAGTTTGAAATTAAATTACCTGGTAGGCCATAAAAAATTTATCTCACAGTTCTGATTGCAGGCAGAGATGAAATGTCTGTGAAAACAAGGACTAGGAATCATTGTTCTATTGTCTATAGCAGTGAACTAATTGCTACCTGGAAGGGTGGAAGTGCTGAAAGGGTTTTATGGCTTCCAGATGCTATAACACATCTTAGCAAAGCTCTATCTGTGTGTATGGTAACGTGTGCAAGATTCTGGCTCAGGTTCTAGTAGATGACCAGATGTGTTTGATATCATTCTTTAATGCAGGAGAAAAAATGATGTTTTAATACTAGATGAGACTGAAGTCTCAGGGCAGTCTGTTTTTTGGAACCTGACAAAGAAGGACCCTTGACTTACTTCATCTTGCCTTGCTCTAGTAAGTGGCCAGGGAATAGTAATTCTTTAGATCAGTTAGGAAAATACAGTGAGATTAGTTAAGTACTGTTTTCTGTATCTGTATGAATCTATTTATCCGTGTTATTTTAATATTTCCTGTGTCTGAAACTCGTGTTTATTGTAAATAGATATTTAGTATTTTCCTGCTCTTTTCTTATTTATTATTAAATATATTTAATCATCTCATTGTGGCTGGTACTTTAGATAATATTTTAACCTCTGAGAGTACTTATATTTATTTTGGGACACTGTGGCCACTCTTGAAAGCCCTACTGCACTGGTCAAAACACTATCATTTGTATTAGTATTAATTGCACTCAGTATAATTGGGTACCTTTGTAAGAGCCTTAGAGTAGCTGGCTTTGGAGTGTCTAGTGGCAGTAACTACCTTACAGTCTGGGCAGCAATAACTAGTAAATCTTGTGCCAAACTTTCCCAGGTGTGTGTGTGTGTGTGTGTGTGTGTGTGTGTGTGTGTGTGTGTGTGTGTGTGTGTGTGTGTGTGTGTGTGTGTGTGTATGCAAATCAAATTTCAAAGAGACTGCGTGTCAGCTGCTTGGTGCATGGACACACAACACTGGTTTCACAGAGTGAGTGGTGAAGGACTTGGCTTGGACACTTGGCTGAGGACTCAGGTCTATAGCTGTACTAGTGGGAAATCTTATTGGTGACTTGGAGAGAGAGAGAGCAAAACCCAGTCCCCAGGTGTGTGAATCCAAAGGACTGGTGCATGCCAACCTGACTAAAGAGGAAATTATTTCAGCCTTAGTCACAGCTCAGATCAGCAACCAGAAGAATAACCAGTCTGGTGATGGTAATTTGCAGCCCTCAGAAACAGGACAGTTCACCTTTTCCTCAGAGGACTTAAAAACTCCATTTGGAGTTAAAGAGACTTGCATTGGAGGACATACATTTGTAACTAGAATCAGTCGAGAGATTGTGGAGTTTGGAGGCTGAAGAAATGAGAAACTGTGGCATTTGAAGGCTGAAGAAAATAGACTGCAGTATTTGGAGGCTGAAAAAATGAGAAGCAGCATCAACATAAGAGGGACATGCTGACTCCAGCAAGAACATAGAGGTAATGGGGAGGGGAATAACTGAATCCCAGAAGCAGTAAAGATCAGTACATTTCTTCCACGGTTAACAGAGGGTGACAATTTTGATAGTTTTATTCATATATTTGAAAGAGTATGTAAACCGTATAATGTAATTTTGATAGTTTCATTCATATATTTGAAAGAGTATGTAAACAGTATAATGTTGACCAAGGGCTCTAGGTACGGTTCCTGACCCCTTACTTCATGGTAAAGCTGTAACCTCTGTTTCTAAATTGTCTGATATTGATTGTTTAAAATATAAAGTAAAACATTGTTTACTACAATGTTTTAATTTAACATCTGAAGCTTACAGACAAAAAGCTTCATGAGCATAGATGCAAGGCAGATGAAAGTGTGTGATTATAATGCTGAGTTAAGCACTTACTTTCATAGGTGGGTGAGTGGGTGTTAGGTCACCACTTCTGAAGGGCTGGCAGACCTTTTGGTGAGGGAACAAGTCCTTAGCACTTTGCCTGAGGACATGAGAATCTAGTTGGCAGACCGGGAGTGTAACTTTGCAGATGAGCTGGGAAAAGAAGGGGATCTCTACTTAGAAGCAGGGCATCTCTGCACAAGAAAGGGATACCCATTGCTGCACTTGGATATAAGGCAATCCATGGTGGGCAGCCTAAACCACCTTAACAGAGTCCACCAGTAACAGTGAAAGTCACTATCTCAGATAAACAGTCAAGATCAAGGGTTAGACATTTTAAATGTAACCATTGTGTCCTCATATCGTATAGATGTTCACAGAAGCAAGACAGGGAACAAAAGGTGGGGAAGCCAGCAAGTGGGAATAAAAGTATGTCAGTGGTAAGTTGTCTGGAGACATTAGTGGTACCACAGTATCAGCAGAGTTGATATCCTATCTTGGTGGATGGAAAACAGGACACTGCTAAAACAGACATAACCTCTGACATAACAATTGTGAAGCTCACAGTGGATAAAGAGGAGCAATACTTGCTTGGGCCGTCTACTCCAGTCAGAGCTTTAGAAAGGACTCCATTCCAAATGCCTTTGGCCAGGGTTCACCTTGACTGGGAGGGTGGAAAAGGAAGCAAGAAAGTAGGTGAGTTTCAGGATATCCCTACAGATGTCTTGATAGGGAATGATTTTAATAATGCAGCACCTTGTGTACATGCAGTTGCATGCAGTCAGGCTTGCAGGCAGGCATGTGGGTCTGGTAGGCTGGGGAGACCCAGACAGACCCTACACCTGAGGACAGGGCTGGTGAGGTGGCTATTTCAGGGAGGGAGCTACCCTGTAGCAATGAGCCACAGCTGCTGGTAGGTACTGATGTTTCGTTGGACGGAATGACTGCAAGGGCATAGGTGAGTGGAAGTACCCAGGATGACAGTGAGGCACTGCTGACAGAGGATACCAGGCTTCCTTTGGAAAGGGAGCTGGGAAGGGTCACAAACATAGAGTTGAGAGAGGCTCAGCTCTCGGACCGTACATTAAGAGGTTTGAGGGAGGTAGCAAGGGAGGCACCTGATTCTCAAGGAAAAGGGATGTCTATATACTGGAACAAAGGGTTACTGTATAGAGAGTGGACCACTGAGGGAGGGCTAGAGGGTGAGGTAATACAGCAGTTGATAGTGCCTAGAACCTACTGCCTAGCACTTCTAGCTACAGCCATGACATGCCTTTTCCTAGTCATATGGACATAAACCGTATCAAGAGACATATTATGCAGAACTTTTATTGGTCTTGGATTGCAAGGGATGTAACAGGGTACTGGAGGATCTGTGATCAGTGCCAAAAGGTAGGCAAGGCAGGAGACAAGGTCAAGGCTCCTTTGATGCATTTCCCTGTGATTGATGAGCCATTTCAGAGGGAAGCTATGGATATTGTGGGGCCTCTGAGTACTCAAGTTCCATAGGGAGGAAATATATCCTAGTGGTAATAAATTATATTACTAGATATCCTGAGGCAGTGCCTTTGTCCTCCATCGAGGCAGAGAAGGTGGGAAATGCTTTGTTAGAGATTTTCAACAGGGTAGGTTTCCTGAGAGAAATACTGAATGACACAGGTGCCAATTTCATGTTAGACCTGCTGGCTTGTCTGTGGGAGCACCGTGGGTTAAAGCACCTAAAGACCATCCCCAACCACCCATAGACTAATGGTCTTGTGGAGAGGTTAAACTCTATACTAAAGACCATGCTACAGGCATTTGCAGATCAGTTTAAGAGTAAGAGTAGGACAATTATTTGCTCCATCTGCTGTTCGCATACAGAGAGGTACCCCAGGAATCCCCAGGTTTTTCACCCTTTGAGTTCATGTATGGGCAAAGGATGAGGTGGCCTTTAGATTTGACTCATGATGAGCGGGAAGGTGACTGTAAATCCTACAAGGAGTCTGTTGTGACATATGTCCTAAACCTCAGGACAAAGCTTATGGAGGTCATGTACTTGGCCCAGAAGAACCTGGCAGGAGCCCAACAGCAGGAAAAAGGTCTGGTATGACAGGAATGCTCAAGCCTGGGAGTATGCTGTGTGATAGGAGGTTGTGGTTCTCATTCCTGTCAGACACAATAAACTTCAGGCATCTTGGGAGGGACCCTTCAAAGTGGTAAGGAAAGTCAGTGATGTTAATTACATGGTAGAAATACTAGGCAGGAGGCAGGGTCACAGATTGTACAATGTTAACATGATGAAGCCTTACTATGATAGGGGAGTCCTTGTGCTGAGTATTTGCAGTGGATGGCAGGAGGAGTCTCAGAGGGATCTATGGGTACATCTAGCCCACCAGAAAAATGCCAACTTCCTAAGGTAGAGCCTAGGGTTGCAGGCATATGATATGACAGTGCAGCACTGTAGTCGGGTCAGCAATGCCAAAGCAGATGGGCTGTCAAAACAGGGTGTGGGTTAATGTGTTCCCAGGCGGGCTCATGTCCCTCAAGCCATGTTTTTGCAGGGTCACTTGAGAAACTACCCTGAGTCTTCAAAGGGGCCGGAGATGTGACGATGTGCAGTATTGCCAGCTATGCCAGGAGAAGTAGGGCAGTGGATGTACAACATATGCCAGCATAGCCAGCTGGAGATTTGTAAAGTATTATATGTCATTTGTATATCAAACTGATTTGTACAGATGCTTGTGTTGAATAATGTATTTGTAAAGCTGCTTGTGTTAAAAATGTACCAATGGTGTGTCCTGCTGGACAGAATAAAATACACTTGCATTTCAGACTGTATTATAACCACTGAAATTAATATATTGCAGCAGAGGATACTGGAGGAGAAGAGGTAATCTCAGTCCAGCTAAACTTTGAAAAATAGTTTAAAATTAAATTACCTGGTAGGCCATAACGATTTCATGTTATAGTTCTGATTGTAGCCAGAGATGAAAGGTCTGTGAAAACAAGGACTAGGAATCCCTGTTATATTGTCTGCAACAGTGAACTAATTGCTACCCTGGAAGGCTGAAAGTGTAGAAATGATTTTATGACTTCCAGATGCTATAACCCTTCTTAGCAAAGCTCTCTATGTGTATGGTAACACATATGTGTGAAATTCTGGTTCAGTTTCTAGTAATTGGGGTAGTATGCAAACCAAAAGTCAGATGATCAAATGTGTGCGATGTCATTCTGTAATCCAGGACAAAAATGATGTTTAATACTCGATAAGACTGAAGTCTCAGGGCAGTCTTTTTTTGGAACCTCAAAGGTGCTAATATGAGCAAGTAGCTACACCATAAGCCCAACACATTAAAAAAATGCTCCGAAGAGTATATTACTCCAGTCTCTTTATTGTTAAGTGTTTTCTTCCCCAATTTATACCTCGGGGACTTCCTCAGAAGAAGAAACAGAAGATATTACATTGCTCCAAGTCAACACCCTTTTATATACAATAAAACAATCAATTAATTAATTATTCTTACACAATTTTAAAGACATAGACAATAAAACTTTTGTACTTTCGTACTTTAAATATACTTTAGAAAATGTTAAATTTACATAATTAAAAATAATATATTATATTGTTCAAAGTACAATAAAAAGTCAGATATTTAAAGCCCTTTTTCTTAGAACAGGAACCAGGGAAATATGGTCGTTTAGCCCTGGTTGAACAGTAGCATTTAGTCTAATAATCCAATAAAGCTATCTAAGATCAACCTGAAGCTCCCACCTACCACCTCTAAAATTCCGTGGACAACTTCTAAAATTCCAAACTTAAATCTTGTGTAAGCAAGGGGTCCTTCTTTGTCAGGTTTCAAAAACAACGAAACAACAACTCTGTGTGATAAAGCACCATAAAAACAACTAATAAAAACTTAAAAGGTGCTAATATGAGCAAGTAGCTGCACCATAAGCCCAACATAGAAAACAAAATGCTCCAAAGAACATATTACTCCAGTCTCTTTATTAAGCGCTTTCTTCCCCAGTATACACACTAATGTGTGCCTATACAATGTGTTATTTACATTTCCCCTTATTAATGACATAATATAATATAATATTTCGAAAGGATACTTTCTCCAACAGCTACCTTGATTTTCAGAGTAGCCACTCCTTTCATATGAAGAGAAACATTTATAAGGGGCAATTGGTAAGGGCTGGGAGAATGTGCTCCACATATGACACCTTCTCGGAAGAAATTTCCAACATAACAGAAATATTTAGGGTAAGGGGTTACCCAAAAGGACTTCTTGAAGAAATAGCAAAATAAATGATGGAAGGATGGGGTTCAAAATATATGCCCTTACTGGGAAGTGGTGTGACCATTCAACAAATGGGTAGTCAACACACTGAAAGGGTCAATTTTGACTAGTATGGTCATCCCTTATGGTTCAGGTGAACGTGCATTGAGGGACATTATAAAGAAGAATTGGCATATATTCAAAGGGAACTTTGATATTTTTCATACACTTGGCAAGACACCAAGCTTTGTATACAAAGCTGGGAGGAACTTTAAATATTTGACAGAGCACACTTTCCTTAACAAGACTATGTTCATTAAAGGAAGTACCAGATGTAATAGTTGCAATTAATGACCCTACATCTTAGATAGTGATGTGGCCCTCATAGCTGGGCATAGTAGGGGTATTCCTCTACACAAGGGTAATTGCAACATGAGAGGTGTTATATATATTTCAGTTTGCCAAGCATGTTTACATTACTATATTGGCAAAATGGAAAGGAATTTTAAGTCCAGAATATATGAACACCTTTATGCCATTAATAAGGTGAACATAAATAACACATTGTATAGGCACACATTAGTATGTGAGGGAGACACAAGATTTTTTAAGTTTGGCATTTTAGAAGTTGACCCATGGAATTTTAGAGGTGGTTGGTGGAAGCTTCAGGTTGATCTTAGAGAATTTTATTGGATTATTAGACTAAATGCTACTGTTGAACCAGGGTTAAATTACCATATTTCCCTGGTTCCTGTTCTAAGAAAAAGGGCTTTAAATATCTGAATTTTTACTGTACTTTGAGTAATATAATATATTGTTTTTAATAATGTAAATTTAACATTTTCTAAAGTATATTTAAAGTACAAGCGTTTTATTGTCTATGTCTTGAAAATTGTGTAAGAATAATTAATTAATTGATTGTTTTATTGTATATAAAAGGGTGTTGACTTGGAGCAATGTATTTTCTTCTGTTTCTTGTTCTGAGGATGTCCCCGAGGTGTATACTGGGGAAGAAAGCGCTTAATAAAGAGACTGGAGTAATATGTTCTTTGGAGCATTTTGTTTTCATGTTGGGCTTATGGTGCAGCTACTTGCTCATATTAGCACCTTTTAAGTTTGTATTAGTTGTTTTTATGGTGCTTTATCACACAGAGTTGTTGTTTCATTGTTTTTGAAACCTGACAAAGAAGGGCCCCTTGCTTACTTAATTTTGCCTTGCTCTAGTAAGTGACCAGGGAATAATAATTCTTTAGATCAGCCAGGAAAATGTAGTGAGATTAGTTAAGTACTGTTTTTCTGTAACTGTATTAATCTATTCATCTGTGTTATTTTAATATTTCCTGTGATTGAAACTCTGGTGTTTATTGTAAATAGATATTTAGCATTTCATGTTCTTTTATTTTTTATTATTAAATAAATTTAAACTCCTCATTGTGGCTGATCCTTTTGAGAATATTTTTACCTTTGATAGTACTTACATTTATTTGGGGACACTGTGGCCTCTCCTGAAAGCCTTACTGCATTGGTCAAAGGGGCATAGCTAGTAAATATTGTTGCAGCCTTTCCCAGGTGTGTGTGTGTGTGTGTGTGTGTGTGTGTGTGTGTGTGTGTGTGTGTGTGTGTGTGTGTGTGTGTGTGTGTGTGTGTGTGTGTGCAAATCTCAAAAGTTTGTGTGTTAGCTGCTTGGAGCACAGACACAGAGCACTGGTTTCACAGACTGAGTGGTGGAGGATTTGGCTTGGACACTCAACTGAGGGCTCAGCTCTACAGCTGTGCCAGTGGGGTGTCTTACTGGGGACTTGTAGAGGCAGACAGAGTGAAACTCAGCCCCTGGACTAAGTGTGTTCCCTGTGTGCTCTTAAGGGAAATTCTGCTTTAGGCAGAGGGCTGCACCTGGAAATACTGTGTGCATCCATTTTTGTTCCAAGTGAACATCCCTCTCCAGTGTCAGTGATGATTACTGGTCCAGAGGTGGGGATGTCACACATGTTCCTAATAGTTTTGATAGGGAAGATAAAATGGCAATTAGCCTTTAGTTTGAAAGATCTGTATTGATTCTGCCCTTGTACAGTGGAATAATGAAATATTTTTTTCCGGTTTACTATGAAATGGGTGATCAGACTTTGTTTGATTTACATTTGTTCGAACGCCCAATTCAATAGTATCAAAAGAACGAAAAAATAAATGTTGAAATGCACAAAAGTGAATGCACTACAGCATTTGCTGTTGTGGATTTCAGTATTTTAATGTAGATTGAACTATAGTGGGGGTTGGGAAATGTACCCTGTCCTTCACTGCAGTGTGATCTCGGAGTTTGTATATATAAGTAGCAGGGGATGTGGGGGGAGTAGGGGAGCTTGCCCCTCTGCAAAACCATTGTTTACTGTGTGTTGCACAGTGGTAGCAGTTTCAGAAGTGTGGTGAATGTTCGAATTGTGTCAAATTCAACATTCTCCACTTCCGTGTTTGATGCATTTGTTGGTCGATTTTTTTTTTTCAGTTATCAAGTTCATTGAGATGATAACTCGTACAGAGTGAAATCGGTTAAATTATAGTAAACCATTTTTTCCGCAGTGAAGGGGATTTTATTTTTAGATATGGATTCATTAAACAGAAACAGAATACCCACAACATAAAAGATGAATTAAAACTGAATTTCTGTAAGGCTGTTTTTTTCCACATTCATTCTCTTTGCAACACATTCTCACATTATTTCTCATTTTTGACTTGCATTTACTCTGGAACATATCCTTTTTCTCAGTTAATTATTTTAGCTATGCATTAGTAATTTTACTTGATGTGTGAACATTCACATCTTTTAATAAGGATCTGTATATTTCTCTTACTTGCTTATCCCCTTGTTTCATTATTTCAATATCAAGTCACACAACTCAAAAAAACAGTCTTTAGGTTTGTTACTCAGCTCAATTACATAAACATTTATAGCATGGCAAATAAATGTTGTTTTTCTGTGCTTACTATTTTGACTTTTGTCTCTTCAAGGAAAGTAAAACAGTTAAATACATTTAAGGCTCTTTCCAAACAGCACACAGCAGTGTATACAGTACATTTCCAGGCTTCTTAGCTAATCAAGTCTCACAAAGGAATAAAACAAACTTCTGGATTTAACATTTTGCTGTATTTTCATGCAGTGACAGAATTCAAGTGAACTGTGCTTGAAGCACATTTCTACTAAGAATTACAGATTTCTTCACTGCATCAAATAAATATATAACACCATCTTATGTCAGAAAGCTTAATAAATAACATAGATATCTACAGGATTTTAGCTTCACCAAGGTGTGTGATTAGAGTAAGGTTTCTCTAAAAGAAATGTATAAATGTATGCCATGTGACTTGCACTAAAACTGTATATACCACATATCTACTAGAAGGTATGCCTAATAAAGGACACCTTGTCCCTGAAAAACTCAGCAACCACCTCCAACATACTGACAAAAAACTGCTACAGTCAAGACTTTACAGGCTGTAAATAATTTATCTAGAAGAGAAGTGCAAAACAGCCTGATGAAGTGAAAACCATTCAAGGCAAATAGACTGCCTTTCTTGATATCTCTTCTTGGTTATTTGAATAATAAGCATCCAAGAAAAGCTTGCAATTAAAAAAATATAACAAGTCCACCACCTATCTATGCTCCAGTCCATATGCCACAGTCTCTATAAAGCATGAAAATCATGAATTTTATGGAACTTGTCAGAGAAAGGATGCACAAAAACTGGGGCAAAGTATTTAACAACATCAGTTGAATATATGTCATTACTACTATGGCTGGATTCCAAGCTGCACTGGGTTGTTGTAGAAGCTAATCCAGTATTACTAAATGGTCACAATACAAAATGCTTTTTTAAATCTTAAATTATGTCAATTCAAATATTAGATAATCAAAGTGGGGTAAATTTTGACAGAAGTAGATCAAACTGTGGTAACTGTACAAAAACCATCCTCTTTTAGGTTGGACACAACATGCATTATCCGGTATTAAGAAGAACACTGAGTGCACAGCATGGCCCATAAAATAATGCTAGCTCTATTTCTCCCTCCTGTAAAGCTCTTTGTAAAATTAGCTGGCAAGGATTACTTAATTATCAGAAGCTCACCCAGCTAACAATGGTTCACAGGCTATTATATAACAGTATAACAGCTGTTAACTGTACAATCGTGATCATTTTGCATCTGCAAGTGCCTCATTATTGCAGGTGAAACCATCCACCAATAAATAAAAACACACAAACTTCTCTGCCAAAGGATGAGTTGAACTCTGTGTCAAGATTATCAGAACTTGCTCTAAACAAGGCTTCCAACCATCTATGTAGTCTTATCTCCTAAGTAAGTTGTAATATAACTGTGCTGCTATAAGACTTAGCCAAATCTTAACAAGTCTCCCTCTTCTTTTTCATTCTTTATATCTTAATTTCCTTTGAATTCCTACCTCTTTCATATCAACTCTTCCTAATCCTCTTTTCTCACTCTCATACAGTGTCTACTTCACTGCCCTTGTCCTTCTCCTATATTCATTCACGTCATGTCAACTAATTTTCCCTGTCCCATCACAAGCCATTATCATTGTCTTTGCAGTACTTAAGCACAATTCTGTACAGCTTCCTACCCTGTTCTTCCCTCTTGTTGTTTCTGTCATACTCCTTACCAAATTCCCTTATACTCTCATCTTCCTAGTCATCTTGTTCTTTCCTTTAATTCTACTGATTATTTCTTTAGTTAGCCCAAGGATTTTTCTGCCTTGCTTTTGGTACATCTAATGTTTTCTACCAATCAGCTGCACTGAATTTACAATTGTTAACTAGTATGATATGTATATCCTATATCACTGTTCCAGGGTCACTGGTAATATTTTCAATTTTTCTTACATTTTCAACTATAAGTGTACTGTTGGTACATTTTCTGTTTATTATATATTCCAAAGTCAAGAACTCGTGTTTATATTCTTGATAACAAAATGCTAACTATAACATCGACATTGCTTTTTTTTCAGACCATAAATCATTAATATGTAACAATAATAAAGATAAAACAAACTGCAAAAAAATAATCAAAGGACTTTCTTCAGCCACTGTCTAATTACTGTTTACACATATACATGTTATACTATGTACATTCTGAGTTCATTTCCGTGTTGGAAGAAATTATATTTATACTGGGGACTTGTTCTATTAAGTCTATCCCCCAGATTTAATAAAATCCATGTAGGCTTAGTGTACAACCTACACGGAAGGTATGATGGTCATCTACATGGTTGTCCCTCGGTAGCATGTCATTCATATTAATGAAGGCACGTTACTGAGGGACATCTGTGTAACATGGTTATTGAATCAGTAAAGGGAGTGTGTTACTGTGTCCGGAGATGAGTAACACACCCCCTGCACTGTCAAAGTACAGTATATCAGTGTATGCCTATGTATTTATTTATTTTTATGTTTGCATGATGCGGTGTGGTGTGCACCAATTAACAAGTGCCAGACATGTAAAAATAGAAACCAGGTGCATTTAATTATGAATATATGATATATATGTAAAAGAATTGCAGCATTCTACACATCCATGTAGCCAAATGGTTAGAGTGACAGCCTTATGTACAGTAGGAGCAGAGTTTGAGTATACAGAACGGTTATGAACAATTTCATTTCCAAATACAAATTATGCCAATTATTTTTAAGCCCTGATGTGCTGCATTCAGCTAAGCTCCTCTAATCCCTGTTAAGCCATGCCAAGCACAGCTTAAACAAGATCCCTTGGCACTGCGCAGCTCCACTTAGCTGGTTTGCACACTGCTGAGCTGAGCTGGTTTGCATGGTAAGCGACGCGCCACATTTTTAAAAATTGCCCAGTGGTGTTATAGTGCAGGAAAACAGGGTACATTAAGTGCAATAGGCCAGAATACTGCAGAATCCATTGAAGTTCAACCTGTGAGGATACTATGGCAGGTGTTGGAGAGGGTATGCACTTTTGGGTGCAGTTGTAGAGCATTGAGGATTCCAGGGTCAGGGTCAGACTCCTAGTCAAAAACCATGAAGACTGGCTTATGCACTCTGGTTACTAGAGCTCGGAGTACAAAGTGGAGGCCTGGGACCAGCTGGCAAGGGACGTCACCAGTGCAACTGGTATCCCCCACACAGGACAGCAGTGTCATCACCACCATGACAACCTCAAAAGAAGGAAAGGGTCTCTCTTGGATGCCTGAATCCAAGAATTCTAGGTGGACAATGTTCCACAAGTGCGTATGTTTATCTGTGTTTCACAAATATTTAACCTTGAATGTCTGCTAAACTGGTATGCATAATGATGTGCTTCTCTCTCAACAGCTGTAGATGTGAGAGCTCACAACACGGAGGCGCATACAGGGCACCTGGCCAGGTTGTGCCGTGAGTACGGATGTATATTCCAATCTATTTTCATATAAGCAAGAAAAAGTAAAGCATTAACTTCCATTAGGTATATAAACAGTTCTGATTGTATTGTAATGAAATTAGTCATAGACCTGGACTGGAATACGTTACTACTACCAAATGTACTACAATAAGCAGGAAAAAGTAAAGCATTAACCTTGATTAACTTAATGAAATAATGTTTTTATCACAATAACTGTGGAATTACTGCTGTATTACAACACCTGCATTACATTAACTGTTGGTCAATAAAAACTTGAAAGTATACCAGTAAATGCATGAAGGCATGTGTAATGAACTATTGTGTAATACTTGTGGAATGATAGCTGATATTTCAACCCAGTAATAATATATTGTGTACACCTGCAGTTTATTTAGTAATGTGTAGGTTACCTAGTCTCTCTGTCATGATTGCATTTCATGCAGCTGTGTCCAGCTGTCACTGCACTGTATTATAACACTGTAATATTAATAGCAGGTCATATTTTGTTTCCAGGTTAGCTCTAGGACAAAATCAGTCAGTCAGATATCATCAGTGACTCCATAGCTCAATTTGTTAAATGTATACGAAGTACCTTTTGCTAGACAAAGACCAGGATTCTAATCCAATTCCATGAATCCAATTCCATGTACTAATACCTATTACTGAATTACACATGTTATGATGACAGATATTCTCTCTACAGGGACTACTGATAAATGGGTGTGGTTGCCCACAGTATGTGTAAATAATTGTTTGTTCAGATGTCACAGACTGTTGAAATCATTCTCACGAATGTGCTATTTATCCACACAATAAAGGAAACAGGTTCAATAATAACACACTATAATAAAATAAAAGAAACAAAATGTGTAATAACAGATATCATTCTCTCCACAGGAATACGGGCAAAAGGGTGAGATAGTTCATAGTATGTGCAAATAAGTGTTTGTTCAGATGTCACAGACTGTTAAAATCATTCTTATGAATGTGCTACTTATCTAAACAATAAAGGAAACAGGTTCAATAATAACAAACTATAATAAAATAAAATAAATAAAATGTATAATAACAGATATCATTCTCTCCAAAGGGACACAAGTAAAAGGGTGAGCTAGCTCATAGTATGTGCAAATAATTGTTTGTTCAGATATCACACACTGTTAAAATCATTCTCACAAATGTGCCAGTTATCCAAACAACAAAGGAAACACGTTCAACAATAACAAACTATAATAAGATAAAATAAATAAAATGTGTAATCAAGGTATGGCTGTATTCCTGGAGTGTCTTGTAAAGGTTGATGCAGTCAATTACTGCATGTGATGTACATGTATTAAGCATGATCCATCCCCATGCCTGCCAAGCACAGCATGATAGCTGTGTACTCTCTGTACTGTAAACATGCATGGGTCTCAAGTGTCATGCTGTCATGGAATGTAATTGCTGTTATGCAATCTCTCTGTCACAGATGTATCATTGACATGATTATATGTCAATATCAGATAGTACATTAGCCCACAGTACTCCCTGGTAGTTATATAGGTCCACTTGATGTGCAAGTCTTCTTTGTAGTTGTGTATCTGCATGTGTTATTGCTTGGCCCATAGTGCCCCATGCAGAAAGCTTGAGAGGTATGTATGTACAGCAGCTATATGGCACATTTACACATAAAGAAAGGACAGACCTGTAGAGTAGCTAGCATTACTATTGTCAACTGTATAGCCCATGATGATATTAATGGACTGTATTTCTCTCTCTTTCCACCCCTTATCTTCACATATTTATTATTAAATAATATTTAAATATTATAATAATATAAAATATGTAAATATTTTAAAACACTATTAACCAAGTTCAAAAATTTGTCAGTGGAGAACTGGTATTTTAATAGATGTCTCCAGGAACACATTGTACCCAAGGGACTTAGAATTACAAAATTTCCTAATAATATTGATTTTGAAACTGAAGATGGAATATTTAAGGAACTATGTACTATTTTTGATGAATGTGGGCTATCAGTTATAAAGATACTCATGAAACACAATGAGAATAGAATGGAAAAAGACAAGGTCATTATTGATAGATTATATAAGGAGATATCTGAAGACTTATTATTTTCCATAGATGAGTACAAACGAGTATATTATAGAACTATTCAGGACGTTGACACTAGTACTATACACAATTATAATAGGAAAATGTCAAAGTTAAGAAGGGATTTGAAAGACTATGAATCGAACAATGCATATAACACACACAACGATAGTAGGTTCCACAATAGATTGTATCGGAATTGGGGAACAAAACAACCTAACAAGACATATTTTACAAATTACAATAGGGAGGGAGCACATGTAGCACACACAAACATCAATGATGAATATCAAAACATCAACGAGTATGATAATAACAACGAATATCAGAATCAACATCTTGCAGATGAAGTGAATGACCCGAGTGCTAATTATCAAGATGATTATTACACCAATAATTTCCCTTTAGGGGACTTTGGCCCAAGGAGGTCAAAAAGGATAAAAAACAGAACTCAGCAACAACCCTCATATGCCCAAGCAGCAGGGAATCATCGACAGTACAGAAATTAGATACTAGTATCAGAGAGAATGAAAGGAATGATGAAACTTCTCTGTTGAGTTCTCAGGAAGTGAATGTAGTAATAAACAATACTACGAATTCCATCATTTGTTCATACAATGATTTTAATATTTTTAATTACACCGAAATGGAGATTACGGATACTTTTTTTAAACTTTTTACTAAGGGATTTACATTTGTACCACACCAGATACCCAATATTAGTGATATATTATTGGATATAAAACTTTTTACCAGAAAGTTGAATCTATCTGTGATTTTTGACAACAATAAATGTATAAATGAGTCTAGAAATATAAAAAGATGCAGTACATATAATCCACCCCTTCAACATGACATTCAGAGCTTCGAAAATGTTGTTTGTAGTGTTGTCAGAAATAACTATCCTCGTAATTCAAGTACTTGTTGGGGAAACTTAACTGATGAAGAAAATGAGCTTCTTCATTTGTTGAAAGACAATAAGAAAATCAGAATTATGAAACCCGACAAGGGTGGGGGCATGATCATCATGGATCAATGGGATTATACAAGAAGAATGTTAAATATACTGAACAATAATAAGAGTTATATTACAGTATCAAGGAATGAAATAAATATTTCATATTCTAATATTGACTTTATATTAGAGGACAATTTACTACAAGGTCTATATGACAAGGATTTATTTGAATTCTTTTTGGTTGGTAAGCCCGTGATTCCAGCAATTTTTGGCATCCCTAAAACTCACAAGAGTGTAACTGACCCACCTATGAGACCGATAGTGTCAGCACAGGGATCAAAAACACAGCCATTAGCTATCTATATTGATGTTAAATTAAAAGGTTACCATCACAAACATCAACACTTATTAATTGACTCATGGGACTTACTAAAGAAAATTAACGATGTGGAATACAATGAAGGAATTATCTTTGTAACTATAGACGTCAAAGATTTGTTTACTGTAATGCCACATGACGTAGGTTTAATTTGGTTTGAAGACATGCTTTCTGATATAGATCTCCTTAAACCTGATGAGTTTCGTATTATATTAGAAAATATGGAATTGGTACTGAAAAATAATTATATCTATTTCCAAGGAGAATATTACCATCAAATCGAAGGAGTGGCAATGGGGGCAGCATGTGCCCCCACTTACGCTAACATTGTCATGCTCTATTGGGAAAAGAATCATGTTTTCACCTCTGAGTATTACAAATACATTCATTGTTATTTCAGATTTTTAGACGATATCCTAATCTTATGGAAAGGTCAGGAACAAGATATTCTCAACTTCATTGAATATATTAACACATGTACCACATTTTTGTATTTTACACATGAAATTCAAAAAGATACTATACATTATTTGGATGTGAAATTAATGAAAGATATGGAAAGTAACAGATATACATCTGTGTTATATCATAAAGAGAACTTCTCGAATTCATATCTACATTTTGATAGTGACCACCCCCTTACATTAAAAAAGAACATAGTAAGGGGGCAAATGATCAGAGCCTCAAGAATGATTAGTAAAGAAGAGGAGTTTTTGAAAGAAATTACTACTTTGAACAACATGTTTAAACAAAGGGGATACCCGAGTGAGTTGATTGAAGAAGCTAAACAATGGGTCACCACATACAGGAATTCTAGATATGCCCTACTGTTGTGTGGTAGTACACATTCTTACAATATTTCCACAAGTTATGTGAATGAGTTTAATACTCAGGAATCTAGAGATCAGAAGGTAAATATTATTAATACTCCATACTTAACCTTAACATACCATAATAACATAGATTGGTTGAGAAAAAGTATTAACAGTGTGTGGGAAATGTTTAAATCTATGCCAACTAGGGTGGATGTTTTTAAAAACAAGCTCACTTATAGCTACAGGAGAAACAACAACCTAAAGAATATATTAGAGAAAGGAAAGGATGGACCAGATGTGGATAGGTTCACCACGATTGGTTATAAGAGAGGAACCTTCAGATGTAATAGATGTCCCCAATGTCCTTTTATAGCTGATGAAAAGTCTATTTATTTGCCCAGCCTACATATTACTCTTAAAGCTAGAAGATATAGCAGCTGCTATACCAAAGGCATGGTTTACTTAGCATACTGCACATTCTGTTGGTGCTTCTACGTAGGAAAAACAGAAAGACACCTACGTAGAAGAATATACGAACACATGAGAGATATTAATCGTAAAAATATAAACAACGCACTTTATAGGCATACCATTATATGCACTAATGCTAATTTCAAATTTTGGGCCTTGGAAATTATAGAGTGTCCAGATAGAGGTGGTGACTGGGCAACAAAAATATTATACAGGGAAATGATATGGCAACTTAGATTAGATGCCTGCAACGGTAAAGTGATGAATGATTGTATTTCTATTACCCCAGCATTAAAATTATTGGCATCTGATCCAAAGAAACACACTTAAAATGTACGGTTTAAAATGTATACCCTAGGGATGAGTTGATGTAATCCACTTTATAAAAACTGGTTATTCGGTGTGGTTAATATTTTAGATTTTAGATTTTATTAGATCATTGTATTATAGTATTATATTTTGGAGGTTTTACAGAAGAGAAAAATATTTCATCATTTCATTATTTCATCTATTTGTAATAACCTTATTACATAATACACGTATATGTGTATATATATATATATATATATATATATATATATATATATATATATATATATATATATATACACATACATAAATATATATATATATATATTTATTTACATACATTTTTAAAAAACTTTTTAATTAATTCTTTTAAAAAAATTTTTAATAAAAATATACACATTTTTAACTATTTAGTAATATTTTATGAGTTAAATATTTCATACATATATACACATTATCTTTATTTACTATAACTATGATTAATATTTATATATTTATATATTTGTAACAGATGTGTTTATTGTTATATACATATAACATGTATATACATTTATTTTTTATATGTATTTCAATATTTAATTAGTTTGGTTTAGCTGAATTATGGTAATATATAAATGAAATTAAGTATAAAGAATACATCTGTGTGTATATATATTATTTTATACACTGGTACTGCATATATATGAATGTTATAATAAGAAGTCAGCTTTGGCATTATGGCTTCAGTGTGTTTTTCAGCTTGTAATGGTTCTAGTATATATAAGGGGAGCCATCATTTTAAAATGAATTTAAAATTAATTTTATTTAATTGAATTTCAATTTAATTGAATAATTATTATTAATTATGTAATTAAGAATGGTATATAAACTGAAAGATTTTCTAACTAAAGTGATTCTGAAGAGGTCTCCAGGTGGGAGACGAAAGCGCTCAATCTTGTGTATTCTGTATGTTGGATTAAACTTTTTCATATTACACAGCCGTGGAGTTGGGAGTTTGGTTTATACATTGTTGGATTTCCTGTGGTTACTTGTTGGACTTTTGCTGGTTTGTTTGCTGTTTAAAGGTTCTGTACATATTTATTATTGTTACATATTGGTTATGGTTTACTATTAACATGTTGTTGTTGTTTGTCTTTCGGCTTTTTCCAGGTAAGGGGTCACCACAGTGAAACTCCGGTGCGCTAATTATTGGCAGTAGATTTTTTTGCATAACGCCAAGGTGTCAGCTCGATGCCCAACCTTCAATGAAGGCACGCCCATTTATGCACGCATGTCTTTCGAACGCTACCCAACTGTGGGGAGGACATGTAGACTCCACACAGAAGGCACTCCCAAGCCAAGCTGAGAATCGAAGGGGAGAACCTCTTGCTGTGAGGAAACAACGCTACCGCTGTACCACTGCGGCATACATTTACTATTGACATGTGTTGTTCCAAAAACTGTATTTTGGACATGTCTTTTACTAATGTTATGTATTACTATGGTTCCATATTAACATATCTTGTTGAATTACCTATTCTTTTGGCCTTATGCTGTAACTGTTACTGGCATGTTGTTAATATAGTGACTGTTCTGTTATTTATTGTTGTGTTTCACATAATATGCATTTAACTTTAATGGGGTTATGTACAATGTTTGGCATGCTGTTATTACTAACAGTGGTTTTGTTCATAACTCACCTATGTTTATTGCTCTACCTCCATACCCAGAGCATGTCTGGGTAGGCCAGTTCCTGGTGATCTGCCTACCCTACCTCATCCAGCTGTGGCACCTGCTACCAGCTCATCTGGGACCCAAGCCGATGGTGCCCCATCTGCTGGCCCTGCACCACCTTCAGATGGAACAGCTTCAGGGGATGGGGACCACCCCCCGGGAGCGGGGGCAGGGGGGACTGTCATCCAGGATCAACTACCAGCCATGGTCCGCAGGATTGTGCATAGGAGTTATGAACGAGGCCTGCACTGAATTGGGGGCAGGCTTGACAACCTGGTGGGGGCCCTAAGGGCCCTAGTGCCCAGCCTCTAGCACAGCCATATTTGGGACAGTGAAGGAGCAGTTTTGACTGCCCACGGGTGGGGATCTCAGTCACGCTGCTGCCGCCTGGAGGCGCATGCACCTCTCATTCCTCATCACCCTGTCTATCCAAGTTGTTTACCCCCTCATGTGTCACACACTGCACCTGTATGCTGTCTTGTCTGTCTTGTCTGTCTTGTCTGTCTTGCCTGTCTGCAAATGCAACCTCTCCTACCCAACTTAACACCCCACACATACCTATGTCCCTTCCCCAACATTCTACTCTCTCCTTAAAAAAAATAGGGGCACCTGTCCCACAAAAAACATTTCACCCCATGCATAGCTGTCCATTTTGCACATGTCCACTGGACACAACTAATTATTATATTAATTAATGAACACATTTATGTTGCCCTCACCCTTCTCTCTATGGTGTGAGGCTCCAAATTCCAAATTCTGTAAAAGCTGCACAGCTGTTGCTATGCAAGAAATGGAAAGCTATGGTCCTTTCCTACACCCTTCCTGTACAACCCTACCTGCCTTTCAGTATGTTTTTCCCCTTACTTGCCCCCATTTCAACAATTTCCTATCACCTCCTTTTTCTTTTAATTTTTAGTGCAGGTTTAAGTGGAGCTAAGCGGTGCGCCATGAAAACTCACTCAACCCCCCTTAAAACTGCTTAAAAGTGCCTTATGTGTTTCTTACAGTGTTAGGCACATCTGCAAAATAATCTCCCCTGCCACGTCTCAAACCCAGGCCTCTGTCATCTACAACACAATGCATTAGCCAACTAGGCCACTCAGCTCTGAGTTATAACAGGCGTTTGCAGCAACATATACTGATTGCCACTGACACACTGCAAGTACATATAATGGGAAAATGGGAGTGTACTTGTGACTGTGATGCAGACACTACATCAGTACACAGCCAAATATACAATAATGGAAGTACATGAGGCCTGGGATAGCAGGTATATCTGTCAACTGTACAGACTGTTGCAGAATGTCCATGGCTTTGCCCACTAGTTTTGGTATGGGTTTCACAAAAACAAGTCTGTCTGGTAAAATACTGGCAAGTCATTAAGGACTGAGGTTAGAAAATCATGAGAGACATTTGAGTGTCATACATCATACCCTCCAGAAAATACAAGCTGATGCAAATCCTGTGTCACAGACTGTATGCATACACATATATCTTGCAAATACACCTACCGCAGCACTGATTTAGTAGCTCAGTCTGTTAAATGCTTTGCATGCAGTACATTTTGACACTCACAGTCCTGGGTTTGAATCCCATGTGTTGCACTTCAATTACATACTTGTGAATACAGCAAATAATGACTGAGTCATGCAACTTTAACCAAAACAGGTTGGTGCTACTGAACTAACTTCTACCCATGTAAGAAAGTCAAAGGCCTCTAGGTAGGGACACACTGCACATATTCGTATAGCCTACCTGTATGTTGCCTATTACTCTCTGATTGGCACTGTTACATAACAGATGTACCTCAAGCACACACCTCAACTGGACTGTTATGGGTACCCTCACCCTTGCTCTGCTGTAATGACAAAGCTGACACTGCTCCCTCAGTGACACAGCTTGCTGTCCTCTAAAGTGTTTACACTTCTCCCCATGTAGCTACCTACTACAGACCTACCATTCCTCACAACCACCTAGAACAAGGGATGCAGACAACCTCCATACATAAAGAGGTGGGGGGGCAAAGGTTGAGTGACAGGGACATGTTTCACAGTTTGCCCTTACAAACAAAGAGAGCTGATAAACTTACAGCTACTGCAGAAGCATACATATTCTGACAGGTATGACGTCTGACACTCACATGTCTCTTACCCTTACTGACGTCAACCCACAATGTTTAACACTGAATTGCCAGATAATCACAATGTCATTTGACAATGGCCAAACATAGCATGTAAAACTGTGGACATATCTCATAAATCTTAACAATGGACAGTATTTGTACTTACTCTCTGCAATACTGTAGTCTCCACACCTCAATAATGCCCATCTCAAAGGCTAAGAAAGGGGCCAAGGCCTACATGAAGGCCTTAAATATTGCACTGTGGTGCCATGTCATTGGCAAATGAAAGTGCAACCCATCTGTTCTGGATGAAAAGACCAAGTCTGAGGCACTGATCGGTGCACAGGCAATGACCTGTTAATGAGCATGACCTACAAAAGTCAAGCAACTGCCTATGGGAAACAGGTCTGTAAGTTGCTTTAACAAGACAGATTGTGATTTAGCAAGCTTTTTTCTTGAGGATTTGTTCACATAAGGATTACGTCACTCTACAAGGTATGTCATACAAGTCCCCATATAATGTGATGCAGATGGGAGGATGTAGTTATGGGGAATAGGGATTACAACACTAGGCCTGTACTACATATCTGGGAATGACATGTTGGTGATACTCTGCTGTCCAACAGCTACATGCATGCCTCTCAGCTGTGCCTGCTGTGAATGAAATCACAGCTCTAACCCTCTCACTCCCTCCTACAATGGTTGGCTCCTGTAAGAAAGCTACTGGATTGTGAGTTAGAAATATTGTCAGTAAGTAAGGATGGACACAGCTGTCATATCACATGATGTACTCTCATTCAGCTCCTCTCAGTCTGTGAATGTCACACAGGAATAGTTCAGACATTGTAAAGGTGTCCCTGACTGTCTCTGATGTACTCTGGCTAGGTCACTGTGTTGTTGACACTCGTATCTCACTGCTTGAGAGCTATGGCTAACATACCTGCCAACCCCCAACAGCAGGAATTCATATCACAGCCATTATTAGTGGGGGGCACAGGCCCAACCCCAGCAAAAGAGTGTACATATTGGTCATACAAAGTAAGAGTATGAATACAGTTACAGATATTACTATAGCATAAGCTTTTTCTGAAGGTTCTGGTGTGTGACAGCCAGATTCTTTATATTCTGACAATCATCAATTATTGGCTAACCATTTGCCAGACATCTACATGCTTGTGCCAACAGGACCACATATGTCAGGGACACATGCACATTTCACAAACATCTGTGTACTGGACAGGTATGATTCCTACAGGGAAGATATACTACAGCAGGTTTGCATTGCTGTCTGTCACTGTGGCCCACTGGTGATGCTGGACTGTCCCCATATACTTGTAATAACACACACCTTCAGATGCTGAAACAATGTTATCCTGGATGGCCTCATACTACATCATCACATTCTGCTGTCCAGAAGTCACCAGCATCATGGATAACATACAGCACTGCAGGACAGCAGTCAACTAAATAGGGCTACAGGACAGAACCTACAAGCAGGTCCAACACCAGGCAACACATATGGTCAATGCTGCATGGCAAAGGGCTGCCTCTTTGACTAGGGACTCTGCTGCCACCAGTGTAGGGCCTGCAACAGAACAACCACTCTCAGCCACAGGGAAATTCCTGGTAAACCTGGGATCAACTACTGGCTCCCAATCATGCATCACCCCATACATCGTGGAGATGGGTGCCACAGCATCCACATCGGAGGAGCGTCTAGGTAGGCTTAATGTGTTGATCACTGTAATACTGTATCAGTCACTGTGGCAGCCTCTGCATACCAGTACATCAGTGTCAGGTCTATCTGCATTGGAGAGGATGGTTTTAATGCACAGTTGTGCACACATACTCAGAATGTCAGCAATGTAGGTCATTTCACATTAGCTACGGTACATGTTGATATACACACATATTACCCTGTAACAATGCCACATTTGGTATTGCTGATAATACCTCTCCCTCACATTTCCATAGGTACATCAGGTATGGCCAAAGTCCAAGGTCCTGTACCTGGTAAGTGTGATACTATTGTCTTATGGATCATATACACCCTAAGAATGTTAAGGGCTGCCATTTTGCCCTAGAAACAAATGTTATGCTTACCCAGGGTACAATACTTGTATGTTCCATTTCTGAGGGATTAACTGAAATGCATTGAATAGGTAATCAAAGTTGTGTATTTGCAGGAGCAGTAACACATTTGCACTTATTGTTGAGAAGGTCTATGCAGTCTACTATACAGGAGGCAATCACTCACAGATGCCTATTCACACACAATATGGAGATGGTACATACCTGAGGCTGTGATACTATGACTGGCATAGCATGCTCAAGACGGGTACACTGTGTTTTAGATATAGGTCTATCAGATACACTGACATGTCTTATCTCACAGGTGTATAGTACTTGGCAACATTAACTGGATGTAGCTGCACTGCATGTTATAAACGGCCTGTCTTGTCTGTCTATGTTGTAGTCTGTGTGTTGTGCATGGGATCAGAAATAAGATGTTGTATGTGTAATGCATTTGTGGCACCTCACCTGTATATATGTGTGTGTGTGAGTGTGTGTGTGTGTGTGTGTGTGTGTGTGTGTGTGTGTGTGTGTGTGTGTGTGTGTGTGTGTGTGTATTACCATACATAACAGTGCAGGTAGTAATGTACGTATGTTGTCTTCCTCCTCACAGGTGAACGTGGGGGTTGGAGTGTGTCACCCTCACAACCTGATGTCAGTGCCTCAGTGGACTCTGATGATGATGGTCAATCTGTCCCATGGGTTGACATCCCACTTTCTACCCCATTGTCCCTGCACACAGTCAGCATGCCCACACATACCCAGTCCCCTGAGGTCACAGATATCGGACAGAGTGTGACAACATCAAACAGGAAAGTGTGGCAACTATGGCATCACTGAGTGTAGACACTGGCCATAGCAAGAGAGCTGGTGATGTCCCACACAGGCAGATTGACAGGGGTGGTCGAAGGAGGAATGCTGCCCATCCACCACCTGTCACAGTTGTCACATCACTGGTCACTCGATGCATGTTTCGGTTCATCATGGAGGCACAGGCACATTCCGAAAGCAACACCAGATGGATGCTCAGGATTATGGATGCAGCACAGTCTGACATCTGTGACCCCCTCCACCACATCGATGCAGTGATGCCAAGGATTGTTTCACTGATGTAGTGGACAGATGGAGGAGTAAGACATTGTCAGTCCTTGACCACACGTTGTGTGTGATGGAACATCTGGTTGGAATTGGGCATTGGACACATGGATGTAGGTCAGCAACACCATCTGCTGAGAGTCTATGTGGCCATGCGCACTCATGCTCACCTAATGGCAGAACTTCCAGCACTACAGAAGGGAGTGTGCTGTCCACACCACAATGTGGCAGGGCATGGGCACGTGGTCCTGGGTGGTGCAAAGGGGGACAGGGACCCAGCAGACACCAGTTACCATCAGCTACGAGCACTGCATTTGACCCTGGGCAAGGTGGTGCCAGTGCCACTCCTAGCAGAGCCAGTTCCCATGCTCATGGCTGGAGATGGTGAACTGTCTACTCAGCCATGTATGGTCCACAGCTGTCCAACATACACATGAGTAGGGCTAATACTGGGACTGTCTGTGTATATGCACACACTCATACATCACTGTCACTTGCAGGTCAACAACAGACACACATGGCACCTCTGGATGTCCCAGCTAGCTAGCACCCCTTCCTGACTCACACACATGCTGTTAAGTCTTTGGCACAGCCTAGGTCTCCGGCACCCCCACACTATACCCTGTGCATGTGATGATACCTGTGCCACATCCCTGCCATCCATACCATTGATGCAGGGACATGCAAATATGTATCTGATGCACAGGGTGACTATAGTACATTGCATGTAGTTTTGTAGTGTGGTAGTGTTATGCCATGATAGGTGCTGTATGCTGGCATGTGTCATGAGTACACATCAAACTTTCTGTACCTTTGTTGCATGATGTTAGATTGGCAGTAGTGTTGCAGAATGACATGTGTCTCACAGAACTGTGTATGTTTCTGTTCCAGGGGTCTGAGTGGCTAAGCTATGGAGACTTGGTGTCAATACAGCGGCACAGGATGGCATGGCAGCACAGCAGACATATGACATCAGCAAGGTATGGCTGTATATGTGCACGGTTATCTAGGTGCATAACTGTAAAACAGTGTGTCAGGGACAATGGAGGCAGTCAGCGTAATCATGCATGCATATCCTGTAACAAGGCCTTCTACCCTTGATACATGTCACCTGGGTGTTCTGTATATACAAATGTAGGTGGTGGTGGATAGCATTTATGCCTAGGTAGATGTGGAATTTTTAGGGACTACAGCTGCTAACAGGGAAGTAAAAGTCATGACAATTGAACACCCATATGTATACTGCTGCATGGGAATATATTTGTACACTCACACAGAGTTGCCTTGATTGAGATTAGAACCCCTATCTATCTCTTAGTATACACTGCAGTACTAAGTACTTATTGCATGCACCACAGAGCTTATCGGCTTTAAGACTGTCAACCAGTGTTGTTAAGGTGGATGACATCAGCAGGCCTTGTAAAGGAGGCCAATGGGAAGGATGGCATGTGTACATTGCTGCAAGGGGATACAGTTTTACACACACACACACACACACACACACACACACACACACACACACACACACACACACACACACACACACACACACACACACACACACACACACACACACAGTTGCCTGTTATGAGATTAGAACCCATACCTATCTATTAGTATACATTACAGCAAGAAGTACTAATTGCATGCACCACAGAGCTTATCTGTTTTGAAATGGTCAACCAGTGCTGTTAAGGTCAATGACATCAGCAGGTGCTGACAGGGAGGCCAATGATGAGAAGGACACTAGTTGCAGGGCTATAAAATGATTAACCATTGCACAGAAGTAGGCCAGATGGGCATGTCTGTACTGCTGTAAGGTGCAAAAAATAGCTCAAATGCAGGAACTCACAATAACATAAACGACAAAACCATCGACCACTGTGCAGGTAGAAAACGACAATAAGGCACAGACCAGGAACTTGAAGCAGAAGATATTTATTCAAGTAAAAGGCACATCGACTGAGCGCTTTCACCAGTCAAACTGGCTTCTTCAGAGTCGTATAAACACACCCAGCATAGCTTCTCTTAAATACTCTTACTTAAAAATCAATTAATCAATTATCCAATAGTTTCTTGTTATTATCATCATTTAAAAAATCACATAAAGTTTTTACATGTTTATATAAATCTCCCATCAATTTTAAATCCTAACTTAGTGCATTTTGGTTCAGTTTAATAAATCCATCCTTACGACATTTTATTGTTGTTTTTTTGAAACTTGATGTTTGATGATTAACAAACTTTTTTTTAACTTATACATAAGTATAGTATTTAAATTTTGATAGAAAGACATATATTTTTTAATGATGTTACTCAACCAAACCCACTAAGGCAAAACAGCATGCCCAACACACTAGTCATAGGTGACGTGATAGTGAGGCACACTGATGTCCCAATCACTAGGTTGAATAAGGAGAAAGTAACAGTCAGCTACTTGTCAAGTGCCAGGATCCACCACATAATGCACGCACTCAGGTCCCTCAACAACAGGTACAAATATGAATCTGTCATTGTACATGTGGGTGTGAATGACCTGAGATGTACCTCCCTTGACTACATGAAAAGAGACATGGAGGAGCTCTCAGATTATGTAGCCCAGGCGGTTATGACCCAAGCCCTGAGCAGCATCCTACCATCACCCAAAATGATACCACAGTACAAGAAGAAAATTATTGATTTCAAAAATTGGCTAAGTTTCTGGTACCATTCTAAGGGGATCCAGTATCTGTCTGCCTGGGATGACATGACTGACAGACTTCAATGCTTTGTCAGAGATGGCCTGCATCTGTCACCCCTGGACTTCCGGACACTGGCCAAGGCTCTTGCCAGCCCCTATAGTGCCTTTTTTAGGCAGTGTTCCAAAGACCAAATTACAACCGTAAGAGCTACAAACAAATGCAATCTGAGGGTCATGCTGCTCAACGCTAGAAGTCTAAATCTCAAAATGCATTTGCTCAAAGCATCCTTAAAATGGAGAACATCAACATTTGTGCTGTAACAGAGACCTGGTTCAAGGCAGCAGAATGCACCCCTGCAGTACCAGGCTATAACTCATTCCACACCTTCTGGCCCCAGAACTTGGACTGAAGCTCCAAAGGTGGTGGTGTTTCCATATTCATAAAGGATGTGCAAAACTCCAGAATGGTAGCCCAACATAATGCATCAGAGATACTTCAGGTGCAGCTAACACTGGGTAAGACAGTGATTCAGGTCGTAGCCTGCTATATAGGTCCCCAACTACATCCTAAGATTCACACTCTATGTTCCTAAGCACCCTGGAGAATATTAGGGTACAACCTAACACTCTCATAAAGGGCAACTTCAACTACCCCTCCATTAACTGGGAAAACTACTCATGTACCAATACACTTGCCCAACATTTCCTGGAATTCATTAATTCCAATGCCCTGGACCAGCTCATTCTTACCCCAACTAGAGGTAGCAACATCCTTGACCTGGTCATTATTAACATGGGTGACTGTTGCTCTGCACCAGTAGTCAACTCCTCCCTGGTTAGATCCAACCACAAACTATTCACCTTGGAAATACACATCCCTCCCACCCCCCCCACCCCCGCAAAGGTAACCAACATGAAAAACCTCTCAAAAGCTAACTTTGGGCTCCTAAAAACAGAGGTGGCTAACTTCACGGCACCCATGCAAATGGAGAACAGTTGCATGACCACCGAATCATACACCAAAACACTGTATGAACACATACACAAATGCATGGATCTCGCCATACCCAATAGAACGAAGAAGCTCTCCTCCAAAAAAAGGAAGCCAATCTGGTGGTCCCCTGCCATAAACAAACTCTACAACAGAAGGAGGAAACTGATGTGGAATAAGGTGAAGTCCCAAGAATGGAAAAACTCCCTTATCAGCCTCAACAAAAAGTTGAGCTCTCTCATCAAATCCTCTAAAGCTAGCTATGAAAACAGATTTGCAACAGAAAGTAAAGACAACCACAAGGTCTTCTATAGTTATGTAAGGTAATACCCAGATTTGCTCTGAGCTACAGCACAATGGTACCTCCTATACTGAGCCAACAGATATTGCCAATATACTGGCTGACAGATTCAGTGCCAACTTTACCCCTCCCCCCACCAAAGAACCAATCACAATACCAGTAGATTGCCAGGCACCCAGTATTACTGCTGCACAGGTTAAAATAGCACTGTCCAAGGCCAAGAATACAGCTTCTATGGGACCTGACAATATCCCTGGCTGTGTTCTACATGAGCTACAGAGTGAACTGGCACTTCATCTGTGTCCCCTGTTCAATCACAGCCTCCCCTCAGGCTTTGTCCCTACCAAATGGTGCACTGCTATAGTCATCCCTCTCCACAAAGGAGGAGCAAATACAGACCCTGGGAACTATCGCCCCATTAGCCTGATGAGTCTGATATGCAAAGCTATGGAATGCATCATCATGGACCTGATAAACAAGGATATATGGAATCTGCAAACTCTGGATCCCACACAGTTTGGTTTTGTGAAGGGTAGATCATGCCTGCTCAACTTGGTCATTGACTTCTTTGAGTCAGTCACCAGAGCTGTGGATGAAGGCAAGGTGGTTCATACATCCTACATTGATCTGCCCAAGGCCTTTGATACCATTCCCCACTCAGGAATCGTAGAAAAAGTCAGTAAGCTAGGCATCAACCCCTATATCACCAGGTAGGTTGCAAACTGGCTCACAGATAGAACCCACAGTGTGAAAATAGCTGACTCCAAGTCAGAGTGCCGATCAGTCAAGAGCGGAGTCCCACAGAGTTCGGTCCTGGGTCCTCTCCTGGGTCCTCTCCTGTTTGGCAACTACTTCTCTGAAGTCCAGACCAACACAATGGGACTCTGGCTGAAAACGTTTACAGACAATTGCAACTTGGGAGCTATTATTAACTCCTAAAATGATGTTGACATCCTACAGAAAGGCCTCACTAAGACCAATGACTGGTGTCAGAACCATAGGCTTAAGCTCAATGCCAAAAAATGTGTCATAATCTCCTTTGGGAAAAACCCAGTTCCCATGAATTACCACATTGATGGTAGTCCACTGAACACAGAAGGTGTTATAAGAGATCTGGGAACACAGGTTGACAGCAACCTCTCTTTTGACCACCACATTGCCACTGTGGTCAGAGAGTCTTCTATATGGCATATCGCATTACTAATGGTTTTGGATTCAGGAAGAAAGAGGTCATTGTCTCCCTCTACTCTTCCCTCATTAGGCCAATCATCAAGTACAATGCCCCATTTGGCATGTACCTCACTAGACACCTGCAACAACTGGAGAGGCCACAAAAGTACCTCACAAAGAGGATCCTAGGCCTTAAACACTTGCCCTATATGGACAGACTCAAAAAACTCCAACTATTCTCTGTCTCATATCGCCTACTTAGAGTCGATCTCTGCTTGACTTACAAAGCCATGTCTGACCCAGCTCTGTTAGAAATGCTACATCTAAAGAAGTCCCAATTCCTCTGCACCACATGCTCCAGAGACCTCACCCTCATTACCACAATCAGCAGAACATGCTGGAGGGACAGGTTCATAAACCAGAGACTGCCCATGCTATGGAATAGACTTCCCATACATGTCAAACAGAGCACCTCACTGGCCCTCTTCAAGAGAAATCTTGATGAGTGGATGGGAAATAGAAGATTCACCCTGGGGATCACTCAAGTGCCTTTAGACAGAGGCACTGGGAACTAAGGTTGGGTGGCACGATCCCAGGTTCATCCTAATGGCTAGGCTTGTAAAGACTCCAGGGCCATTAGCCTAGTACACACCTATGAACCTATGAACCATTATGCCCTATTCCATTCCCATTACCTAGATTGGGTTTGTTGCCATATATTCCTATAGTGAAACAGAAATTATAGCTGATAGAGAATGGAAGGGCCAAACTCGAAACTGTAGGTTCTAAACACAGTCCAATAGGTCTCTCCAGAAAAAAATAGATGGGGTGCAGATGGGAGGGAAGTTGAAGTAGAATGAAAATGGACAGCCCAGATGCCTAGTTTTGGTGAGTACATAACTTTTAATTTGGATGTTGTCCTTTTCATTCTTTCTCAATGAATGGGACAGAGTCCCCAAATACATTGTTTTTGGGTGGTCCTCATGGAAGTATACTCCAGAGTACCACTGGACCAAAGGTGCCTCGGTTTCTAAAATAATATCCAATTGTAATGGGTAACAGAGGTATGAGAATGGGGCCATGTAGCTGCAGTGCAAATATCATCAATAGATGCTACTGACTAAAAGGCAGATGATGTAGCCATGGATCTGGTTGAATGAGGCTTGGGAGGTTTAGGTAATGTCATGCCTTGCTGAGAATAAATCCAACAAGTATAATCTGTAATCCATTTGGCTAGAGGGACTTTAGAGATTGGACAGCCTGGCCTTTATGCTGAAAAAGAAACAGAAGGTGGATCTGATTTTCTAATATGTTTTATTCTGTGAAGATAAAAATGTAATTGTCTGTGTACATCAAGGAGCTGTAGCATGCACTCTCTTTTATTTGAAAAATTTTGAAATTTGGAAAGAAAACTGGTAAGTGAATGGGTTGGTTAATGATATTCTCAGAAGCCACTTTAGTAGATAGGAAGGGTTAGTCCTTAAGGAAACCCTAGCCTTATGAAAAATGATTTAAAGTGTTTTTGAAGAAAGAGCCTGAAGTTCAGATATACTCTTTGCAGAAGTAATGGTTATAAAGAAGACTGTTTTTCATGAAAGGAATTTTAAATCAGTTTTAGCTGAAGATTCAAAAGGTTTCTTAGTTAGACCTTGTAGCACAACTATCAGATCCCAAAATGGTGAAGGATCCTTTATTGGAGGCCTTAGAAGAAAAAATATGTTTCAGGAAAGCTTTCCATAATTTAGACGAAGGCAGTGAAAAGTTTCTGTTCCTTGTGTGAAAATTAGAAATTGCTGCCAGTAGAAGATTAATTGTAGAGAAACTTGCTCCTTCTTTAAAAATAATTGCCAAAAACTGAAAAATTGCAGAAAATGGGACAGAGAAAGGGTCAAGTTAATTATTCAAAGCCAAAGGGAGAATCTTTGGAATATGCTCTTGTATTCTTTTTGGTAGATTCTTTTTGAGAAGCCAAAATAATGCCAAGTCCAGGGGAAAAGAGCCTGGGCTGTCTAACCATTAATGGAAGTGGAAAACCATGCAGTTAGTTTGAGGGCCTGTATGTTGGGATGTTGGATCCCTGAAGGATGAGAGAGGAGATCCAGAGTTGGCACCAGTATCCATGTAGGATAATGAAGGTGAGATAGGAAGGGGGTACTGTATATGCAGAGACCAGAAAGGGGCAATGAGATTTACTGCGCTCTTCAGCTGACTTGGGTTCTGTAGAAATTTGGGAATCAAAGGGAGAGGAGGATAAGCATAAAGGAGACCCAAAGGCCAACCATGGACTAGAGCATCTATTGGTGACTCCCCCTGAAGGGGGATAAGTGCAAAGTACCTGCTGCACTTGTTGTTGTGAGGAGTGGCAAAGAGGTTGCAGCAAAGTTGTCTCCAATGATGGAAGATTGCTTCCAGCATAGATTGATTGAGAGACCACTCGCTAGGCATTAAATTGGACCTGCCTAATTCGTCCGCTACTACACTGGTTTTCCCCAGAATGTGTGCTGCAATTAGAAAACTGTCTAATGAGATCACCCATTCCCATACTGTCATGGCCTCTCTGCAGAGGGGATAATATTGAGTTCTTCCTTGTTATCGGTGTACCAGACTACAGATATGTTGTCGGTCTAAACTGCAACAGTCCCTAGGAGGAGAGCATCTTGAAAAGCTTGCAACTCAAGTAGAACTGCTCTTTTCTCTAGAACATTGATAAGCCAATTGGTCTCTCAGGGGGACCACATGCCTTGGACCATTATTCCCAAGAAATGTCCCCCCACCCCAGTTGAGAAGCATCTGTGGTCAGTGTGGCCATTGCATTTGGTAGACAAAAGGTTGACCTAGATGAATATCATCCAAATAGATCCACCAGTGGATTTTTTTTTTGTAAATTGGAGTAAGCTTGACTTGAAAAGATAGGGGTCGATGCATAATGGACCACTGCGCAGCCAGAGTCCACTGGAGAAACTTGACAAAAGAAGTAGTGCAATGGCTGCTGCTATGGAACTTAATGCTTGATGTACTGACCTTGGTGAAGGAGATGGATGGGAAAGAAGAAGATGAACCTGACTTCTGATAGTGGAAATGTGATGAGGAGGTAAAGATGCTACCCGTGTTCTCATATCCAAAAGTGTACCAATGAACTCCAGGCTCTGGACTGGTGTTAGGTTAGATATGGCATAGTTTATTGTTATACCCAATGACTTGCAAATCTGGAGCAAATAGTCACTGACATGTAGAAGGAAATGCTTGCTTAGAAGTGGCGGTGAGGAGCCAGTCGTCTATATATGGAAACACTCACAATCCTTTTAGTCTCAAGTGAGCTGCCACAACTGCCAAACATTTGGTAAACACCATGGGGGGGGGGCTGTGGTCAGTTCAAAGGGTAGGGCTCTGAATTAGAAATGACTGGCTCCCAGCTGAAAGCACAAGTGCCTTTGGGAGTATGTGTCTATTCTGATATGAGAGTATGTGTCCTGAAGATCTAGCAAGCACATCCAATCATCCGTGTGAAGAAAAGGTAGGCTGGACTGTACCATGACCATTCAGAACCTTGATTTATTTATTTTATTTATTTACTGGGAAAGTAAAACATGGAACAAGCCACTTTTAAGTGTAAGCCCGAGGAGAAATGCTTCAGATGCATCTTTGTAACATGGGAGAAAACTGGACCACCTGGAGCAAACTCACATGAGTGCAGGGAGGACATACCAACTCCACTCAGAAGGCACCCGAGTCAAGAATCAAACCAGAGAACCTCTTGCTGTGAGGCAACAATGGAAACCACGGCATCACTGCACTGATATTTTCATGTACTGATTCAAATTGCTTAGGTCCAAAATGGGTCTGAGGCCCCCTACTTTCATGGGCAACTAAAAAGAAGCATGAATAAGTTATAAATCTTATTTGGACTGGTGGAACCTTTTGGATGACTCTTTTTTTCTAGCAACGTTTGGATTTCTTATGCTGCTGCCTTCCTTTGACTGGGTGGAACATCAGAAAGCGTTTCCTTATGGAGAAAGGGGGTAGGAAAAATGGTATGTAATAATGTTTGGATATTATTCTTAGCACCCATGAATCATGTTTTATACTTGTCCAGGCATCTGGATGCAAGGGCAATCAACCCCCAACTGCCTCCAGAGTTGGGCTATTGGGCAGAACTTCAGAAGCACTGAAAAGGCCTGTCTGGAAAATAATCCCTGAAACCCTGATTCTGCTGGCTTCCTCTGTCTCTAAAGGGGCATCTTCCATTAGAATTTCCTCCTCTGTCTCTAAAGGAATTATCACCAAGCAGATCCTGGAAATGTCCCTTAGAACCTTCAGTCTCTTCAGTAAAGGAGGCATCCTTCATAGGTTCATAGGTTCATAGGTTCATACTAGGCTATCTACCCGAGGGCATTTTCAAGCCTAGCCCATAGTTTTGTGGCTTACGCCACCCCTTTAGTATGGGGAACTATACCCATTATTTTGCTGTGCCTCTGTCGAGCAGTGACACTGAGGTAATCCCTGGGGTATATCTGCGATCTCCCATCCATTGGTCAAGATTTCTCTTGAACAAGGCCAGCGAGGTGCTCTGCCTCACATACACCGGGATTTTATTCCACAGCATAGGGAGTCTTTGGGTGATGAATCTATCCCTCCAGCACCCCCCAATAATAGCCGTGTCGCGGTTTACGCCTCCCGCCCTTGTGGCTCTGATGGATCTAGATTTTTGAGGTGAAGCATATTCATCAAATCTGGGTTTGACATGGCCTTGTATGTTAGGCAAAGGTCACCTCTGAGCAAGCTGTGACTGAATAGAGCTGGAGTTCTTTCAGTTGGGCAGCATAGGACAGATGTTTGAGACCCTTTATCCTTTTGGTGAGGAACTTTTGTGGCCTCTCCAGCTGCTGCAAGTGTCGGGTCAGATACATTCTGAATGGGGCATTGTACTCAATCATTGGTCTGATGAGTGATGAGTATAGGGAGACTATGACCTCCCTTGATCTAGATGAGAATCCCTTCATGATAAGGTGGGCAATGTAGAAGGTCTTCCTAACTACTTTAGCTACATGGGTGTCGAATGACAGACTACTATCAACCTGGGTCCCCAGGTCCCTGATAACTTCTTCTGTGCTCAGTGGATTGCCACCTATTTGGTAGCTAGGGGTAACCTTGTTTTTCCGAAGGTATGACTATGCATTTTTGGCATTTAACTTTAGGCCATGGCTCTGGCACCAGTTATCCGTTTCTGTGAGACCCTTCTGAAGGATATCTGTGTCAGATGTGTTTTCTACTATGGCCCAGTTTGCAGTCATCTGCAAACTTTGTCAGCCATAACCCTCCTGTGTTTGCTTGTACTTGAAAAGTAGATGCCAAACAAGAGTGGGCCCAGGACTGAGCCCTCACCACTTGTGACAGGCTTTGAGTCTGACATGGCGCCAGCAACTCTGACCCTGTGGGTTCTGTCACTCAGCCAGTTTGCAACCCATCTTGTGATGTATGGGTTAACATTTAAGCTGATGAGTTTTTCAATGATACCCGAGTGGGGTATTGTATCCCAGATCGAGGTAGGCTGTATGGACTGCCTTTCCCTCATCAATGGCTTTGGTGACTGTTTGAAAAAAGTCAACCAAGTTTAGAAGGCATGATCTGCCTTTGACAAAGCCAAACTGGGATGGATCCAAAGTCTGCAAATTCCTATGTCTTTATTTATGAGGTCCATTATGATCCTCTCCATGGCTTTGCAGATAAGGCTTGTCAAGCTAATGGGCGGTAATTTCCAGGGTCGGTGGAGGCACCGCCTTTGTGAAATGGGACCACAGTTGCAGTCGCCACTCCTGGGTACGTATCCAGAGGTAAGACTATGATTAAAACAGCTGTCCTAGCTGTGGGTTTAATTCCTCGTTGAGTTATGGAGTACACAGCCGGGGACACCATCAGGTCCCATGGATGCTGTGTTTTTGCTTTGGAGAGAGCAGTTCTCACTTGGGCGTTGGAGATGTTTGGGGGCTGCAATGGCAGTATAGATATCTCTCCTTTTGGGGAGGGGAGAAGTTTGCACTGAACCTGTCAGCCAGTATGTAGGCAATGTCTGTAGGATCAGTAATCTTCACATCATTTTGAACTAGTTCTGAGCATATCTGGGAGTTTCCTCCCAGGTTTCTAACATAGCTAAAGAAGGCCTTATGATTGTCTTTTGAGTCTTTAGCTATTTTTCTCTCAAAATTTGCTTTGGATGATTTTATGAGAGCTCTTAGTTTTTACTTATAGTGATCAAGGGTGTCTTACCTTTTAAGGATTTTGCTCTATCTTGTAGTAGCTTCCTCCTTTTGTTGTAGAGTTTGTTTATGGCTGGGGTCCACCAGACTGGACGCTTGCCTTTGGTACAAAGAGTCTTTGTTTTGCTTGGGATTGCCTTATCCATGCAGTCCTGCAGGTGCTGGTAGAAGGCATTTGTAAGTGATTCAGCGGCTTGAGTACTGTTTTCCTCCGACACGAGGGCCTTAAAGGAAACCACACTAGGCTTTAGAAGTGTGAAGTCGGCTTTTGAGAAGTTCTTTACTGTGGTCTTTTTATTTCAGGTGGGGTGGGATGAGGACCTCCAGCGAGATTAGTTTGTGATCTGATCTCACCAGTGAGGGGTATACTTCTGGTGTTGAACATTGTGCTCCCATGTTCGTGATGATGAGATCAAGTATGTTTTCTCCTCTTGTGGGGATGGTGACTAGTTGTTCCATGGCATTTGAGTTTATGAATTCCAGGAACTTTTGGGCTAGGGTGTTTGGGCTTGAGTAGTGTTCCCAGTCTATATTAGGGTAATTGAAGTCACCTAGTATGATGGTGTTTGGTGATACATTTATCCCTCTAGTGTTTTCAGGAAGGCCATGTGAGGTTCCTGAGTTTGTGAGGGTGGCCTGTAACATGCTACAATTTGCAGAGCAGTCTTGCCTATGGTTAATTGCACCTGGATGGTCTCCGATGCATCGTGCGTTGCCACCAGTCTTGAGGTGTGGGTGTCCTTGATGAATATGGATACCCTCCTTTCTTGGTATTGCCGGATTTTGGGGCGGAACGCATGATAAGAGGTAAAACCTGATAGTGCTGGGGTGCTCTCAGGAGCCTTGAACCAGGTTTCTGTCACTGCACAGACATCGATGTTCTCCATACTGAGAAGGGCCTCGAGTCGTGCATTTTGAGATTTAGACTTCTGGCATTGAGCAGCATTACCCTTAGTTTTTCCTTTTTTGTGTTCTAGGGTGGTAGGTTTAGAATTTGAGCCTTGCCTAAAAGGCACTATGGGGGTGGCAAGAGCCTTTGCCAATATCCGGAATCCCAGGGTGACAGGTGCAAGCCGTCCCTTGTCCAGCATGTCATCCCAGGCAGACAGACATTGGATCCCCTTTGAATGACACCAGAGTTTAAGCCAATTGTTAAAGCTGATCATCTTATCTCTGTATTGTGGCATCATTCTTGGTGAAGGTAGGATACTGCTCAAGGTCAGGGTCATACCTGCCTGGGCTACATAATCAGAGAGCTCCTCAATGTCTCTTTTCATGTAGTCCAAGGAGGTGCGTCTCAGGTTTTACACCAGCGTGGACAATGACTGAGTCGTGTTGTACCTGCTGTTGAGAGACCTGAGTGCTTGCGTTATGTGGCGGATTCTAGCGCCGACAGGCAGCTTACTGTGACCTTCTCCTTACTCAGTCTGGTGGCGGGCGTCAGTGTGTCTGACTATGGAGTCACCAATGACTAGTGTGTCTGGCATTGTGTTTGGCCTTAAGGGCTGTGACTGTTTGACACTCTGACTGTGAGGTCTATGTGTTGCAGGTGTTGTGTTCTGAGGTGGTGGTTGTTTGGGTGTCTGCTTTGGTGGCCTCTGCTGTTTTGGTAGATTTTTGATCAGAGCCGAGTATGTCTTTGTGTGTTTATGTGTATGATTTGAGGTTGTGATGGTACTATGTGAGACTGGGTCTATAGTGTGTGTGGTAACTTTCTCCTCCTGACTGGTCTTGCCAGTCCTATGTTGAGAGAGCTCAGCCTCCACTTTGGCCGTATAGTTGCATCTCTCATGTATTTGTGTTTTGTGGGAGGAGGAGAGGGTTGTCTGTGTACATGAGGCAATTGTAACATTGCCTCAATATTCCCAGGTTCACCAGCTGAGCAGGAGAGGACACTAGCAACTGATCCCTCGACATGCTAGAAGGACTAGACAAAAAACTTTAAAAGAGATTCCGGGGACGTGGGTGACCGAGAAATGGGGTTTGCCTTTTGGGGTGCTATCTATAAGAGTGCCGTATCAAGGTAATAAGTACTGTAGGAGCAAGTGCTAGGTTTAACAGATAGAGAAAAGTCTACTTGGAGTCAAGTAGAGATGATCTTTTAGGTATTAGAGAAAGTGCTAGTAACAGGGATGCTTAAAGGTAAGATTGAAAAGAATGCACTCTGCAGTGGGCACTAGAAGTTAGATATGAAAGTAGGTAACTTGAGTTTTACCTGTTTAAAAAGTTAAGGTTTAGTGGAGAGTTACTATTTTTAAAACAGCAAGATGGACTGAAAGGGGTGGTTACTTTTGTATTTTGGTACTATGAAATACTGTAGGATGGCCAATAAATTTAAATAATTGAAGGGGTGGGATTTCAAAAGTGATGGTTTTGTGATTACTCACATAAGCCAGTGAAAGTAGAGAGAAATGAGATATATGGTCAGATTAACATAAGAGGCGGCAACTAGAAAGACAGTGGTATTTAACAAGACAACTTAAATGGGTGGGAGGGAGGGAAAATTCTGCCTGACTCAGAACAGAGAGAGCTGTGGTCTCTTTTGAAGTTTTAATATGCTGTTAAAACAGAATGCAAGCAAAACACAAGGTAAAGAAAACAAACTACAGTATTCAAAATATAGAAAGGCAATACAGAAATACACAAAATAACAGCAAACTAACCTTTCCTTCACAGCAAAGTGTAGCAGAGTCTGGATGAGCCTTTCTTTTAACAGAAACTACTCTACAACAAGGATCAATAGCCTGAATCAAACCCTGAGCTTGCCCCAGTAAACTACTCCTAGCCAAATAAATTTGAAGAGGAGAGAGAGAGTAGATACATGCTTGGTTTTCTGTTTCTTTTTGACAGAAACAATGGGGATAACCATGTTACATGTTACTAATGGCAGCTGCTGCTTCCCAAAGGATGGGCACAGTATTCTGACACAACAGGGAAACCTTCTCTGTTCCCCTCTCCCAGCACCGACAAGAGTGGCTTTCCCTTACCCAGTGAGACAGTCACAGAGGATGTGACTAACCCCTGGCCCATAGTGGCTATAAGTGCTACACCACAGGGCTCCTGGGTAAAATGTGAGTGGTCTGATGTTCAACAAATGGCCACAGCATCATCACCCACTTCTGGTTGCAGCAAATTGCTAGCCTGTTGTGGTTTCTAGAAATGGGAGTAGCATGGGAAGCAGAAGTCAGATGACTTGATGTAAGTGATGTCATTCTGTAATATAGGGCAATTGTGTTTTAATACTAGATGAGACTGAACTCTCAGGGCAGTCTATTTCTAGGAACCTTACACAGAAGGATCTGTCACCCACTTCATCTTGCCTTGCTGTAGTAATTGAACCAGGGAATAGAAATGTTTTCAAATCAGTCAGGAAAATATAATGAAATTAGTTAAATACTGTTTTTCTGTATCTGTGTGAATCTATTCATCTGTATTATTTTACTATTTCCTGTAATTGAAACTCTGGTGTTTACTGTAAATAGATATTTAGTATTTTCATGTTCTTTTATTATTTATTATTAAATATATTTAAACTTTTCATTGTCACTGGCCCTTTAGAGAATATTTTAGCATTTGAGAGTACTCATAACTATTTGATGACTGTGGCCATTCCTGAAACCCTTACTGCATTGGTCAAACAGTATCATTGGTATTAATATTAATTTCACTCAGTATAATTGGGTACCCTTGTAACAGCCTTAGAGTAGCTGGCTTTGCAGTAGCTGCTGGCAGTGTAACTGCCTTATAGTCTGGGTAGAAGGGGGCAGAGCTTGTAAATCTGTGTTAGCTTTTTCCAGGTGTGTGTGTTTGTGTGTGTGCATATCAAATCTCCAAGAGTGAGAGGGAAATTGTGCTTGATGCAGAGAGCTATATCTTCAAATACTGTGTGCATCTATTTTTGTTCCAAGTGAATGTTCCTCTCCAGTGATGAGGATTAAGTCTTCTTGGCCCAGAGAGGAGATGTCACATATTGGTGAGCAGTGGTGTGGATATTAAATGAACTTCTGTAGCCTCTAGTCAGTTATCACTGAACTTGGGTGTACTCTCAACCAGCTGCAATGTAAACATTCAGTTTCATTTCACAACAGTTTTATTTATTTATTTATTTATTGTTAATTAATTTAGTCAGGGAAAGCAGGCAAAGATGATTATGACAAGCTGACAAAGAACCAGTTGGCCAGGTGTACAAAATCAAAGGACTAGTGCATTCCAACCTGACTAAAGAGGAAAAGATTTCAACCTTAGTCACAGCTTAGACCAGCAACTAGGAGGATAACCAGTTTGGTGTTGGATACAGTGATGAGTCACCAAATAGATATGAGTGCTTTCAAAAGATTAAAATATTTTTCTAAAAGACTAGCCACAATGAAAAGGTTAAATATATTTAATAATAAATAAATAATTATTTATTTATTTATTTACATTTGTTGACCAGGAGAGTCCAACTGGACACAGGTCTGTTTTCAGTGGAGGCCCGGGGAGAAAAGCTCCACATTATTATTTGCATTATACAGTTAAAAAAACATAGCATTTAAATATAGACATTAGTCCAGTTAAGGACGCAAGACAAGAAGAAAACAGATGTAAAACAGCTGTAGAGCATAGTACAATTTTAAAATATGGTGACTTATATTAAACATGGTTAAAATGTAGTTGAGATTCATAAGTGAACAATTGATACAAACTGTTTTTGAGTTACATATCAGCCATTAGCAGTTGTTGCTACAAGAATTTAGTATTATGTGGTAGGTAGCTGGGAACATGAGTAGCCAAGCTTACTAAGAGTAGGTCGTTGATAGGGGGCCGAGAGAGGTAGTGGGTGGGGGGAGTGAATGGTATTAGAGGGGGGGTTGCAAGGGCATATCTGGCAAGTTTTGAAGTGTGATTTTAGTAAGGATTTAAAGTGGGTGCAAGAAGTTACAGAGGTAATTGAGGATGGGAGGGAGTTCCAGAGTTTGGCTATAGTGCAGGAGAATAATGATTTTCCAGCAGATTTAATGGCTCTTGTGACCTGTAGGAGGTTTTTGTGGCTGGATCTTAGTGGTCTCGTGGTTATGTAGGGTTGGAGTAGATTCTGGAGGGATGGGACTTTTAATGGTTGGTTTATTAGTTTGTGGGCGAGTGTGAGTCGGCACCATTGAAGGAGGTGGGGGAGCTCTAGCCAGCCCAGTTCTGCTAGAGAGAGACAGTGGTGAGTACAGTAGGAAGCCCCTGTGGCGAATTTGGCGATTTTGTTGTAGCAGGTTTCGAGCTTATTTAGATCACATTGTCTAAGATTAGTAAATATTGGAGAGGCATAGAGTAGGGTAGAGATAAGATGAGAATTTGCTACCAAAATTTTAGCTTCTTTGGTAAGTAGTTGCTGATTTCTATATAATGGTCCTAGCTTTTTGTGCACTTTTTTAATGGTCATGGAAATGTGAATTTCAAAGTTCGGTTTATTGTCTATTTCTACTCCTAGTAATTTGGTTTGTTCTGTAGGATGGATGGTGGTGTTGTCTTTTGCTGTGATGTTAAAGTGAGAGCTGTCTAGGGTAAGTTTGGTAGGTTGGAAGATTAGTAATTTTGTTTTCTTTGGGTTGAGTATTAGTTGGGCATCGGATAACCAAGTTTCAATAGAAGAAAATGTTTCCTGTGTGACTTTTTGCAGTTCTGGTAGGGAGTGGGCTGTGCAGATGATGGTTGAGTCATCTGCATATTGTATGAGTGTGCCATGTGTTGTGGCTGAGGCTAGATTATTGGTGAAAATAGAGAAGAGTAGGGGTCCCAGGATGGACCCTTGGGGAACTCCTATGGAGACTGGTAGTTGGGGGGATAGGTTGTCCTGCCAAACAACTGCTTGTTGGCGGTCAGATAGGTAACTCTGAAACCAGTTGATGACTGGTTGAGAGAAGGATAGGTTATTGAGAAGAGAGATGAGTTGTTTGTGTGGGACCATATCAAAAGCTTTAGAGAGGTCTAGGAAGGTAGCTGAGGAGAGATAACCTGCATTTTTATTTTGTAGGATAGTGTTAGAGAAAGAGAGTAAGGAGGTGGTGGTGCTATGGTTAGGTCGGAAACCGTGTTGTGTGTTGGAGAGGAGGTTGTTAGCAAGGAGGTGATCTGAGACTTGAGAATGAATGCATCTCTCTAGTATTTTGAAGAGTGGTGAGAGAATAGCTATGGGGCTGTAATTGGTTAGATCTGTGGAGGGGCCTCCTTTGTGTAGGGGAATTATGTGTGAGACTTTCCATAGTGTAGGAACATAACTTTCTGACAGAGATCTGTTAATCAGGAGTGATACGGGGTAGGCTAGAGCATCAGCTGTAAGTTGAATGTATTCACCTGGGAGGTTGTCTGCTGCTAATCTGGTGGTTTTAAGTTTAGTTAGTAGTTGTTCTATTTTGGAGGTAGGAACAGGAGAGAAAGAGAAGCTAGTTGGGAAATTGTTAGTTCTAGTTGATGATGTGGGTTTATGGGGGGGGGGTTGTGTTGTCTAGCTAGTGATAGTACGGTTTGTGTGAAGTGATTGTTGAAAGAGGTAGCAATATTTTTGGAGGAGTAAGTTAAGTTAGGAGTGGGTGTACTTACTTTACCTGGGTAGAGGATGGAGTTTATTGAGGACCAGAAATGTTTGGGGTTATGTTGGGAGGAGTTAAGGGCAGACTGGTAGTATTGGATTTTGTCCTGTTTTATAAGCTTTTTGGTTCTATTACATAGTTCTAGGAATTTTTGCCTAGTAGAGGGGGTTTTGGTTTTGTGCCAGTTGTCCCATGCTTTATCCCTGTTTTTCATTTCAGACTTCATGTTTTTTTGTAGCCATGGGGATTGTTGGGCTCTAGTTTGGGAATGTTTTATGGGGGCATGGTAATTAAGGATGCTTAGGAATGTTTTATTAAAGTAGTCAACTGCGTCATCTAGTTTGAGGTATTTTAGAGGTTGCCAGTTACATTCTTTTAGGGATGAGCTGAATTAGAGAGGGTTGAAGTTAGTTTTTTTGCATATTTGACGGTGGAGGATGGGTTTTGCTTTATAAAGGTATTTTCTTAGTAAGAAGGTTGGGGAGTGATCACTGAGGCTGTCAGATAAGCAGCCTGCTATATATGACTGGGGGCTCTTATTGACTAGTATCCAATCAAGGGTAGTGTGTTTGTTGGAGTTTATTTATCCTAGTAGGTGACTGGACTAGTTGGGTGAAGCCATGAAGATTTACTTGATGGGTTGGGTGGTTGCTACAGCAGGATTGCCAGTCAGTATTGAAGTCTCCTAGAATTAAAGTTTCTTGGGGTAGGTGGTGGGTAGTCCAGCTGAGGAGGTTTTCAAGTGGAGGGATGTTGTGGCCAGGTGGGAGGTAGCAACCTATTATGTTTAGAGTTTTATTTTGGTTTATTTTAAGGTTGGCATATATTATTTCTTCCTTACCTATTTGGGGAGCTGCTAACTTTAAGATCTGGATGTCTAGATGCTGCTTAAATATTATAGCTATACCACCTCCTTTTTTGTTTAGTCGGTCTACACTTAGTATATTGTAACCAGCAGGGAGGATTTGCTCATTAGTAATGTGTGGTTTTAACCATGTTTCTGTAAAGATCACTACATCAAAAAAACATTAAAATACTAAATATCTATTTACAATAAACACCAGAGTTTCAATTACAGGAAATATTAAAATAACACAGACGAATAGATTCACACTGATACAGGAAAAACAGTACTTAACTAATCTCACTATATTTTCCTGACTGATCTAAAGAATTACTATTCCCTGGTTCACTTACTAGATCCTTCTATGTCAGGTTCCAGGAAACAGACTGCCCTGAGACTTCAGTCTCATCTGGTATTAAAACATGACTTTTGTCCTATATTACAGATTGACATCACAAGCATCTGGTCATCTAACATCTGGTTCCCATGCTACCCCCACTGCTAGAAACTGAACCAGAATTTAGCACATATTATATGTTATAGCATCTGGAAGCTATAAAACCATAAAACACTTCCACTCTTCCTGCAGGAGCTAATAAACCATTCTCTGGTATAGACATTTAGGTCCTGGCTGCAATCAGAACTGTAATATGCGATCTTTATGATCTTTATGGCCTAAACCAGGTAATTTAATGTCTTACTATTTTTCAAAGTTAACTGGGCTGTAATTAACATCTTCTCTTCCAGTATCCTCTGTTAAAACATATACATTTAATGAGTTACAATACAGTCAGGACTCACTGTTTGCACTTTTTTTTAACACAAGCAGCTTTACAAATACATTTTTCAACACAAGCATCTGTGGAAATCAGTTTGATATACAACTGGCATATAATTCTTTTTAAAATTCCAGCTAGCTGTGCTAGCATATGTTGCATATTCACTGTCCTACTTCTCCTGGCATAGCTGGCAATACCTCACATTGTCACACCTGTCTTTGTGGAAGATGAGATATGAAGATTTAGAAGAGAGCGCCTGAAGTTCAGAAACTCATCTGGCAGATATAATATCCACTAAAAAAGCTTTTTTTTCAATTTTAGATCAAATTTAGCTGATGGTTCAAAGGGGCTCTGGGTTAAACCTTGCAGCATAACTGTCAAATCCCAGGGTGGAGTGGGGTCCTTCCTTCACTGGGAAACTAAGAAAAAAGGTACCTTTAAGAAAGGCATTGCACAATTTTGAAGAAGTTAATGAAGAAGCATTTTTGTCTGAATAGAAATAGGATAGTGCTGCCAAATGAACTTTAGTAGTAGAAAAACTAGCTCCTTCTTGAAAAATGAGATGCCAAAAAACTCAAGGATAGTAGAAGTAGAAGCAGTAAAGGGGTCCAAGTCTCTCTGGAGAGCCTACACAAAAAATCTTTTCCATTTATGTTTGTAGATCTTCCTGGTAGAGGCCTTGTGGGAAGATAGAAGAATCTGTCAGACTGGAGAGGAAAGCCTGGGCTGTCTAACTATTAGTTGAATTTGAAAAACCATGCCGTCAACTAGAGGATTGGAAAGTCCAGAGGATCCATCCCTGTAGGATGAGAGTGAAGGTCTGGACTGGGGTCCAGTATCCAGGGTGGATATAGAAAATGAGACCAAAGGAAAGGGAACCACACTTGAGGCCAAAAGGGGACAATGAGGATAAATGTGCTCTTCAACTGAAGTACCTTCTGTAAGAAGTTTGGAATTAAAAGTATCAGAGGATGAGCATAAGGAGACCAGAGGGCCAGACATGGACTACAGCATCTCTTGGTGACTCCCCCAAGGGGGGTTTAGGGCAAAGAACCTGCTGCACTTTTTGTGGGAAAATGAAAAGAGATCGCAGTAAGGCTGACCCCACTGATGGAAAATCCTCTCCACCAATGATTGATTTAGTGACTACTCATGAAGCATTAGAATTAACCTGCTGAGTTTGTCCACTAACTCATTGGCTTTCCCATGATATTTGCATTGCCATAAGAAAGTGGTTGGGAGAGATCGCTCACTGCCACACTCTCACTGCTTCTCAACAAAGAGGATAAGATTGAGTTCCCACCATTTACTGATGTACCAAACTACAGACATGTTTTTGGTTTGAATCGCAATCGTATCAAGAAGAAGGGCATCCTGGAAGGCCTGCAACACTAGTGGGACCACTCTCAACTCTAGGACACCGATGTGTGGATTGGTCTCTTCTGAGGACCACCTGTCCTGTACTGTTTATCCCAAGAAATTTCCCCACCCCACCCTGGCTACTGGGGGCAGAAGAACAAGAGGGAAATCTTGGGAAACTTTGTTCGATTGAATCCACCAATGCAGGTGATCTTTACATATTCATGTGAATTTCATTGGTAAGGACAAGGGGTCACAAAGAACTGACCAATGAAAAGTTAGAGTCTATTGAAAATGTACATATACAAATGGGCCATAATAACCAAGGATATTGTTACTGCCATTGAACGTAAGGACTGAAGAATAAGTCTGGCTGGGGGAGAACAGTGTGTAATAACTTGCTCCATTTGACACCTTATGGTATACATACTCGGTGTAGTGGAAGGAAGGCTATCTGACTGACTGTGTTCAACTGAGCACCTATGAGCTTCAGGCTCTGAACAGTTTGAAGATGAGACTAGAAGAGATTGAGTGAGTTTCTCTAGTAGATGCCTGATTGAGGCAGAGAGAAGCCAGTCATCTAGGTATGGAAGCACTCATAATCCTAGAAATCTCAAGTGAGCTGCTGCCACTGCCATACATCTGGTAAACACCTGGGGGGCTGTGGAAAGACCAAAGGGCAGAGCTCTGAATTGGTAGTGACTGGTCACCAGCCAGGTATGTACATATCTTTAGGATCATCTGTTCATCTTGATGTGATAGCATGTATCCTGAAGATCAATCGAGCATATCCAATCATCCTTGCATAGAAAAAGCAGAATGGACTGAACCATGACCATTTGGAACTTTGACTTCTTTACAACTTGATTAATTTTACTTAGATCCAGAATTGGTCTCAGGTCAGCTGTTTTCTTTGGCACTAAGAATTGAATCTTGAGTAAGTTCCAAATCCTTTCTGGTCTGATGGGCCTTGCAGGATGACTCTTTTCTCTAGCAGCCTTTGAATTTCTTGACCTGCTGCCTCCCCCTGAGTGAAACATCAGGGCGGATTTTCTTTCTGTTTTGGGAATCTGAGTAAAGGGTATGAAATAACCCATGGATATGATTTTTAGCACCCAAAAAATTTCTGTTATTGATGCCCTGGTGTCTGGGTGCAGAGACAAGCACCCCTCAACTAGCTCCTGAGGTGAGCAGTCAGGCAACCCTTCTGGAGCACTGAAATGGTTTATCTGAAAAGGAGTCTCAGAAATCCTGGTTCTGTGGGCATCCCCTGCTGACAGGCTGGCATCTTCCATTAGAATCACCCCCTCTGCCTCTGAGGATGAATCATGGAAAGGACCCCAGGACTTAAGAAACCATATTGTATTACCTCCTTGTTGATTCCTGGAAATGGATTGCTGAGGAGTAGAGAAACAGTGGGCCAAACAAAGATGATCCACCAAAGGGAACATTGATGAGCAAAGAGTTGAAAGGCTCTGCAAATTTGCATGAGTGCATCTAGGCATGTCTCCTAATGACTATGCCTAAACCCACCACCCATGAGGTACCCTCAGCAGCATGGGAAATTAACTTGATGGGCACATTAGATATGGATAGAAGAGTGGCTAGTTGTGAAGAAGACTTATTGTAGTCCTCCACAGAGATGGACTCAGAGAGGGATTTGGGAAGCTCTTTAGTTAAATCTCTCTGCAGCCTGGTGAAATGTGTCATGTAGTTCAGAGACCATATGGCAAAGGTTGCTGAGGCAAAAATGCACTTATTAAATCTGCCCAACAGACTGGACTCACTGATAAGGAGAGCTCTGCCATCTCCTTTTGTGTGGCTGCTGTCACAACCATGGCATCTGCAGGAACCTCCTTGCTCCAGTGTGGCCTGTCCTTAAGGGAGGCAAGGAACTTATCAGGATGATGGGGAATGGATTCTACAGTATCCAGTTCTTTCCATGCCTTACAAGAGAGTAGATTTATAAGTTCATCAGCTGGGGGAGTCACCCAAGACATAGATGGGCCAGATCCAAAACCTTCCAGAAACACTGACTCCTCCTAAAAAGGAGAATTGGAGGACCATCCACCTTCCTGCTTGAGAATTTCTAAGATGTCTCTGAAGGAGACATCATCCAGTGGAGATCTGGGGGACCCCTCCCCTTCATCAAGGCCAGTGTTTTCAGTGAGAGACTCCTGAGGAGGAGTCTATGTGTCTCTTCTTGCACATTCTCTTATGGTGGGGCCTCCTAAGTGGGATGGTCTGAAGAGATGTCTGAACAGAGGAGAAAGTCCTCAAGGGCATCTGTGTGGATGCTTCATGGAGCTGGCTGTCCCTGTATGATAGGTCTGAGAGGGACAGGGATCAGAGCTCAGACCTGTTTGAGGCAGGGATGTAGGATCCAAAGAAGAAAGAGTATTTGAGACTCTCTGATGAGAGAAGACCCTCTCCACCATCTCAAAGGACTGGAAGAAGCTGTAGCTGGCTGCACCGAAGCCGAAGTTCCAGATGCCACCATGCTTCACCTCTGCCCAGACCTGTACCCAAAATGAGGAGTCAAACCTGAGCTAATACTGAAGCATGCCCCAAGGGGCAGGGACAGTTACAGCAATCTCATAGTGGACCCCAAACCCCCAGACCCAATGTCAACACTTGAGCTCTCAGATTTGTCCTGATCCAAGGAATAAAGTTGAACAAGTCTGGGAAGCAGATGGAGTCAAAGACCTAGCTGTCTTTGGATCCAGTGCTGACACTGTTGGGTTTCTCGGATCCAAAGGCTCCTAAATCAGAAGTTGGATCAGAGAAGGAGAAGTTACAGTATGGGAAACAGGAAGGAGGCTCATGGATCTAATGAGAGACAGAGATGGGATAACCACCATCTGAGTCTGAGCTTTAAGGAACTTCCTCATCATCTTATCCACTTCAGCTCGAGAAAGGCTCCTGGAGGACCTGATGGAGGAAGTGGTAGATTGGAGCCAAGACTCTCTCCTTGGGGTCTCCTGAAGGAAGGGAGAATGGAGCCAAGGAGAGAAAGGCTCCAAAGAAAACTCTGTGGACTAGGTCCTTGGAGACTTAGAATGTGAAGGTGTTGGGTCCAAGGATGTTGTATCTGACTGTTTTCATGACAGATACAATTTCTTTTGAACTTTAGTAAGAGGTTCCAAAGAAAAAGATGACTTCAGGGAGTGGGTTGAAGACTGCCCTCCTGATTCCTTCACCTCTGGAGAGGCCTTAGATGTTTTTGCAGGATGTTTGAGCCTCTGGAGTAGAAAAAGATGAAGGTGGCAACAAGCCCTTTAGGATCAGCTTGTTACGACAGTCACTTAGGGTCCTAGAGTTAAAACCTGTGGAAATGGAGCAGTCTGTATTAAGTATGAAGCACCCGGGCAATAAACACACTCCTTGTGGGCATCAGAGTTTGGGATTTAATGCTCACAGGATGTACATTTCTTAAAACTGGATGTTTATTAGCCATAATATTAAAAAAAGAAAGAAAGAAATATTAAAGAAAAGCAACTTTTTTTGTACTACCAACAATGGTAAGGTAAAAGTGTTAACTTCTAAAGGGTAAAAAGATGGAGGAAGAGGTGATGAGAAAAAGTAATTCTACAAGAAAAAAAGGCAAAGAAACAGCACTCACTGAAAATGAAATACACTCCAAAGCTCTAAGAGAAGGATCCACATCTGCATCAATATGGCAGCATTCAAGATTTGAGGGGTGGCAGGTTGACTGGGGCATTTTGGGTAAAGGAAGGAGCTCAAGAGTTGGATCCAGGAGTCTACTAAATGTGGTTGAGTTGGATGTGAGGTCAGATCCAAAACCCAATAGTTGAGAAACAAATGAAAAAGATAACATCAGATCAGGTACTTATTTGTCTGGGGTACCTTAAATAACTTGCGAGATCTCTTGGAAATAGGAGGCAGACTGCCAGATATGGGAGAAGTATTCAGAAAAACATTCTCTAAGGTAGGCAAGAAAGTAGGATTAGCTGTAGCATTAGGCATTTCTGATTGTAAAAATCATAATACATTTTTTGTGCCACAGGCACTTTCATTCTGGTCCTACAGATAAACCTCTTTCATCTTAGATAGCAGTCAGCAAAATAAATCAACAGGGAAATTTGATGAAATACTGTCATCAGAATCAGGTTGTTCAAACTGTGATAAAATTTCTGAAGTACAACCATCTCCCTGCAATGTCTGCTCTTCTGATAGAAATTCCCTGTCAGAAAAAGAAGTTCTCTGTCTTGTTGCCTGAAGAACCAGAGAGTAAGGAAAAAGCATTATGAATTTCCTTGTCAAATCGCAGTAAACCAGCCCTATTCATAAAAATTGAAACTAGACACTGAAAGTTATCTCAGTAAGCACAATCTCCTTCTAAACAGACTCTAGTAAGCACACTGGTCCCAGCTTCCACCTCCCTATCCCAACCAAGTAAAGACCCTTCACCTGACCCTTTTCCTGACAAAAGTGGCTCTCCTTTTCCCTGACAAATGTGGCTCTCCTCCTCCTTACAGTTACAGGGGACATAGCTTTCCCCCGGTCTTTTCTGACTGAAAAGGCTATACCAAGAGGACTTGGGGAAAAAAAGATGGGAGATATGAGGAACATCATGCAGCCATATGGGAATCACCCACCAGTAGCTGAGGCAAAATAAGAGCCAGTTTGACACCTAAAGACTCCTTCACAACTACTTTTTGTTTGCAGGGGAAGGTATTACCATGGAGATTAAATGTTGCTTCAAGCTGAGGAAGAGACGTTGAAAACAAGGAATAGAGCATTGATGAGCTGATAAAGTGAAAGGTGGACAATAAGCGTTTCCGAGGTAAGAAAACCACTCACAGTCTCCCACAAGCGGTGTATCCTGCACTAAACACAAAATTTTCAAATGTAAGTAAAAGTTTAGTCAAACATAAAACTGTTTTTCATAGAAAGTTCATATAAGCATAAACATAACAAGTACATTAAAAGTGCAATGACAGTCCCAAAACATTGTTTTCTAGCTAAATAAAATAAGTTATGTACTCACCATAATGTTCCATGTTTGTTGTCCATCTTGCCATTCATTCTTACTGGTTGGGTTTGGAGCCAATCCTTGGCTCCAACTCAGCCGCATACTATAGCTCGGAGTCTTTCACTTGGCTCGTGGCTGAACAGCTATCCTATCATGCAGTGCATGATTCCCCAGATCTTGTTTACTGCTAACCATAGCCATGTGTGTACGCTAGTCCTATAATAAAGGATACTTGAAAGAAAGCCAGAGGAGCTCCTTGAACAAGGAAAGAAATCCTCCAGGTTCTCTAGAAGTACACATAGGTATAGTTGTACACATAGGTTAATACTAGGCTAACTGCTCTTGCGAGTCATTTTAAGCCTAGCCAATTATCCCTTGTGAGACTCAAACCCTGCACCTTGTGTTTGTAAGGCAAACACCTTAACTATTAGGCCACCATCCTTAGGCAGGAGGAAGGTGGGAGGGATCGTAAGAATGAATGGTGAGATGGACAACAGATATGGAACATTACTGTGAGTACATAACTTCTTTATGTTATGTTTTCCTATCTCACCTTCATTCTTACTGGTTGGGACAGCGTCCCTAGAACCATATTCCCAGGGTGGCTCATGGCAGTACACTTTTCAGCACAGTGGAACCAAAGGAAGCCCTGTCCCTGGAGGCCAAATCCACTTTGTAATGAGTGATAAATGTGTGAGGTCTTGCCCACGTAGCAGTGGCACAAATACTGTCCATTGATAGTTTAGCTAGATAAACAGATGAAGCTGCCATGGCCCTAGTAGAGTGACTCTTGACTTTGAAAGGTAGTTGTCCGTTATTTGAATTGTAAATAAAGGTAATACAATGTGAGAGCTAGTTTGAGTGTGACACTTTAGAGACTGGCATGCCTTTTTGACTTCTGAGAAGGAAACAAACAATTGATCAGACTTTCTGAAATCTTTGGTTCTTTGTAGATAGAAGCAAAATTGTCTATGCACATCTAACTGGTGTAGTTTGTATTCTGCCTTGTTGCCATGATTAGGAAAAAACACTGGCAGCTCAATAGATTCATTTAAGTTATTTTGTGAAAACACCTTAGGTAAAAATTATGTTTTTTTTTCCTGGAGAGATCCCCTATCCTTATAGAAGATTAAATAAGGAGGTTTGATTGATAAAGCTTGCAATTCCAAAACTCTTCTTGCAGAGGTAATGGCAACTAATAAAATTGTCTTCCAAGATAGAAATCTGATGTCACAAGATGATGAGGGTTCAAAAGGAGGCAAGGTCAGATATGTTAGAACAAAATTCAAGTCCTATGGTGAGAGTGGTTCTTTAAGGAGGGTCTTAATAAGCAGGTACCTTTTAAAAAGGCTTTACATAATCTGTGTGACATCAGTACGAAGTTCCATCAACTATATGAAAATTTGAGATTGCAGCTAATTGCACCTTGACAGTAGCTGCTGCTAAACCCTGTTGAAAAAGCTCTGATAGGAACTCAAGAATAGAAGAGATCAGAGGAGAAAAGGGATCAATGTTTTTACTCTGTGCACAGATTGAGAATTTCTTCCATTTGCTAGTGTATAGTTTCCTAGTTGTAGCCTTGTGCGAGGATACCAGGATGTGGTTAACTACTGGCATAAAATTTTGAAGCCTGACTAAGTTGGGTACTGGAGCAGCCATGCTGTCAAGTTGAGGGTTTGCAGAGAGGGGTGGAGGGTTCCCAACATAAGAGTCAGAAGGTCTAGAACTAGATCCAGAGTCCATGGTTCCTCCTGAAGATGTGGCTGGAGGAAGTGAAACCAAATCTGATGAGGCCAGTATCGAGCGATTAGAATTATCCTGCTTCCCAGCGAGTAAGCGTTCTGAATGACTTGTGGTATTCGAGAGAATGGGAGAAATGCACAAAGTAGTCCCGAGGGCCAATCATGAACAAGAGCATCTCTGGGTGACTCCCCTATAGATGGGATTAGGGAAAATTAGCTGCTGCAGTTGGCATTCATGGGAGTGGCAAATAGGTTGCAGCAAGGCTGGCCCCATTTCCAGAATATCCTTTCCACTATCTCTTTCTTTAGGGACCACTCATGAGGCATCAAAATTGCTCTGCTCAGTCTGTCCACTATCACATTGGACTTCCCCAGGATGTGCGTTGCTATCAGAAAGCATTGGGAAGAGATTGCCCATTGCCATACTCTGAGAGCTTCTCGGTGAAGGGGGTAAGACTTGGTTACTACTTGCTTGTTTATGTACCAAACCACCGACATAATGTCTGACTGAACTGCAATTGTTCCTTGTGGAAGAGAGTCCTGAATTGCTTGCAACCCCAAGAGTACTGCTCTCATCTCTAGAACATTGATATGCAAATGGGTCTCATGTTCCTGCCATGTGCCTTAGACTGTCCTCCCCAGATAATGGCCCCCCACTTTATCTGGGAGGCATCTGTGGTCACTGTTGCCAGAGGTTGTTGTGGAGTAAAGGGTCAACCTAATGTGACATGAACAGGAGCCACCATCTTAGATCCTTCTCAAAATATAACCAAAATATAAAAATATAACTGTAACAAAATATAACTGTAAAAATATAACTGTAAAAATATAACTAAAATATAACTGTAATAGTAAACAGGTAATTTATCTAGCTAATTGTGATCAATGCCAAGCGTTTTACATTGGAAAAACGGATAGGAAGTTAGTTGATAGAGTTAGAGAACATATGTACAACATCAACTCAAAGCGAATGGACAACGCACTGGCTAGACACATTTTTGATTTCCCAAGTCACAATTTTAAGTTTAGAGTAATAGACCAGTTTTTGTCTGATGGGAGAGGGGGTAATGAGAGCCTTGAATTAGAGAAAAAGGAATTGCTGTGGCAATTAAGGACAAACTCTTGTAGATCCCCAGGTATAAACAAAATGAGTTCTATTAAATGTATCCTGAGACTTAAAAACCTAGAGAGATAACATGGTACTAATGTAAAAATTAGTGAATGAATAATAATACATTAAAAATACATAAAATTAATTTAACAAATGAAGTTTAAAGTTTAGCACTACGTGTATTTGCAAAATTTATTCATTACATGGATTTAAAATCAATAAGTAACAAAGTATTGTAGTAAAACGAATAAACTACTTAGAGTAGTGCTGTACATGTATTTTAGTTTAATTTTAATTTTAAAGTTATTAGCTTTTTTAAGCCTTTATTAACCAAACATATGCTATATGAATTAGTAGAAATAAACTTAAATTAACGAAGGTAGTATTATATTAAGTAATTATTTATTAGGTCCGAAGTAGGACGCATTAATGGTATTTGATGTTTTAGTATTACTACTATAGGATTTAACTTCATCACTAGCAAGGGCATTCGTGAAGGAGTATTTTAATGTAAATACATCAAGTAAAAACATTTTGTATTAGTGAAGCTCTAACATAAGGGTAATACACATGAATGCAGAATGTGAGACGGAGCTGAAGTTACACGCAGAGCACAAGGTTACATTTGAAGCGTTTGTTAAGAGCAGCACAGGAGAGAGTGAACAAACTATACAGTAATTAAGATTCTTTCATTCCTACTGGTAAAACAAAACACAAATAGATAGTATTAATAAGAGTTTATTTATTAAAGGTTGTTCAAAAAAGTGCTTACAAAAGTGTTTATCTATGTACTATTAATGTGAGCGTATCTATTGCGCTTTATTCTTGCTTTTTATTACTGTTTTTTGACCCTTGGTGGTTTTAGCCTTGTTGCCTCTTTAAAAGTTTTAGTAGTTTTTACAGCTGACCCAATTTATCAATTAACAGATCCTAATTGCATATAAAACTGAGTGTTAGTTAGTGACGGATTTGTCTTTTTTCTGAAGAAGTTGGGGCAGGAGCCCTGACGAAAAGTGTATGTAAAGTTCCGCACTTAAAGTCAAGAAAACCATTAAATTGTTTTTTCGTATGAAGACTTTGACATTTTTTAAGTGGATACCATCCTGTTGAAGCTCGAGTGTTGGAGGTTTTTCCTGTGTTTAAAGGAGTTTACCTTTCATCTTTAAAAGTTTGTTTGTTTGTTTGTGATGGAGCCTACATCACCGAGCAGCCCATCCCCGTCACTCGAACAGTCCGGTAATGACGGGAATCTGACGATATTAATCAATTTACTAACACAAAAAGTGGAAGCATTATCCCAGAAGGTGGACGCTGTCACTAATTCCCAGACGGGTTCGCAGAACACTTGCAACACGAGAGGCAACTTTGTACCAAACCGCATTATGAGAGACACTACTGGCGAGGCGCCTTCTTTAACCGTGACGAGAGGACTGCAAAGTACACAAGGGGCAGACGCTGTGGGGTTACAAACTGGTTCAAATCAAGGGAATATGATGTCCAACGGTTCCGTAAATGGAACCGGAAATGTGAACCAGACTGAGGCATTGGCAGGTCAAGCAGCCTCAGCTAATTTCAACGCTTGGATTAATAGACCTTTTCTTTTTGAAAATGGTTCCCAAAGTACATCTAATGCAATATCGAACGAGGTAAGCGTAGACCTAGCAGTAAGACTCAACGAGTTTGATGCCAAATTATTTAAGGTACGCAAATTGCAGCTTGAGATTGCTTACTTTCGTGAATGTGTCAACCTAAAAGTGGTACCTAAGGGCTTGAGGCAGTGGCAATTCCCCTCTGGTCTAAAAGAGGGAACCCCTTTCTATGAAGCTTTAATAGGCTTATTTGACAAACACGGACTAGAACTATTAGATTTGTTGTGTACCCATTATCAAATCTTGGTGGATAGTCTTCTACTGGAGCTAGAAGAATTAAATCAAACCATTAAGAATGATGCTAATTTTTTAAGATATCGGTTTGAGTATGACCGGTGCTTTTCTAGCATCGATGACCATATGTTTAAAATCAAAAGCACCAAAGCTAAGAAAATAGCTCGGGACACTAAGGACTATAGGGAGGGGAAGGCCTATCCTAAACCACCTATGGTTCAAGGAATTTTAACAGTTTCCGCTGTGACTGCTGATATAAGGTCTGGAGACAACACAGGTGGAAACCAGCTAGCTCCACATGACCTGGCCGACGGTAATGAACCAAGTGTTAGTGCACCATGTCCTATGAATGAGTTGAGACGGAGTGAAAGGCTCAACCAAACAAACAATAATGCTCATAAAAATACGAGCAACACAGGTAATTCTGAAAGTATAGAAAGTAATGACCAGATTCAACACCAACAAAATTTTCAGAATGGGAATTTTCAACAGGTGAAACGGAACTACAGAGGGATGAGGAACAAGAGGAAGAAATGGTAGTCACTTCTAGCCCAATTTTAAGTGACTTCAATTTAGAAGATGTACCCACTAATGGCGTAGTTCCATACGAAGTTTTGACGAATTCTAGTGGAGATTTTAAAATATTTAATTATTCAGACATTGACATTAGTTTAGAAATTGTTGACTTGTTATCTAAAGGATACACGTTTGTTCCTTCACGGTCCTTTGACTTAGCAAACACATTGCTAGACTTAAAACTGTTTTGTAGAAAAATAAATTTGACAGCACTAATGGGCAAAAATACCCATGAGAGATCAGAGCTGTATGTATGTAGTGTGTACAATCCCCCATTGCACCCTTTGGTGACCCTTTTCGAAAATGCCATTGAGTTTGACCTTAGGAATTTAGAGAAATCTGACATTTACAAGAAAAATTGCAATTTTAATATTTCCAAGGAAGATAGGGGTTTTCTAGAATATTTGTGCCAAGCCCCCATACGCATTATGAAACCTGATAAAGGTGGGGGCTTGGTAATTATGTCGCAAAATGATTATGATTCTAGAATGTTTAAAATTCTGAATAGTGAAACATATCGTAAAGCTTCAATTAATGAAATGAATAGTGCCTATATGAAAATTAAGGCGTTCATAGAGGAGTTATACATTGAAGCTAGAATTGATAGGGAAACTTATTTATATTTGCAGCAGTTGTTCCCTAGAACCCCATATTTATTTGGAATACCAAAGATTCACAAGAATCTAGTGAATCCCCCTATGAGACCTTTGGTCGACGGAAGGAAAAGTGCTACATACACTTGTGCAAAACTTTTAGACAGTATTTTGAAGAAATACATAGTAAATGAATGTCAAATTGCTAAAGATTCATGGTCTTTTCTGAAATCTATTAATACTTTAGAATTTTTTCCTTCAGCCTACTTTGTGACAGTGGATGTGAAAGATTTATACTCATGTATTCCTCATAGGGTAGGAATTGAATGGGTAGTTGACATGCTGCGTTTACTAAATGCACCAGCCAATGAAGTGAAACTTGTTGAGGAATTAATAGACACAGTTTTGTCATACAATTATTTGAAGTTCAATAAAGACATCTACCACCAAAAAATTGGTGTAGCTATGGGGTCACCATGTGGGGCTGCCATAGCTAACTTAGTTATGGCTTATTGGGAGAGGTCTTTTGTATTAAACAATAATGAATTTAAAGCTAACATCGTATACTATACACGATTCCTGGACGACATTTTCATGTTGTTCCAAGGGTCAGAGGACCAATTGAAAAATTGTTTGGAAATGTTTAATGGTTCAACACAGTTTCTTTGCTTTACGGTCAGGTATGACAAAAACAGTATAGAATATCTCGATGTTGCTTTAAGAAAAGACTATGAAAAGAAAGTTTATCTGTCTAAAATATACAGAAAAGAGACCTACTCGAATATGTACCTTAATTTCACAAGTTGTCATCCGAAACATCAGAAAAAATCTGTTGTAAAAGGGCAACTGGTAAGAGCAGCCCGAATGACCTCTATAGAGGGGGAATTCGAGGAAGAGTGTGAAATTATATTGAATTTCTTCACACAAAGGGGTTACCCATTCGGTTTCCTAAATGAAATCTTGAACGAGGTCAAATTAAAGAGAAGAGAAGGTACATATGTCCCAATTTTGGGACTGGACTCACAAAGGGGACTAATAGAAGTTGATGCAAACCATGGCCTTTTGCCAAACACTAGGGGGAAATTTGATGTAGATTATGAGTGTAACTTTATTTGTACATACAATTTGGATTCCACACTTGTAGCAAATATTGTGACAAAGAATTGGGAATATTTGTTGAATGATAACTTATTTAAAGAACTTTTACCAAGGAAACCAAAAATTATATACAGAAGGGGTAAGAACCTAAAAGAAATTTTACAAAGGAGAGGACATCCTTTCACGACGAAAATAGGTATGCATAAGTGCCTTATGTGCAGGTATTGCAAATACATAGAAGAAGGAAATAAGTTTGTAATAAACAATAAACATTACCGTTCAACATCAAAATATAATTGTAATAGTAAACAGGTAATTTATCTAGCTAATTGTGATCAATGCCAAGCGTTTTACATTGGAAAAACGGATAGGAAGTTAGTTGATAGAGTCAGAGAACATATGTATAACATCAACTCAAAGCGAATGGACAACGCACTGGCTAGACACATTTTTGATTTCCCAAGTCACAATTTTAAGTTTAGAGTAATAGACCAGTTTTTGTCTGATGGGAGAGGGGGTAATGAGAGCCTTGAATTAGAGAAAAAGGAATTGCTGTGGCAATTAAGGACAAACTCTTGTAGATCCCCAGGTATAAACGAAATGTGTTCTATTAAATGTATCCTGAGACTCAAAAATCTAGAGAGATAACATGGTACTAATGTCAAAATTAGTGAATGGATAACAATACACTAAAAACATATAAAATTAATTTAACAAATGAAGTTTAAAGTTTAGCACTACGTCTACTTGTAAAAATTTATTCATTACATGGATATATGATCGAACTAAATTAATAAGTAATAAAGTATCGTAGTAAAACGAATAAACTATTTTGAGCAGTACTGTACATGTATTTTAGTTTAATTTTAATTTTAATGTAGTTCAGCTTTTTTAAGCCTTTATTAATTAAATATATGGTATTTGAATTAGTAGAAATAAACTTAAACTAATGAAGGTAGTATTATATTAAGTAATTATTTATTAGGTCCGAAGTAGGACGCATTAATGGTATTTGATGTTTTAGTATTACTACTATAGGATTTAACTTCATCACTAGCAAGGGCATTCGTGAAGGAGTATTTTAATGTAAATACATCAAGTAAAAACATTTTGTATTAGTGAAGCTCTAACATAAGGGTAATACACATGAATGCAGAATGTGAGACGGAGCTGAAGTTACACGCAGAGCACAAGATTACATTTGAAGCGTTTGTTAAGAGCAGCACAGGAGAGAGTGAACAAACTATACAGTAATTAAGATTCTTTCATTCCTACTGGTAAAACAAAACACAAATAGATCATATTAATAAGAGTTTATTTATTAAAGGTTGTTCAAAAAAGTGCTTACAAAAGTGTTTATCTATGTACTATTAATGTGAGCGTATCTATTGCGCTTTATTCTTGCTTTTTATTACTGTTTTTTGACCCTTGGTGGTTTTAGCCTTGTTGCCTCTTTAAAAGTTTTAGTAGTTTTTACAGCTGACCCAATTTATCAATTAACAGATCCTAATTGCATATAAAACTGAGTGTTAGTTAGTGACAGATTTGTCTTTTTTCTGAAGAAGTTGGGGCAGGAGCCCTGACGAAAAGTGTATGTAAAGTTCCGCACTTAAAGTCAAGAAAACCATTAAATTGTTTTTTCGTATGAAGACTTTGACATTTTTTAAGTGGATACCATCCTGTTGAAGCTCGAGTGTTGGAGGTTTTTCCTGTGTTTAAAGGAGTTTACCTTTCATCTTTAAAAGTTTGTTTGGAATGGGAGAAATGCACAAAGTAGTCCCGAGGGCCAATCATGAACAAGAGCATCTCTGGGTGACTCCCCCATAGATGGGATTAGGGAAAAATAGCTGCTGCAGTTGGCATTCATGGGAGTTGCAAATAGGTTGCAGCAAGGCTGGCCCCATTTCCAGAATATCCTTTCCACTATCTCTTTCTTTAGGGACCACTCATGAGGCATCAAAATTGCTCTGCTCAGTCTGTCCACTATCACATTGGACTTCCCCAGGATGTGCGTTGCTATCAGAAAGCATTGGGAAGAGATTGCCCATTGCCATACTCTGAGAGCTTCTCGGTGAAGGGGGTAAGACTTGGTTACTACTTGCTTGTTTATGTACCAAACCACCGACATAATGCCTGACTGAACTGCAATTGTTCCTTGTGGAAGAGAGTCCTGAATTGCTTGCAACCCCAAGAGTACTGCTCTCATCTCTAGAACATTGATATGCAAATGGGTCTCATGTTCCTGCCATGTGCCTTAGACTGTTCTCCCCAGATAATGGCCCCCCACTTTATCTGGGAGGCATCTGTGGTCACTGTTGCCAGAGGTTGTTTTGGAGTAAAGGGTCAACCTAATGTGACATGAACAGGAGCCACCATCTTAGTTCCTTCTTGCATGACTCTATAATTCTGATCTGGTAGGACATGGGAAGTTCTTGTAAGGACCACTGAGAAAAGAGAAGCCACTGGAGAATTCTCATGCGCATCCTGGCTAACAGAACTAGGGTAATCATTGATGCCATCATTCCTAGAACTTTCAGGACTGTTTTCACTGTTACTTTTGTCTTTGGCAAGAGATCAGAAATTTGTTGTCTGAGTATCAAAACTCTTTCTGCAGGTAATTTTGCAATCATAGAGATGGTGTCTAATTCTGCTCCTATAAATTTAATATGCTGACAAGGCAACAAGCAGATTTCCCTAAGATTATTGTTATACCTAACTGAGAACAAATTTGTAAGGTTGGGTCTCTTGACTGTTGTAGTAGATGCTTGGTGGTGGCAGTCAGGAGCCAGTCCTCTAGATATGGAAAAACTTGTATTTATAACCATCTCAAGTGAGCAGTGACTACTGCCATGCATTTGGTGAACACTTTGGGGGCTGTACTGAGACTAAAGGGCAGTGCTCAAAACTGATAATGACTGGCTCCCAGCCGGAAGTGACTCCTTGATCCTCTGTCCATTGTTATGTGGTAGTATGCATCTTGGAGGTCTATTGAGAACATCCAATCATCTTTCCCTATAAAGGGAAGAACTGACTGCAGTGTCACCATTCGGAACTTGGACTTCTTTACAGATTTGTTTCATTTGCTGAGATCCAGTATGGGTCTCCAGTCACTAAAAAGAATCTTGAGTAAGTTCTGAATCCTATTTGGTCTGTGGAGACTTCTTGGATGACTATTTTGTCTAGCAGATTTTGAATCTATATAGTTGCCTGTTCCCTTAGACTGGGTGGAATGTCTGGGATCCTTTGGAGTTGTGAGACAGGAAGGGAGGAGGGAATGGAATAACCTCTGGATATTATACTTTGTACCCACTTGTCTTTTGGGATATCTTGCCAGGCATCCGGATAGAAGGATAATCGCCCCCCCCCCCGACTGCCTCCAGAGTAGGACAGATGGGCCTCCTTTCAGGAGCGCTGGAATGGTCGGACGCGAAAGGAATCATGGTCACCTTGATTTTGTGGACCCCCACTGCCTCGTGGATAGTGTCTACCATTATTACCTCCCCCTCTGCCCTTGGGGAAGGATTCACCTCATGCATCCTGAAAAACTCCTTGGGGTTTCTTGAAACACATTTTTCCACCTTTCTGACCCTTTGGATAAGGTCTGGAAGGGACAGAAAAACATACTTCAGTGCTGTAGCAATTTGTAGCTTAATTAGTGCTTACAATGAGTTCTGAATAGATGCTGAGTTCAAAGAAACCGATTTGAGTGCTAAAACTAAAAAACTGGCTAGTTCTAAGGGAAAATTTGAAGAGCAGACTTTATGGTGCCAGGAATAGTTTAACCCTAGCTAAGTGGCAATGCATAAAGTGTATTTTTATATACATATATATATATATATATATATATATATATATATATATATATATATATATAAAACAGTAGTAAATGAGCAAACTGATTTAAACAAATTAACCAATAAAAAGCTAAAACTGAGCCCTGTTCCAGCAGTCTTTGATCAGACAAGTTCTATCTGCACACTCCTGCCACTAGAGTGCAGGGGAACCTTCTCCAAAAAAAAGATGGTCTGGATTAGTGCTCAAGTTATACAAACAAATCTAGATTCAGCAGGTCTGAATTTAGTCTATGCTACAGCAAACAAGGCGTACCAATTTCAGAAAGAAACTGTTCAAATAAGCAGGCACAATAAGCCTTTAACCAGAAACTCCCAGCTCAGAAGGGCAGAATCTACCCTCTCCTCCCACAAGAGTGTAGACCACACCTTCTTAATGTAAAATAACTGGCCCGAAGCCCAAGTGCTTAATCCAGAACTAATACACTCTTAAAATAACAGACACCAAGCCTTCAGTCAGCAACTCCCAACTTAGTAGGATGTAAGCTAGCTGTCCTGCCACAACAATGCAGACCACAAACCTTCTTAATATAAAACAACTGGTCTGAAGCCCAAGTGCTTCAACCAAAGGTTTAGAATAACAGTTACAATTTAATCAGGCTACAAACAAGCAGTAATAAATGCAGCAGAATAAATGCAATAAAGTAGGAAGAAACACAAATACAGTAGAAGCAGATGAATAAAATGCAATTTTTATATAACAATAGAAAACAAGCAAACTGATTTAAACAAATTACCCAATTAATCAGTAAAAGAGCTCAAAACTGAGCCCTATTCCAGCAGTCTTCAATCAGACAAGTTCTAACTGCACAATCCTGCCACTAGGGTACAGGGGAACCTTCTTCAAAAAAAGATGGCCTGGATTAGTGCTCAATTTATACAAACAAAGCTAGATTCAGCATGCCTGAGTCTAGTCTATGCTATATCAAACAAGGTGCACTGATTTCAGAAAGAAACAGTTCAAATAAGTTCAAATAAGCAGCCACAATAATCCTTTAACCAGAAATTCCCAGCTCAGAAGGGCAGAATCTAACCTCTCCTTCCACAAGAGTGCAGACCACAAACATTCTTAATGCAAAATAACTGGCCTGAAACCCAAGTGCTTAAACCAGAACTAATACAATTTTAGAATAACAGACACTGAGCCTTCAATCAGCAATTCTCAATTTAGAAGGATGTAAGCTACCTGGCCTGCCACAACAGTGCAGACCACAAACCTTCTTAATATAAAACAACTGGTCTGAAGCCCAAGTGCTTAAACCGAAAGGCTTAGATAACAGTTACAATTTAATGAGGCTACTACCAAGCAGTAATAAATATAGCAGAATAAATGCAACTGAGTACTTTAAAGAAGAGGCAAAATTAAAATAAAGTGCAATTTTTTTTTTTTTTTTTTTTTTTAGTGAAGTGCAAGGAGAGAGGAAGGGAGGAAGGAAGAGCAGAGGTTAAGAACCTAAGTGGGTTGGCCTTCTCAAATGTTGTCTCTGTACTAAGCAGAGTGAACAGCAGCCTGGGAGGGGTGTCCCAGATCAGATTTACAGTAGGGGCGGGCAACTGCAAAGCCACCAGCTGTAACACCACCCCATATAACACAGAGGTTGTTAGATCAGTTTTATAAACTCCACCTCAGAAACAGGGGGTAAGCAGATTCAGGTCAGATGAGAACAGAAAACAATGCCGAAAATATATAAAACAATTCAGTCAGGCAAAATTAAGACAATGCAGAACTCTGAAAGGTTAAAATGCAAAGAATATACTTATCAATTAGCAATATATTTCCAGATCGTTTGAGAATCACACTAACCAGAACCCAGGAGTTTCCAACAGTGAATGCAAGAATTTACAAACAGAAACTATTTTTCAATCAGCAAGCCTTGAGGCAATCAGATAATACAGAAGCTGTTAGACCAGTTTATAAACTCCACCTTAGAAATAGGGGGTAAGCAGATTCAGGACAGATGAGAACAGAAAACAATGCCAGAAAATATATAAAACAATTCAGGCAAGCAAAATTAAGACAATGCAGAACTCTGAAAGTTTAAATGCTAAGAAATATACTTATTAATCAGCAATATATTTACAGATTGTTTGAGAATCACACTAGCCAGAACCCAGGAGTTTCCAACAGTGAATGCAAGAATTTACAAACAGAAACTATTTTTAAATCAGCAAGCCTTAAAGCAATCAGATAACACAGAAGCTGTTAGACCAGTTTTATAAACTCCACCACAGAAATAGGGGTTAAGCAGTTTCAGGACATATGAGAACAGAAAACAATGCCAGAAAATATATAAAACAATTCAGTCAGGCAAAATTAAGACAATGCAGAACTCTGAAATGTTAAAATGCCAAGAAATATACTTATCAATCAGCGATATATTTCCAGATTGTTTGAGAATCACACTAGCCAGAACCCAGAAGTTTCCAACAGTGAATGAATCTCTTTGAAGGTTTGTCAGTTCTGGAAGAAGGGGACTTCGGCTTAGAGGAGGTACGCTGGCTTTCTAAAGCTTCATAAAATGGAGTTTTTAGAAGCCCTCTGACTATCAACTTATTCTTTCTCTCCTGCAAAATGTGGAAACTGAAAGAGTGACACAAGGTACATGACTCCTACAGGTGAATGGCCTCAAACAATAAACACACACGCTATGAACATCAGTTAGAGACATTTTTGTGAACATTTCTGACACTTTCTAAAGCCAGATAGCTTTGGTTCCTTCTCTCTAACTTTCTTAGACATTATGAGAAGGAAGCACAGACAACAAACACTACAAATTTAAAGCACTAACAACAAGAAAAACACACATAACATATGAAGTCTAATAGCACTCTAAAAGAATATAAACACACAGCACATCTATCTTAAGAAAAAAAAATTATATATATATATATATATATATATATATATATATATATATATATATATATAAAGTAAAATATAGCTCTGCCCAGCTAAGTTAAATGGCCGCTAGACCCTCTAACTCAAACGGACCTAGCACTGCTACTAAACAAGAAAAAACAGTTAGGGGACAAAATTTGTTAAGCCCTCTAATTTAAAAGGGCACTTGGTTCTCTAACTCAAAAGAGCCAAGCATCACTAACAAATAATACTCACACTAGAAAAAAGATTTCCATATGGGATAATAAAGAAGAAAATAGGCCCTGAGACTAAAAATGACAGCCAACTAAGCAAAGCTCACAGTAATGTACAAATTAAACAGCAGACACACAGCAGAGAGAAAACTATCTATATAAATCATCTCTAACTAAATATAGAACAACAACAGTTAAGCAAAATACAAAATATACAAATTTTTCAAAAACTTAGCCACACCCAAGGACAAGAGCATCCAATCTTGTTGAGCGGCAAATGAGTTCTGGGGAATCACTCACTGCATGATGGGATAGCTATTCAGCCACAAGCCAAGTGAAAGACTCTGAGCTATAGTATGCAGTCGAGTCAGAGCTGAGGATCAGCTCTGAACCCAACCAGTAAGAAGGAAGGCGAGATAGGACAACATAACATCTATAGTTTTGACAAAAAAAACACCAGATGTACTCATACATAATAAAAAGTGGAAGGCATTCTCCAGCAGGGACTTATCAGCAAAGCTATCAATGATTGCTACTTCCACAAAGCCTGCTGAAGGAGCATTTTTTTTGGAAACAAAAAAAGCTATGAAGCTTTTTGTCACTCCAGCTGTCCTTTTATGGAGCTCTGCTCAAGCTTTTAACAGCTGGAGTATGTAGAAGGTTCCCTTAGCTTTATGAAGCTGACCAGGTGCAGTGAGGTAGGACCCATATGATTTGGGTCTATATTACGTTATCAAATACTAATGTATTCGAAAACATAATGTATTTGAAAGCATAATAGTCGACCCATAAATGTCGAAGTCGTAAAACTTCGAACATTTTAATGGAGATCTCTGTACAGTGCGGAAATGGAGGTTTTCCATTGTCTGCACTGTATGGCAATATCGGAGTTGGTATATTTAAGTAGCAGGGGGTATGGGGGGTGCAGGGGGCTTGCCCCCTGCTTACAGTATTTAAATGGCTTGCTTGGGTGCGTTTTTGTATTTTTTGTAAATGTTCGAAGTTTTACGACTTCGACATTTACGGGTCAACTATTACATTTTCAAATACATTAGTATTTGATAACGTAATATAGACCCTATGATTTAGGCTACTGCAACAGTGATCTAGGTTTGTACATCTAGCAAAAATGAAAGGGATCAGTCAACATTTCATCTACATATGACTTTTTATCTTGTTCTTCGAATATGAAATCAAGAACATAGGCTCCATAGTGTGTGTTTATTTGCTAATTTATAAAATATCACTACCAATAAAGTCAGCAGTCTTGTTTTCCAAGGCATGCACATAGATTGCTGCTGGAGGGACTTGGGGTTATCAGTTGTTACTTTCTTGATTTTGATTAATTCTAAAAGTCAAGAAGAAAATTAAAAATAATGATTTAGACAGGTTGATTGTTTTGCCCCATCTTTGTCCTGCAGGCCTGAACTGTTCCATATCTTATGATTAGTTGCATTAAATTGCTGTGACTTATCAATTTACTCATGACACCATGAAATGCACATCATATTTTGCAAGAAATTAAGCACTTAATTTAACCCACATGTCTTTCTGTTGGTTTTTAATTATTCACATCTCCATACAAGTGAAAAGGTTGCAGGTCTCAGATTATTTTTAGATGTAGAGAGACAAAAAGTCACTTGCTAGCTTTCTTTAAAGATGGACTTAATAATCTCAGTGTGAGGTGTCAAGCAAATGAGGTAAAATCAAGGCAGGAGGCAGGGAATTAAGTGAACACAGTGCAAAGGGTGCTTTCCTTTAACTTGCTGAACTGACAGATCATAGTATGGCTTGGCTAGAAAAGCATAGCAGCCATCCCTTTCATTCTGCAAGCTTAGTGATTCTCCTGATGCATCCATGCAAAGTACCTCCTGCCAGAATTCATGCTATGAAGGCTGACATATTATAAAGATAAATGTTCTTTTCTGTTAATATGCACCCCTTTTTAGGTAATAAATTTCTCCAGTACTTGCATCCATTTATATTCTTTCAAGGAAAGCAGTAGCATTTGTATTTTCTACACCCTCATCATCTTCTTTCGGCTGTTCCCGTTAGGGGTCGCCACAGCAGATCACCTGTTTCCATTTCTTCCTGTCTTCTGCATCTTGCTCTGTCACACCAACCATCTGCATGTCCTCTCTCACCACATCCATAAACCTTATCTTAGGCCTTCCTCTTTTCCTGTTACCTGGCAGCTTCATCCTTAGCATCTTTTTCCCAATATACTCAGCATCCCTCCTCAGCACATGTCCACACCAACGTAATCGTGCCTCTCTTGCTTTGTCTCCCAACCTTCCAACCTGGGCTTTTCTACACAATATCAAAAACAGTGTGATATATCAGACTTGTATAGAACAACACATGAGCAGCTGCTGAACATGAAAATTATTTTTTTTCTAAAACAGTTCCTAAAGTTCAGCAGCATTCCCTGAAGCTGCCTGAAGTCAGCATTAATTTTCTGTATAGCTGTGCAAATTTCAGAATACGATCATTCAGGGCATAAAATGACATAAACTATTCTGGGGAGCTCAGGTGAAAATGAATTGTGTGTGTGTGTGTGTGTGTGTGTGTGTGTGTGTGTGTGTGTGTGTGTGTGTGTGTGTGTCAGTGTATGTATAGCATGGGGGGATGAAGCTCACTTTTCTTGATCTATGACAGTTTTTGAATTCAATGAAAACTATTTGTTTTTAGCCATCTGATGAAATGATAATAAGCAGATGAAGTCAGTTATTTTATACACATTATCTAGAAATTCAAACACTACAATGCCAGTAGAAACTATCTTAAGCTCTTATGATGCTTGCTTTCATTGTTTTGGAATGTATCACCAGCTCTGATGAAGCACTTGTATATTAGCAATATATTTTATCAGGATACAGAACACAAGAAAATATGCTCCATTGAAGAGAAACTGAGCTTCTTTTATGAAACAGAGGCTACATATTTAGATATTTTACATGAAGTTTGCTTTTCCTTCCAAAATTAATTTATACACAGATATTAAAACCTAAATTTTGATCTGCATTTCCTTACACTGGTAGCTAAAAAGGTACTTGGAAAAAGTAAATAAAACACAAATATTTCATACCGTTTTTATGGTCATGTTATTAATATTTGTTAGTTGACCTATTAGACTAGGCTTTATGATAAATGCATTAAATTATACTATCATGGTACATTGCTGGCATTTTCACTCATACAGATTGTACAATAAATGTCTAAAAATCAGTCAATTTATTTTGCTCTGACTCTGCACAACAATTTATCAAAATTTTGTTGCAGATTTGTTTGCAACCTATAATAATTGTGATAAATGGTTGATGTTAGATTGCTTGAGAAAAGCTAACAGATGAGCAATCTAAGTCTTTTTGTGATAAGACAGCCCTCAGCAGTTTTCAGAATACTCACTAATACAAAATGGGAGTGTGCAGTTACGCAGCATCTGGATGACCAAGTAAATTTTACACTAAGCTGAGAAACACAGAAAAGTCCTCCTTTATCAGAAAGTGCCAAAACATGCTTATAGCTGAAATCTATAGCATGTCTAAATGCTTGGAAGATTACAAAAAACAATGTTCAGCTTGCTCAATAAATCTCCCTCCAGAAAAGAGATCCCAAAGAAGTATTACAGACATTTCAGAAATGTTATGAACATTTATGTAAATCAGAGAAATGTAGAAATTAAGAAAAAGTGCAAATGGAAATATTTTTGAACAATTCAAGTATGCCATGTTAGAGGCAGATGAGGCTCACCAATTAACAGTCAATACTGGAGGAAATGAAATAAAAATGGCAATGTATAATCAATCTGCAGGAAGGTCTCCAGGAACAGATGGTATTCCTGGGGAAGTCTGGAAGTTAGGCAGGAAGAAAGCTATAATGATCTGGAAGGTTTTCACAGCATTTTAAAGCAGGGGAAGTACCAACAGTCTGGAAGAAATCTATATTGGCTGTAATATTTAAAGACATTAAATAACCATCAAACCCAGCTTTATATGGACCCATTTCAATTTTAAACCATGATTATAAAATGTTTATGTCTAAAAAGAATGGCAAAAGTGTTGCCAAAATGGATAGATATGGCTCAGTGTGGTTTTCTGGAGTGGAAGTAAGCATTTGACAACATAATATAATAATGATGATCCAGATGAAAGCAGACTGCAAGAAAATATCACTGTTGTTGGTGGGTCATGATATAGAAAAACATGAGGAAGCTGGCATTTTATGAGTAGGGAAATGGAAACATTTTCATTCTCTGATACAATAATAAGGTCAATTAACTGGAGCTATAATGGCTCAGTGACAAAAATTAAAGTGGGAGGGTTCCTCTCTGATAGGTTGTGTCTGAACAGGGGAACCAGGCAGGGATATTTCTTTCTCCCTTTTACATGATATATATTTAGAGCCACTGGCAAAAATAATAAGATATAACTGGTATGATAATTAAGAAACTTTGGCTTTATTTGCAGACAATATTATTTTGTACCTGATAAAAGCAGACAATTATATCTCAGTAGTATGGAACATTCTGACAGTTTCAAGTCTTTTCAAGATGTAAAAAATACATGAAGATAAAGGACCTTAGTTGTAAACCATGTACCCATACATGAACTGGTTCAGCAATACTTGTATTTATAGGGACACATAAAATGAAATATTTAGGAGTATGGGTTAAAAAGGACTCAGTTATAGCAGCTAAGGATATGTGGGAAGAGCCTAAACAAAAGATACTGCAAAAAAATGAGAAACAGTTTAGTTTTAGTTTTATATCCATTCAGGCATATTTTTATCAACCAGAGGAAAAGTTGTGGATAGTAATTAATAAAGAGTTGAAGGGGGTTATCTGGGAGGGGAAGAGGGCAAGGGTTAAGTGGGGTAAGTTTGTCCTTTCAACAGAACAACTGGTTAAGGATTACCTGATTTGAAGGGCTATTTCAGAGCTGCACAGTTAAGCTTATATACATAACAGAAGCAGAAAGCTTCAATTCAAACTGGAAAAGGATTATGATAAAACAGAGGGGAAAGTCAATAAATAAGGACAACAGCTATACAGAATAGTATATTCATAAAGTACCAAAAGGTACTCTAAGAACTAAGCCAACACGAGAATGGAGAAATTGGGGTACATAGAACAGGCAAGAATGGGTGGAATTTACCAGCAAAAACTGGAAAAGAAACTAAGGGATCAGGTGTAAATAACTAGAGAGGGAAAGGTAATAGAATGGGAACAGGACAAGAAGACATTTGGACTGCAGGTTAGAGACTGACTTCTATAACAGGGACTGATATCAGAGTAGAGGCAAAGAGAAAGAGACAGGTGAATGCTAAGTGAAAGACCTGCTCTGGTAGAGTTTTTAACTGAATTTAGTACAGAAATTACTGTTACAAAAGGGATAATAAATAGGGCATATAAAATATTGTATGATAACTATAGGAATTAATCAGGTATGGTTAAAAAAGTTTGAGAAAAAAATTGGATAAGCAATCCATAAGGAAACAATGGAAGGATGTATGCATAGCTCCCAAATATGCAACAAAGCCTAGAATAGTTTTGATTGACAATGTTTGCATAAGTATTTTTATACCCCAAGCAGACTCAAAAGAGTTTTTCCTCAGGTAGATGGTTAAATGTTGGAGGTATCATGGAGAAGAATGAGGTAAAAGAACAAATGTTTAGGGAGTTTAATGAGTTGGCAGACTTTAAAAAAATCTCTACAGATTACTCTGTCAGCATTATTGGGTGAACAAATGGGTGTAAGTAGGGAAATCATTTTTTTGAGCTGGGATATGGGATCTGAATTGCCTAGACAAACTAAGGCCTTGTTAAGTTTAATTCTGGTGACTGCCAAAAAGCAATTATTAGAAAATGGAAATCAAAGTCTAAAATAACAATACCTGAAGTAGTGAAAATTGTAACTGAGATAAAATAACTGGAACTGGAATCTTCAGAAAAGACTAGGAGTATATTACATAGAAAAAATGGAAATTGTGGGAACAATAAATGCAGAATAATGTTTTGGAGGAGGAATGAGATTTAGGGGAAAGCAGGAATTGAACAAGTTGTATAATGCATTGATAATAATTGTACAGAAGAATGTTTGATGTACAATGTTTGTAATTGTGAACATGTTAAAAGGGTTTGTTTTCTGTTATATAAATGTATGTTTGCATGTGTATTACATGATGATTTAGTAAAGGTGTTAAAAAAATCTCTTTCCAGATATTGTCCTGACTACTCTGTTTTTATGTAGTCAGCATTCAGCAGATAGTTCATCTGCAAAAAAAAAAGTAAAAATACATAAATAATTCACAGCATTTGTGGAGCATTGTGCAACCTGGTTAGATGTTCTACATACATATTATGTCAGCTGGGGATATAACTGATTATAACTGCCCATCTTGCATTAAAATGTATTAGACACTTGTCACAGTATGACATAAACTTAAAACTGTTATTTTTCCTATATACACATTTTAGGGGAACTGCCAATAATCTTAAACAATTAATTCACTGTTGTCTTACAATATCTTCTAGTTGGTGTGAATAACTTCACAAATGACATTACTATCAAAAGACATGTCTAAGAAATAGGCAACTTTCCTATCTACAGTAGGCACCCTTCCTAGATCATTTTCTTTAGCTTTAGTAAAGTAGTATGAATATGACAATGTTTTGTTAACAGTGGAAAGGTTTGAGAAGACTGTTGCCCTTCAAAAAGAGAAAAAATTAAAAAGAGATAGATTGGCTTATGATACGAAATCTGCCTACTCTTTTTTTATCCTAGTTTTAAAAAGAGTAAGGTGCCTATTATCTGCAAGAATACTTCCAACTTTAAAAGTGAGTCAACTGCTTGTGGTCCTTCTACCATTGGTTTAGGTACTTCCAATGGTTCCAGTCCCCACCCCTGCTGGTGATATCACTTGTGGTGTTCCATCGGATGTGATTTCTTTAGAAGAACAAGAGGTACAACTACGGACATTGAATGACAATGCATAGGCAGATGTTTTTGAACTCCCCTTATATTCTTCTGGACACAATTCTCCTTTGGATTCTAATTTTTTGGATGTGAGACTGAATAATTCATTCCATGGGAGAGGAGGAGGAGGAGGAGGACAGTTGTAGAACTGAAGAGGGAGAATATGAGGACAGAAGAAAATGGACTAAATAATGGACAAATATTGAGTTCTTACACAACCAAAATGTTTAACCTATCTGAGGTTGTGTTAAGTCCTGCTCATATTCAAGTCTTGGAACTAGGTCTTACTTTTGTACCTACATATAGAGCTAATCTACCTAAAATTCTTTTAGGGTTAAATTTTTTTACAAGATAAGTCCTGCTCATATTAAAGTCTTGGAACTAGGTCTTACTTTTGTACCTACATATAGGGCTAATCTAACTAAAATGTTTTTAGGGTTACATTTTTTTACAAGAAAGTTGAATTTAAAGTATATGTTAAAAGATGTTGGTTTACACATGGTCTTAAAAAGAGTGTTAGTATTAAACCCTATGTTAAATAATGCTCAAAGTTTTTGAGCAAATTTATGAGAAATAAATCAGAGATATTTTAAGCAGTAAAATCAAGACCAACTGGCATAATTTAAGTACAAAACAAAGGGCAGCACTGAATGAATTAGTAAATAATTCTAAGCTTAGATTTTTGAAAGCTGATAAGGATGGGGGGGGGCTGTTTATTATGGATACTGAGGTTTATGTTAAAGCAATGGAAACAGTTGAATAATGCAGACGAATATTTACTGGTGTTATTAAATGATATTCACAGAAGCTACATGTTTATTTATACAATTCTGCATGAATGTTGTATGAATAATATTATTGATTTTAATTCATATGACTTTCTAAAAGTTGAAAATCCAACAAGAGGAGTTCTATTGGGAATTCCTAAGATCCATAAAAGCTTACTCACTCATCCTTTAGACCTATTATTTCTGCTCCAAATAGCATAACTGAAGGAATTTCTTTATTTTTAGATTCAATATTTAACCCATTAATGCAGAAGTTGTATATAAAGGATTCCTAGAACTTTCTCGATAGACTACATGATTTTAGTTGCACCTGTGAACACAAAGATGAAAATAATTACATGGTCACTGTGGATATTTGTTCCTTTTTACCAGTATGCCCAAGGATGTAGGGATAGTATACTTTAGACTTTATATGACTAGAGTCACTGATATTTCTAACAAGATGATTACACTTTATTGTATGCTGTTGGAAGTTTTGTTGGAAAATAATAACTTCCTGTTTAATACAAATTATTATAAACAGGTCAAGGGGGGAGCAATGGGGACTGCTGTGGCCCCTGCTTTTGCCAATTTAGTTTTAGGATGGTGGTAAGCTCACACTTTATTTTCTATTATTGCAATTGACAAGGTAATTTATTATAAAAGATTTGTCGATGACTTGTTTTTTATTATTAATGGAACATACGATGAATGTTAATTATTTGTTGAGCATCTTAATATGCAGTCTGATTTTTTCAAGTTTACCTTAGGGGAGAAAGGCTTAAAGGTTAATTTCCTAGATGTTACTATTGTATTGAATCAGCACGATAAATCTGACAGCTGTTTTTATAGAAATAATATTTTCTAATGGGTATCTGCATTATAAGAGCAATCATCCATATTTCATCAAAAAGAATATTCTTAGAGAAGAGTTCATCAGCGCCTCTAGAATGACTACTAATACCACTAAGTTTATTGAAGAAGTAAGCTTTATTGCCTCCTTATTTTTACAAAGAGGCTATAAGAGACAGAGCTTATATTAAAAACAGCAGAAGAAGTTATTTCTAAGAGAATCTTAGTTTAATATTTTACTAAGGCTAAAGAAAACGATATAGGAAGGATGCCTACTACAGATAGGACAGTTGCCTATTTCTTAGACATATCTGTTGACAGTCATGTCATTCATAAAGTTATTAACATCAACTGGAAGCTACTGTAAGGCAACAGTGAGTTGTTTAAGGTTATTGACAGTTCCTTTAAATTTGTATACTGGACAACAAACAGCTTTAAGTTTATGTTATAGAAAGATAGCACCAAGATCTGTCCACCACCAACAAATAAAAGCAAAGGAACATACAAGTGTGGTTTTTGTTCAGTGTGTAGGTTTATTTTTGAAGGACGTTCTATATCTTTGGATCATATTCAATATACCATAGCAATTCCTGGGAAGTCTACTTGTAAGTTTAATGCTTTGTTTAAACATTCATAAATGTGTCACAAATATTAAAAAAACATAGTTTTACTATTAGAACAAGTCCCTTTGGACTTAAGGGGAGGCAACTAATAAAAATAAAAACATGGTTGAGATGAAAGAAGCCAAATGGCAAATTAAACTTCAGGCTGACAAATACCCTAGTTTATGTGATACAGTTAACATAAAATGTTTTTAAAAGATAGAAGATTAAAGATAAGTGATGCTATTATTTATTATTTTTAACAAATATATTCATTTTAAGGTTTTAACCAATCATTTCTATGCTAGGTGGCTAATTCAATTGTTTAATTCTCATTTTATTGCTTGGTTTAAATGTATTTCAGGCTGTATTTTTAAAGGTAAATGTTTCTGAAGAGGTCTTGTGATGAAAGCGATTAATTAAGATTTTTACGCTAATTCCTTTATGTTACTGCTGCTCCTTAGTGGTTTTCTTGCTTTTATACTGTGGATGCAATTTTGTTGAAAAGTAAAGCCAACAAATTGAGAAAGATGTGCAATGTGACTGGCTATCATTCAGAAGTGCTGCTTGTGTTCTTTTAAATACGTGGATATTAATTCCAAGACTGCAGTTCTAGAAATGGAAATGGAATTACCCTTTTAGCCAGTCACTACAATTAAAATATTTAAATAGTAAGTATGTGGGGGGGGGGGGGACTTGATCAGCTGCAAAAATTAATTATTTAAGTTTTGCAGTTTGAGTTATGTAGAATGTGCTTATATGCATTTCAATATTTCCACTTCAGTCTTGCATAGTTCAGGTAAAACATCAAATGTATTCTAAATGGGAAATACAGATATTCCTTCAAACAGTCCCACCTCAGAATATTTACCCTCACTGAAACTGCTGCGTTAATTGGTCTTGAGCACACTAATCATTCACATGCTGTAGATGCTTACAAAGATTCATTTCTCAGCTTTCTCCCCTATGTTTCAGCTGGTTAACACAGTATGACTCCACAATAAACCTACTTTGGTACAATGATGACCTTTGTAAATGTTAAGGTACATTTTGCATTAGCACTGTAAATGACAACTCTTCTTATTAAATCAATACAAATACAGAAAGCTTATTTCAATCATATAGAGTTTAGGATGGTGCAGTGGTGCAGCAGTTAACATTGTTGCCTCACAGTAAGAGGGTCTCTTGTTTGATTCTCAGCTGGGGTGCCTTCTATGTGGAGTCTGCATGTCCTCCCTGTGTTTGTGCATGTTCCCTTTGGGTGTTCTGGTTTCCTCCCTCATTCCAAAGATGTGTCTAGAGTGTTTCTTCCTAGACCGTCACTGAAAATAGGCTCTGTCCTAGTTGAACTTTCCCAGTCAACAAACGGTACATAAATGTTATCAGAATGATACATTTCATAAAATACATACCAAAATCAAGCTAAAGCACCATACTGAATCATAGACTACAGTGTGCTAAAGCCCAGAATTAGACACATTATTTTTGTATGAGAAACTTCATGTGGTAGTCATACACTTTACAAAATAAATGTTCTTTTATCATCTTAGTTTTGGAAAACTGTATGCTGACTAAATTATTCACATCCTGCTTCAGTTTTCATTCCTTCTCTGATACCTGCTTTATTTCTTGAGGGTCATGCATGGAGAAGATAGAAACTATACCACCAGTCTGTAGATACAAAGCAAAGAAACTAATCCTGGATAAGTTAAATGCCTATGACAGGGCGCACACACACACACACACACACACACACACACACACACACACACACACACACACACACGCGCACACACACACACACACACACACACACACACACACACACACACACACACACACATACACACACACACTTTGGTAGATTGACAATTCACCTGTTGTATGACTTCAGAATGTGAATGAGACTGGAGTACCTGGTAGAAACCCATGTGGGTATAGGACAGCCATGCAGACTGCAAACAGATGGCATGCTAGATGGAGAATCAAAATGGGAAACCAGGCACTGTGAGGCATACTTTGTCAATGTTCAGCAGTTATATTTAAGGCAGCAGCAATATGTTGCTCCAATCCAATTACTCTTAGTGAGTAATATGATATCTAATAAATCACAACAAACTGTTTCTTAAAAAAAACTATGAAAATCCCATTACAGTAACTGTACACATAATACACCTTCTGTGTGTTGCATACAAAAAACTAGTCTGGTTTCTATTCACTATTCCATTCCATAAATTAACAATATATTTCCACTGTGTCCTGACTAAATGCTAGTACTACAGATAAGTAACTAGAAGATAATGCCTTTTGAAGAGTACCAGAACTTGAATTATGCATCTCCAACTGTGTTAAAATAGAAGTATCAAAAGTCAAAGGGATTAACCAGTTTAGGAGAAGGCAGAGGAAAAGTAATTCCCACCACATATGTCTCTGTTCTGCGAGACAGATAGATAGATAGATAGATAGATAGATAGATAGATAGATAGATAGATAGATAGATAGACAGATGATATAATCAGTTGTGGCCTGGATTTCATCTTAATATGCAATTGTTCAGCAAGAGTGCATGTACTCTTAGAGCAGTACAGATTTTTTAAGCTTTCATCCTGTTTTCAGACTTAAAGATCTCTATCACTTGGGATGCGCAAGCCAACATCAGCCTCCTACTTCCATCCCTGCCCAGATTATTTATTTATTTATTTTATTTATTTGCATTTGTTTAACCAGGATAGTCCATTGGGCTCAAGAACCCGTTTTCAATGGAGTCCTGGGGAGAAAAGCTCCACATACATATTTAACAGAGAATGAGGATATACATAGACATTACATGGGGTTCAACATGAGAAAAGTACCAAATACAGAGGATATACATATACATTTGATGGGGTAAAACATAGTACAATTTACGTAATTAAACATGCAGAGACAGCTAAAACAAGGCAATAAGAGTTACACCAAATTTATAAAAACAATTTTTTTTTTTTTTTTTTTTTTTTTTTTTATATATATATATATATAGAGAGAGAGAGAGAGTTAGTGTAGTATACAGGTAGGCCAAGGGTAATGCTGCCTGGTGTTCATACAGTCAGAACTGAAAGAGTTACTAGATGAAATAGTAGGTTACGAAGGGTGAGAGCAGGAGCATTGCCATGTGGAGGATAGATAAGAGTGGAGTGATTTTTTGAAGGATGGGAGGCTTGTGATGGTACGAATAGAGGGAGGAAGGGAGTTCCATGAGCGTGCTAGAGAGAAGGACAGGAGGTTTTATCTAGGAGGGTGGTGGGGTCTATGTATTTCTATGAGGTTTTGATTGTTTGATCTTAGCTGTCTTTGTGTGTGGTGCATTTTAAAGGTAGAAGAGAGTGAGGGGCAGAGGGATGGCTGGAAAATCGGTTTGTGAACATATGTGAGTTGAGTATATGAAAGGTAATTAGGTAGTTCTAACCATTTTAGTTTGTGGAGTGGTTCACAGTGGTGTGTAGATGATTTGTTAGAAGTAGCAAATTTGGCAATTTTATTGTAACAAGAGGATAGTTTGGTTTTGAGGGAAGATTGAAGGTTAGTAAGAAAGGGTGCTCCATAGAGAAGGAAGGGTAAGAGAAATGTAGTTGAGAGTGTAATCTTGGTAGCTGAGCTGAGAAAGCGATTATGACGGTAGAGCATGCCAAGTTTTTGGTGTGGTTTTTTTATGTTTTTTAGCAGATGGGAGTGGAATTTAAACTGGTCATCGATTTGGACTCCTAATAGTTTGGTTTCTGATACAAGCTCAAGGGGAATGTTATTATGGCTGTAGATGGAGAATGATTTAAGATCAATGTTAGTGTTTTTTGAAGGAGTAAATATCATGAGTTTGGTTTTAGCAGCATTAACAGCTAGATGGTTGTCTTTCATCCAATTTTCAGTGGTAGAGAAGGCATCCTGGGTAAGCTTTAGTAGAGTTGGTATGGATGAGGCAGTGCAGATGATTGTGGAATCATCTGCATATTGAATAATATTAGCCTGAGGGATAGCATGGTAAAAGTCATTAATGAAAATATTAAAGAGAAGGGGGCCCAGAATGGAGCCTTGTGGGACACCTGTAGGGGTATTTAGAAAGGAGGAAGTGGCTTTTTTCCATTTGACTGCTTGTTGTCTGTTGGAGAGATAGCTGTTAAACCAGTGGAGTGAAGTGAGAGAAAGGTTTAGATTAGATAGTTTAGTAAGAAGTAGGTTATGGGAGATGGTATCAAAAGCCTTAGAAAGATCAAGAAGAGTTGTAGATACAATGAGTCCAGAATCCCTAGCTTTGTTCACAGTTTCGAGGAAAGGTAGAAGGGCTGTCATAGTACTATGATGGGGTCTGAATCCGTGTTGGGTGGGGGTTACTTGATTGTTGTCCAAGAGGTGGGGAAGGAGTTGAAGGTGGATACATTTCTCCAGGACTTTAGAAATGGGAAAGAGGGAGAGATCTGTACTAGTTAATCAAAGTCAGGACATTTGTGCATGGCTACAGAGTCATTCCTCTATACGGATTTTGCAATTCCTTCAAATACCTTGGTTTATGGCTCAAGACTATACTATCAAGGACTTGCCTCTCAACTTCTTTCCTCAAGAATTCAGGAGAAAGCCAAAAATATTGGGGAGGCAAGGACTCAAAATCAGGGACAATTTTAAGTATTACTCTCATTCTCTTTAAACAGTTTTGCATAAACTTGCATTGTTTGAGCAATACTAAGCATGAAATGGCATTGTTGACTGACTGTAATCCTCACTGATTTACACTTGTGCCTACTGAGTTACATGAAATCTATCAAAATCACTGAAATGCAGTGGATATAAAAAGTGTATACACACCCCTGTTAAAATGCCAGGTTTTTGTGATATAAAAAATGAGACCACAATAAATAATTTTAAAGCTTTTCCCACCTTTAATGTGACCTATAACCTGTACAATTCAATTGAAAAAGAAACAAATCTGTTAGGGAAAAAATATAAAAAATAAAAAACGTACGATACGCTGGTTGCATAAGTGTGCACACTCTTAAACTAATACTTTGTTGTGTGTGCACACCCTTAAAATAATACTTTGTTGAAGCACCTTGATTTAATTACAACATTCAGTCTTCTTGGGTACACACCTGCCATCAATTAAAGAGACTCTGATTAACCCCAAATAAAGTTCAGCTGTCTTAGTAGGATATTCCTGACATTTACTCAATTGCCTCCTACAGCAAAAGCCTTGGTTCACAGAGAGCTTACACAGCATCAAAGGGATCTCGTTGAAAGGTATCAGTCAGGAGAAGGGTACAAAAACATTTCCACAGCATTGGATATAGCATGGAACACAGTGAAGACAGTCATCAAAAAGTGGAGAAAATATGGGACAACAGTGACGTTGCAAAGAACTGGGCGTCCCTCCAAAATTGATGAAAAGACAAGACAAAAACTGGTAACTGGTCAGGGAGACTGCCAAGAGACCTACAGCAATACTGAAGGAGCTGCAGGAATTTCTGGCAAGTACTGGTTGTGTACTACATGTGACAACAATCTGCCATATTCTCCATATGTCTGGACTATGGGGTAGGGTTGCAAGATGGAAGCCTTTTCTTACACAGAAAAACATCAAGGTCCAGCTAAAATTTGCAAAACAATACATCAAGTCTCCCAAAAGCATGTGGGAAAATGTCAAAGCGTTAGTCCAAGTAGCACACAAAAGGACACCAGGAACTAAAAAATCCTTTTATTCACAGATTAAGCACTTTTGTCAGCTTATAGCCAAAGACTTCATCAGAATCTGTTACTCAAACGGAATAAAACAGTTATATAACAAAATAGCACACCACCAAACCATGAATCTTGTTAACACTTAAACATCCTACCCTCCTTACATTAAAATACATAAAAATGCATAAATACTTATGAGGCGATACCCCACAGGGTGGGCCATGGCAAGATATTTTAGAGTTTAAGGAATTGCTATGGCAGATAAAATTACAGGCATATTTATCCCCTGGGCTAAATGAATGCTGCCCCATCAAAAGTATATTAAAATTGAGGTCCCACATAGTTTGAATGATTGCATATATATATTTTGTATGACTGTATATGTATCGCCTCATAAATGTTTATGTATTTTAATGTAAGGAGGGTAGGATGTTTCTTTAAGGGTTAACAAGATTCATGGTTAGGTGTTGTATTGTTTCATTATATAAATGTTTTATTCAGTTTGAGTAACAGATTCTGAAGAAGTCTTTGGCTATAAGCTGATGAAAGCACTTAATCTATGAATAAAAGGATTTTTTTAGTTCCTGGTGTCCTTTTGTGTGCTACTTGGACTAACACTTTGGCTGCTTGTCTTTGTGTTCCTGGTTCTTGGTTATGTGGGAAAATGTGTTATGGTCTAATGAGACCTAGGTTGAACCTTTTAGCCATAATTCCAAAAGGTACATTTGGTGCAAAAACAGCACTTAGCATCACCAAAAGAATACCATCCCCACAGTGAAGCATGGTGGTGGCAGTATCATGCTTTGGGGTTGCTTTTCTTCAGTTGACACTGGAGCTTTAGTCAAGGTGGAGGGAATTATGAACAGTTCCAAATACCAGTCATTTTTGGCCCAAAACCTTCAGACATCTGCTAGAAAGCTGAAGATAAAGAGGAATTTCACCTTTCAACATGACAGTGACCTTAAGCATACATCCAAATCAACACTAGAATGGCTTCACCAGAAGAAAATTAAAGTTTTGGAATGGCCCAGCTAGCGCTCAGACCTAAATCCAATAGAAAATTTGTGGGGTGACCTGAAGAGGGTTGTGCACAAGAGATGCTCTCACAATCTGACAGATTTGAAGCACTTTTGCAAGGAAGAGTGGGAAAATATTCCCAAATCAAGATGTGCCATGCTGATAGACTCCTACCAAAGAAGACTGAATGCTGTAATTAAATCAAAAGGTACTTCAAAAAATTATTAGTTTAAGGGTGTGCACACACAACAAAGTATTAGTTTAAGGGTGTGCACATGTATGCAACCAGTGTATTGTATGTTTTTTATTTTTTATATCTTTTCCCGTAACAGATTTGTTTGTCAATTGAATTGTACAGGTTATAGGTCACATTAAAGGTGGGAAGAGTTTTGAAATAATTTACTGTGGTCTCATTTTTTTTATATCACAAAAACCTGGCATTTTAACAGGGGTATGTACACTTTTTATATCCACTGTATGCATCATTTCCAACCCTGCCCTAATGGAAATGTGCATCCACAAGTCAAATGGCACAAGAGTCACTCACTCTAGGAATCTCAACTCAGCTTGTGACATTAACAGAACATGCATGAGAGACAGATATGTCTCCCAGAGACTGCCACTTCTCTGGAATAGATTTCCTATTCGTGTAAAACAGCAGTCCTCACTGACCCTATTAAAAAGTAACCTAGATAATTGGATGGGAGTCTGCAAATTCACCCCTGGAGTGGCACCCATGTCCTTCATGGACAGGGGCAGCCGGTGTTGAACACAGACACATTTTGTTCATAAGTTTGTTTTGCAAACTACCCAAAAAGTACAAACGAAGATACTTGGGATTAACATGACTAGGCTTGTAAAGGCTCTAGGGCTGCTAGCCTAGTAACCTCCTATGAACTTACAACCAGAACATGAGAAATTTTATGGGGAAAAGGCAAACATGTTAAGTAAATTCAGGGATATTCTGCACAGTCAGTGACATTTGAGAAGCATAGTTTACAAAAGTGCATAGTGGGAACATTATCTTCAGTATCAACAAAACAAATAAACCTGTGCTTCAAAGTCTCCAGTTACTTTTGTTGTAAAGCCAGGAAGGCCATCAAGAGTGTTGTTCTAAGTCTCCAACTGAAATGTGGGATAACTTTTTTTATACAGTATTACTGGTGTTCTTGCCTGGGTTTAGACCCATTCTTAGGGAAGGCCCAGGAAAAAAGTCCACAATTAATATATATCTTACAGAGATTAAAACAAAGTATACAGTTCATCAAATTATATGTACCACAAAAAGGACACATTCTAAACAAAACTAATATAATATTTTAGAGCCAGGAGATATATTAGTACAACATTCTAAAAATGAATAGTGGTGATGTCTCAATAATTCCTGAAGCATACCAGTAATCTAAGTTTAGCACTGTATGTAAGGAAAGTAGAAAAATATCAGGTAAATTAGATGCAATGCTGAGATAGGTACAGGCACTCCATTAATATTTGAATACAATAAATATTTACATGTTATTCAAACCACAAAATGATTATTAGACTAGAAATAAACATATTTGTGCCTACTTTGTTACACGAAACCATCAAAATGAATGCTTTGTGATGAAGGTGAAGTATGAGGAGAGTGTTTATTTAAGAAAATGTGACTGGGGCAGGATCTAACTTCACTAGGGCAACTATTTATAGGTTCATAGGTAAGCTCTTGGCTAGCTGCCCATGCAGGCCATTTTAAACCAAGCCAAATGCCCTATTTGTGCTCAAACTAACCTATGCTATTTGGTTGGAGATTGGCCTTATCAAACTCATGGCTGATAATGAGAATAACTGGGATCATACCATGGATAATTTGAGGAGACCCATTCATGGTATAAAACTTTCAGGAGTTGCCTCTATCCAGTACAGGATGCAGTCCTGGGTAAATTTTCTATTTGTCATGCATATATCCAAGCTGAGCTTGAATATGGACTTTGATGAACTGTTTTATGTGACTGGGGAGTCTGTTCCAGAGCAGCAGTATCCCCTGAGAGAGAAACTTGTCCCTCCAAACCATTGTGTTGATGTTGCAGAGGAGGTTTACATCCCTAGGCTGAGCATTTCTGATGCCATTTGACTTGCTGCTGTGCAGTAAATCCATAAATATTAGGTCAGAGGATGCCTTGTATGGCAGACACAGGTCACCTCATGGCAGTCTGTAGGATACTGAGTGTAATGACAGGGCTTTGAGTAAGTCCATGTAGGACATATTGTTTAGGCCTTGAATTCTTTTAGTAAGGTATCTCTGTAGACATTCCAGTTATTGCATGTATCTGGACAGATACATGCCAAAGGGGGAATTATATTCAATGACTGGCCTAATGAGGGCTGAGTAAAGGGGGACAATGGCATCCCTAGATCTAGACACAATCCCATTATTTATAAGCTGTGCAATATAGAAGTACTTTCTTACAACATTGGAAATTTGTTGGTTTAAATTGAGGTCACTGTCCACATACGTTCCAAATATAGAACAACTGAGTCAACTGTTAGGGGTAGCCTCCTGGATGCATGACTTCCCAAAGGATACAATAATATATTTTTGTCATTTAGTTTAAGTCCAAGATTTTGGTACTAGTTATTTATTTAGGAAAAACCTTCCTGCAGCATAGCAAAGTAATTTTCCAATAAGTAATTATTCCAAAGACATGCATCTGGAGCATTTCTCCCCGGGCCTCCGCTGAAAACAGGCTCTGTGGAACCTAGTCGGACATTCCCGGTCAACAAATATTAAATAAATAAAAATAAAATAAATAAAAATAAAATTTGGGAATTCAATGACTGCTCCTAGTTTGCAGTCATCTGCAAACTTACACAGGCAGAGCCCTATGGTATTGACTTTTACTTCTGAAAAGTAGATGCCAGACAGGAGAGGTCCCAGCACAGAACTCTAAGGGATTCCACTGCTGACTGGTCTGTTTGTGGAGATAATTTACCATATTTTGATTTCCTGCAACCTATCTGTGAGTTATTTGGCTACTCAGTGTGTTTATTTAACTTTTCTACTATGCCTGAATGGTGAATTGTGTCAAAAGCTTTGGACAGGTCGATGTATGTAGTGTGTACCATTTTGTCATCTTCCGTTGCTTTGGTGACCTTTTCAAAAAAGTCCACCAGGCTGAGTTAGTATGACCTGACCGTTGACAGATTCAAATGGAGACAGGTCCAGTGTTTGGAGAAGGGTAATGAAGTTTCAGAACACGGCATCCTATTTAGTAGGATAATACCAGCAGATATCAGCTTTCTAATAGGTTTGTTCCACTCAAATAAGTCACAAGGGGATAATGAGACAAAAGTATTCAGAAATGGGAATGTATGCTCAAAGTAAATAGCAATCTAGTTTATGCCTAAAAAAATGGATACCTTAGGGACATTATGGAATCACAGTGATGAATTTTACACGTAGGGATACCTGTAATTTTATTTGTTGCAAATTTGCCCACGTTTAACCATCCAATTAGAAACATACCTCTTAACCTCTTAGTGCAAAAAAATCTGGACAAAACCAAAAATAATGAGGGACAAAGACCTGAAAATAGGGTTTTAAATATTGTGCATATAAACTTATAAAAAGTTGCTAGAATAACAAGTTTTGTATTAGCATGCATTTTCTGAAGGATATGAAGCAAAAAACTCAAAAGTCTGTCATTATTTAGAGATTTCAACCCTTGATGATTTGTTAGAAAATCACACATTTTATGAAGAATGAACCAAAAATATGAGGCAAAAATCTGGACATTCTGTGAAAATCTGGATAGTTTAGAGGTATGATTACAAGTTAAATCAGTTTATAGTATAGAAACACAAATGATTGTCTCATGAAATATCAAGAATCAAAATAGTTAATCAAAAAAGAGCAACCATTTTAGAGCAAATCAAAAATGATCGAAAAGGGTGGAATGGGCTTTAGGTTTGTTAGCAGCTTTTGGTGTCTAATTTTATAAACAAGGGAAATCAGAGATGGTAGCCATCTAGATAATGACATACCTTTGAACTGGAAACCTTTCTTCCCTTTAGGAGACAAACAGCTAGTCAAATTTTCTTTTCTGTTTTTGTTGGTATTATCCAAATACATTACATTAATGAACCGTTCATTCAGCCAATGCAATTCTTTTTTGTTCAGATATATTGGAATTCTTCTGGAAAAGGTAGCTTCAATCAATGCTTTGATTTAGGTGGCTGCATTGAGGCTATCTTGGGGTTGGTTTCTGAAGATACCCCTAAAGATACCCTGTCCTTATGGAACAATTAGAGCAGTGCATGGTAAAGTTCTGAAACTCTTCTAGAAGAGTATAGCTACTCAGAAAAGAGAGTCTTCCACATAGCAATTTTGAAGAAGGACAGGCAGGTCTCGAAGGGGGGGGAGAATCAAAGAACTAGAACTAAATTTGGGTCCCAAAGGAGGAGGAGGTTTTCTAGGAGGAGGATAGAAACCCTTTCAAGGTTTTCAAGGCTTGCTTGTGGCTTGTGGGACAGGACAAAAACACCCACATGAAATGAAAGGAAATAGCTGCCAAATTGTGAATATTAGAACAGAAAGGAGATGAACCCTGTCAGCTAGAGGAGAAACACCATTTATGGAAGCAGGAAAGGATCTATGTCCGGTTTAAGTATACCTACTTTTAATCCAAAGTTACTCACCAAGAAGCCGGTAGAAAACCAACACCCTCGACACTGCGCTGGCAAAAGATCTGAGGTAACTCATGCCTAGCATTGTGGATATAAGGGGAGCCTCGGCGAACTGGACCAACTCTTAGAGTTTAGAGTGGAGCCAATGGGAGCCGAGCGAGGGTGGGCTCCCAACAGCAAGAATAGACAACATAGCTAGATACTTTCTAATGTTTGTTCATTTGGATCTCCTTGCACCCTCAACACCCTCTGCTAATTATATATACCACCTCTGAGATTGCACAACAGGGTAAGGGCAAATTCCCTTACCCCAATCCACCATAATATCATTCATGAAGCTGCTAGCAAAAACTCAGGACATTCACTTATATGAGCATTTGCCTTTTTTTTTTTACGTCACTAAAAAGCATTTGCTCATATGATCACATGACTGTTCTTTCTTATGGATTACAGCCCATAGAATAGCCTAAGAAATAACCATGGCCTGCCATTCCACCCATCTAAGTATGCTGCATTGCAGACCTTGTTCAGTTTCCAGGTTTATTGCCCTAGCCTTCTAATAGGAATATCACTACATTGTTAGCAGGATCAAGCAGCTCCAGATTAAAACACAATCATTATCTAGCCTGATTCTACTCCTGTGCAACATATGGTTACTTGAATTCTGTCTAATATGGGCAAAAAACTGTAAACACCAAAATTGAGCAATATGTTCTTAAATCTGTAAAGAATATTGTTATACTGTGAGATAATTTTATTAAGCCCTATTAGGGACATAGAGTTTTCCTCTCAAGGTCCATTTACTTGAGTCCTTACTGAAATCAGTGAAACACATAATATTAGTGTTTTCCTATTTAACAAATATTTTGACAAATATTTACTTCTTCATCTTCAAGGATTCATTCTCATTGTCCTGTTTACAAAAAGCTACTACACTTCACTTAACTCAAACTCTAGCACACTCTGTTACCTTGCCTTATTTGACTTTAAATCCTTTAACCAGTGACGTATCTATTATTATTATACAGTACTTGCTGAAAAGTAATTATTAAGTAGTTAGTTTATATTACATTTTAGTCATTATAATGGGTGTGTGATTTGTGTTTCATATCACATGCTAGAATAATAATTTTTGATAATGTTGTTATATTGTGTTTTGCCTCTGACTCAACTGACAGAAAAAATGTCCATATTAGGTCCAGCCAATCACCCAGATTTGAAGTAACGCAATAAAAAATGGGTAGCTTACATCCTTCTAAATTGGGAGTTGCTGATTGAAGGCTTAGTGTCTGTTATTCTAAAAGTGTATTAGTTCTGGTTTAACCACTTGGGCTTTGGGCCAGTTATTTTACATTAAGAAGGTGTGGTCTGCACTCTTGTGGGAGGAGAGGGTAGATTCTGCCCTTCTGAGACGGGAGTTTCTGGTTAAAGGCTTATTGTGCCTGCTTATTTGAACTGTTTCTTTCTGAAATTGGTATGCCTTGTTTGCTGTAGCATAGATTAAATTTAGACCTACTGAATCTAGCTTTGTTTGTATAACTTGAGCACTAATCCAGACCATCTTTTTTTGGAGAAGGTTCCCCTGCACCCTAGTAGCAGGAGTGTGCAGTTAGAACTTGTCTGATCGAAGACTGCTGGAATGTGGCTGAGTTTTTAACTTTTTATTGGTTAATTGGTTAATTTGTTTAAATCAGTTTGCTAATTTGCTACTGTTATATTAAAAAAAAAAAATATATATATATATATATATATATATATATATATATATATACACTTTATGCATCGCCGCTTAACTAGGGTTAAACTATTCCTGGCGTCATAAAGTCTGCTCTTCAAATTTTCCCTTAGAATGAGCCAGTTTTTTTAGTTTTAGTACTAAAATCTGTTTCTTTGAGCTCAGCACGTGTTCAGAACTCATTGTAAGCACTAAATAAGCTACAAATTATTACAGCACTGAACTTTCCTCACTTGACTAGAGAAAACGGTTTTTAGTACTTAATAAATAAGCACCTACCCAGGCATGTCTAAGGGTCAGATCCCAGTGTTTTCTCCTGTCTACCTGATGAATCTGGGTATCCTAGGGCAATGCAGCAATTGCCTCATGTACACAGACAACCATCTCCTCCTACCAACCAACACTACAACCTGTGAGAGATGCACTTATATAGCCAAACTGGAAGCAAAGTTCTCTTCACCCAAGACTGGACTAGACAGTCAAGAGGAGAAGGTAAACACTTGCACCACACCACACTCATCACATAGTCGCTCAAAACCTACACCATCAAAACACATACACAGAAACATGAAACACACACCTACATTTGCGGAGGCTCTCAATAAAAATCTGCTCAAGCAACAGAGACCTCGAAAGCAGAAACGCAAGCAACCTACACACCCCCCCAACACAACCCAAATGACACATAGCCCACAAACTCAGTGTGCCACTCAACTACAGCCCATAAGGCATAGCAACGTACCCAACACTCTAGTCATAGGTGACTCTACAGTCAGGCACACTGATGTTCCACTCACCAGGCTAAACAAGAAGAAAGTTACTGTCAGCTGCCTGCTGGGTGCCAGGATCTGCCACATAACGTACGCACTCAGGTCACTCCACAACAAGTACAAATATGACTATGTCATTGTCCATGTTGGTGTGAATGACCTGAGACATACCTCCCTGGACTACATGAAAAGAGACATGGAGGAGCACTCCGATCTTGTAGCACAGACAGGTATGACCCTAGCCCTGAGTAACATTTTGCCATCATCCAGAATGATACCACAGTACAAGGACAAAATGATTGACTTCAACAATTGGCTAAGCTTCTGGTGTCATTCTAAGGGGATCCAGTATCTGTCTGCCTGGGATGACATGATCGAATGACCATGATGCTTTGCTATAGATGGCCTGCACCTGTCATCCTTGGGATTCCGGATACTGGCTAAGGCTCTTGCCACTCCTATAGTGCCTTTTTTAGGAAAGGTATAAATGACAAATTCACCACCTTAACAGCTACAAGCAAGCAAAATCTGAGGGTAATGCTACTCAATGCTAGAAGTCTAAACCTCAAAATGCATTCACTCGAGGCACTCCTTAAAATGGAGAACATCGACATCTGTGCAGTGACAGAGACCTGGTTCAGGGCTCCAGAGAGCACCCCTGCATTACCAAGCTATGATTCATACCACACCTTTCGGCCACCTAACCTGGACCGAAACACTAAAGGCGGAGGCGTGTCCATATTCATTAAGGATATCCACACCTCTAGGCTAGTTGCTCAGCATAATGCATCCGAGATTATCCAAGTGCAACTAACTCTGAAGAAGACTGTGATCTAAATTGCAACTTGCTACAGATCCCCCACCATGCCCCAGGATTCCCACTCCTCATTTCTTGATACACTGGAAAATATTAGGGTACAACCCAACACCCGAATAATGGGTGATTTCAACTACCTCACCATTAACTGAGAAAATTACTCATGTACCAACTCATTTGCTCAACGTTTTCTGGAATTCAGAAATTCCAATGCCTTGGATCAACTTATCCACACCCCCACCAGGGGCAGCAATATCCTACACCTGGTCATTACCAACATGGGCAACCGGTGTTCCACACCAGATGTCAATTCCTCTTTGGTCAGATCCAACCACAAGCTAATCACCCTAGACATCCACATCCCGCCCCCACCCCCATTAGGGAAACCACCGTAAAAAATTTCTCCAAAGCCAACTTCACACTTCTTAAGACAGAAATGGCAAACTTCATGACACCCATGCAGACGGACAATTGAGGTACGACTGCTGAATCCTACACAAATGCCTTTATAAGCACTTACAAGATGCCATCCCCCAAACAAAGGAAGCCAATCTGGTGGTCCCCTGCCATAAACAAACTCTACAACAGAAGAAAGAAACTGTTGCAAAAAAGAGTAAAATCTCATGATTGGAGGAACTCCCTGGTCAGCCTCAGTAAGAAGCTGAGATCCCTCATAAAATCCTCCAAAGCTAGTTACGAAAACAAAATCACCACTGATTCTAAAGACAACCACAAAGCATTCTATAGCTATGTCAAGAATCTCAATGGCAAAACTCAGATCTGCTCTGAGTTACAGCACAATGGCAATAAATATACAGAACCAACTGATATTGCCAACATCCTGGCAGACAGGTTCAGTGCTAACTGTATCCCCCTCTCACCCCCTAAAAGGCCCATCTCTATACCGGAAGAATGCAATTTCCTGTAATCATGGCTGCACAGGTAAAAACCACACTCTACAAAGACAAGAACACAGCATATATGGGACCTGACAACATCCCAGGCTGTGTTCTACATGAACTGCAGAATGAACTGGCACCCCACCTAAGCACCATGTTCAATCATAGCCTCACCTCAGGCTTTGTGCCCACTGAATGGCACACAGCAATGGTTATCCCACTTCACAAAAGGGGAGCCACCATGGACCCTGGGAACTACCTCCCCATTAGCCTAACGAGCCTGGTCTGCAGGGCCATGGGACATATCATCATGGATGTTATACACAAAGACATTGATAATCTCCAAACTCTGGACCCCACCCAGTTTGGGTTTGTAAAAGGCAGATCATGTCTCCTAAACCTGATAGACTTCTTTGAAGCAGTCACCAATGCCGTAGATGAGGGTAAGGTGGTTCACACAGCCTATTTAGATCTCCCCAAGGCTTTTGACACCATCCCCCACTCTAGAATTATAGATAAACTCACTAAACTAGGTATAAATCCCTATTGCCACAAGATGGGTTGCCAACTGGCTCACTGACAGAACCCACACTGTGAAAGTAGCAGACTCCAAATCCGACTTCAGACCAGTGACAAGTGGAGTACCACAGGGTTCAGTCCTGGGTCATCTCCTGTTTGGTATCTACTTTTCTGAAGTACAGGCTAACACAGAAGGTCTTTGGCTAATGAAGTTCGCAGATGACTGTAAACTAGGAGCCATAATCGAAACTCCTAACGATGTGGACATCCTACAAAAGGGCCTCATGGAGACAGATGCCTGGCGTCAAAGCTATGGCCTCAAGTTCAATGCCAAAAAGTGCATTGTCATCCCCTTTGGTAAAAACTCTGTACCCATGAGCTACCACATAGGTGGTAGTCTACTTAACACCAAAAGTGTGATAAGAGACCTTGGGACACAGGTGGACACTAGTCTCTCCTTTGATAATCACATCGCCACAGTAGTCAGGAAATCCTTCTAAGTGGCACACCTCATCACAAAAGGTTTCTCATCCAGGAAAAAAGAGGTCATTATTCCCCTCTACTCGTCACTCATTAGACCCATTCTAGAGTAAAACACCCCTTTTGGTATGTACCTCACAAGACATCTACAATAACTGGAAAAGCTGCAGAAATACCTCACAAAGAGGATTACTGGCCTCAAACAGATTCCCTACGCAGACCGTCTCAAAAAACTCCTGCTTTACTCGGTCTCATATCGCCTACTCAGAGGAGATCTCTGCCTAACATACAAAGCTATGTCAAACCCAGAGCTGTTGGACATGCTCCACTTAAAGAAATCCCAATCCCTCTGAGCTACATGCTCTAGGGACCTAAACCTTGTCACTACAATAAACAGAACATGCTGGAGTGATAGATTCCTGTCCCAGAGACTTCCCATACTCTGGAACAAACTATCTATCTATATCAAACAAAGCTTCTCATTAGCTCTCTTCAAGAAAAATCTTGATGATTGGATGGGAAATAAGAAATTCACCCCGGGGATCTCCTCTGTGGCTCTGCTCGACAGGAGCACAGGAAAATAATTTTCTTGGGTGGCGAAAGCCAGGGTACCTTTATGGCTAGGCTTATATAGGCCCTAGGGCCAATAGCCTAGTACCTACCTATGAACCTATGATTACTTGGACCTTTCCTCTGATATGTCAATACAACTATAGCAACTCTATTCCGCCTTTATCAACAGGTATGGCCAGCAGTTTACTTTACATTAGCTTATTCTCTGACTTATAGTACGTGAAGTCATCGAACAATACAGTAGCGTCTTTGATGAAAATCTCATGATATCTACTTGGAACACAGTAACAGTTAAAAGGATGAATTTATTTCTGTTTAAGGAGGCACTGCCTTCCCATTTAGACTAAAAACATCATCTTCACTTACATGAGAACAAACATCAACCATATTAAACAGCACATTTGTTGTCAAAGAATTAACCAAAAATAGAAACAGCACTCAATGTATCTCTTTATGGTGCCTGTCCAACTTGCAACCAGTTATTCAAGGAGCAAACAATATATTTAAGTGCAGTTAAAGTATTACTCATTAGCAAATCAGTAGTTTATCATGTAAAATCAGAAAATCAGCTTGTATGAATTTAAGACCTTTTTCACTGGTATACACCATAAACTACAAAAGTAAAAGGTTTCTCCTCCTCCCATTTTTAGTTTGAAAAAATGCCCATCACCAAATTTACTCAGACTATGTTAGTTGTTAACACAGATGAGGCAGATCTGCATAATGGACTCCCAAGAAAATGTAAGAAAGAAGAAATAGTAAAAGATCTTTTAAGGAAGGCATTTGGCAAGCATATATGAATCTTAGTATGGGTATCTTAATTAATAAAAGAGATGGAGTGATTGTGAGGGTCTAATAGCCTTTTTTTCTTGCACAGTGATGGCTGTTTACTGCTGTAATACCAGATTATAAAGGCTGTGGGTGCAGTTTTATAATATATGCATTATATCCTTTATTACAGGGTAAGAGAACAGATGGTTCTAACCTAATGTGACATGTAGAAACTCAGTATTTTACAGTAAATAAGCCCCAGCTTGTACATCTATTCTCATTTCCATACTGATTTGCCAAGCTGCACATTTTAATTAACCTATAACTTATCTTCTGCCATTCATGCATTTTTGAATTTTTATCTCTAGATTTTGATATTTTGAGTCAAATGAATTTTAGAAAAGTATTTCTAGCCACTTAATACATTTCTTATGGAAATACTCTATGCTGTCTACCTCAAGTCTGCCTGTTGTGTTACATTATATTGTATTTATTTATTTCTAAATCATACCAGTGTGGAATCTGTAGATCTCTTTGGATTGTTTAAATCTTTAAATGTTTGTTCCTTTCTTTAAGTTTTTTCTAATTTCCATTTATGTGAATATTTGTGAAAACCACGTGCCAATTATACCACCCTCTTCTGAGCAGTACCTGCCTTACCTATGTTTTAAAAATAAATAAAGACAGAAATGGTCTTCTAAACTGCTATACCTGTATACCTGGATATTTTATAATCTGAACATGTAGTCATTTTAGGATTAGTGCTTCTGCTTTCTCCTGGTGGGAGAAGGAGTTCAGTTACATTATTTCCTGGAGACTGCTGATCACCAGAAAGCTTACTAACTGCTTTATAGATGACAGCTTGGAATCTGTGCTTATATTATGATCCTGGTGACAGTAGGAGCATTCCTCACTCTTTCTGGTTGGAGTCCCTGTGACTAGCACTTGCTCTAAAACCTGCTGGAAAGCACTAGGAAGCCTTAAACTGATACAAGCACTCAACTCTCCTTGTTAATTAGGAGACATTAATCGTAGCCACTAAACAGCCTATAATTGCAAAGTACCTTGCCAAGGTAAGGGGGAAAAAAGCACCTAACCAGGCATGTCCACGGGTCAGATTCCAGTGATTTCTCCTGTCCACCTGGTGAATCTGGGCATACTGGGGCAACGCAGCAATTGCCTCATGTACACAGACAACCCTCTCCTCCTACCACCCAACACTACAACCTGCGTGAGATGCACTTACATAGCCAAACTGGAAGCAAAGCTCACTCCAGCCAAGATTGTGCTAGACAATCAAGAGGAGAAGGTTAACACCCATACTACACCTCAAGAAACACATAGCCCTTTAAAACCCTCACCACCAACACCCACACATAGCAACACTAAACCCACATATGCAGAGGCCCTTAACATTAACCTGCCCAAGAAACAAGGACCTCCAAAGCTGAAATGCAAACACCAATCACAACCAAAGTATCACCTAGCTCACAACACCAGTGTGCCACCCAACAACAGCCCCTAAGGCACAACAACACACTCAACACTTTAGTCACAGATGACTCTATAGTCAGGCACACTGATGTCCCACTCACCAGGCTGAACAAGGAGAAAATTACAGTCAGCTGCCTGTCAGGTGCCAGGATCCGCCACATAACGCATGCACTCAAATCACTCCACAACAAGTACAAATATGACTCTGTCATTGTCCATGTTGGAGTGAATGACTAGAGACATACCTCCCTGGACTACATGAAAAGAGACATGGAAGAGCTCTCAGGTCATGTGACCCAGGCAGGTATGACCCTAGCCCTGAGTAGCATCCTGCCTTCGACCAGAATGATACCACAGTATAAGGACAAAATGATTGACTTCAACAATTGGCTAAGCTTCTGGTGTCATTCAAAGAGGATCCAGTATCTGTCTGCCTGGGACAACATGATCGACAAGCCACGATGCTTTGCCAGAGATGGTCTGCACCTGTCGCCCCTGGGATTCAGGTTACTGGCTAAGGCTCTTGCCACCCCTACAGTGCCTTTTTATAGGCAAGGCTCAAAGGACAAAACCACCACCGTAACAGGTACAAGTATGCAAAATCTGTAGGTAATACTACTCAATGCTAGAAGTCTAAACCTCAAAATGCACTCTCTCGAGGCACTCCCAAAAGCTAGAGAACATCGATATCTGTGAAGTAACTGAGACCTGGTTCAAGGCTCCAGAGAGCACCCCTGCAATACCAGGCTACAGGTCTTACCACACTTTTCGGCCACCAAACCAGGACTGAAACACTAAAGGTGGAGGAGTGTCCATATACACCAAGGATAGTCACACCTCCAAGCCAGCTGCCCAACACAATGCATCTGAAATTCTCCAGGTGCAACTAACACTAGGTAAGACTGCAATCTAAATTGTAGCTTGCTACAGATCCCCCACCATGCCCCAGGATTCTCAATACACCTTTCTAAAATTACTGGAAGATATTAAGATACAACCAAACACCCTAATACTGGGTGATTTCAACTACCCTGCCATTAACTGGGAAAACTACTCATGCATCAACACCTTTGCCCAACGGTTCTTGGAATTCATAAATTCCAACTCCCTGGATCAACTAATCCATAGTCCCACCAGGGGCTCCAATATCCTAGACCTGGTCATTACCAACATGGGAAATCGATGCTCCACACAGTGGTCACCCCCTCGTTGGTTAGCTCTGACCATAAGCTAATCATCTTTGACATCCACATCCCACCCCCACCCCAGTAAGGAAACATCTGTAAAAAATTTCTCCAAGGCCAACTTCATGCTACTCAAGTCAGAAGTGACAAACTTCATGACACCCATGCAGACGGGAACTGAAAGTTCGACTGCTGAATCCTAAACTAAAGCACTGTACAAGCACATCTTCTCGTGCATGAATCATGCCATCCCAAATAGAACCAACATACTCTCCTCCAAAAAAAAGGAAGCCAATCTGGTGGTCCCCTGTCATAAACAAACTATACAACAGAAGGAAGAAACTGTTGCAGAAAAGAGGAGAATCCCAGAATGCAAAAAACTCCCTTACCAGCCTCAGTAAGAAGCTGAGATCCCTCATAAAATCCTCCAAAGCTAGTTATGAAAATAAAATTGCCAAAGATTCCAAAGACAACCACAAGGCATTCTATAGCTAGCTCAAGAATCTAAATGGCAATGCTCAGATATGCTCTGAGCTACAACAGAATGCCTTTAAATATAATGATCCCAAGGACATTGCCAATATCTTGGCAGATCGATTCAGTGCCAACTTTACCCCCTCTCACCCCTAAATGTCCCATCTCAATACCAAAAGATTGAAAATTCTGGTAATCACAGCTACACAGGTAAAAAACGCACTCTCCAAATCTAAGAGTACAGCATCCATGGGACCAGACAACATCCCGGGCTGTGTACTACATGAACTGCAAAATGAACTGGCACCTCACCTAAGTGTCATGTTTAATCATAGCCTCACCTTAGGCTTTGTGCCCACTCAGTGGTGCACAGCTACAGTTTTCCCACTCCATAAGGGGGGATCCACCTTGGATCCTGGGAACTACTGTCCCATCAGTCTGACGAGCCTGATATGTAAGGCCATGGAATGCATTATCATGGAAGTTATAAACAAAGACATTGGCAACTTTCAAACACTGCACCCCACCTAGTTTGGGTTTGTGAAGGGCTGATCATGTCTCTGAACCTGATCAACTTCTTTGAATCAGTCTCCAGAGCCACGGACGAGGGTAAGACGGTCCACACAACCTATCTGGACCTTGCCAAGGCCTTCAACACCATCCCCCACTCTGGAGTCATAGCTAAACTTACTTAAGCTGGGCATAAATCCCTACGTCACTCGATGGGTTGCCAATAGCTTACTGACAGATCCCACACTGTAAATGTAGCCAACTCCAAATCCAGTTCCAGACAAGTAGAGTACCTCAGGGTTCAGTACTGAGACCGCTCTTGTTTGGCATCTACTTCTCTGAAGTACAGGCCAACACTAAGGGACTCTGGCTAACAGAGTTTGCAGATGACTGCAAACTGGGAGCTATTATTGAATCCCAAAATGATGAGGAAATTATACAAAAGGGCCTTACAGAAACAGATGCTTGGTGTCAGAGCCATGGGCTCAAGCTCAATGCCAAGAAGTGTATAGTTATCCCCTTTGGGAAAAAAACATGTACCCATGAATTACCACGTAGGTGCCAGTACACTAAACACCGAAAGTGTGATAAGAGTCTCACCTTCAATAACCACATCGCCACAACAGTCAGGAAATCCTTCTATGAGGCACACCTCATCACTATGGCCTTTTTATCCAGAAAAAAGGAGATCATTGTCCCACTGTACTCATCCCTCATTAGACCCATCATAGAGTACAACGTCCCATTTGGTATGTACCTCACAAGACATCTGCAACAACTGGTAAGGCCGCAGAAACACCTCACTAAAAGAATCACAGGCCTAAACCAGATGCCCTATGCTGACTGACTAAAAAACCTCCAGCTATACTCTGTTGCATATTGTCTACTCAGAGGCGATCTCTGCTTAACATACAAGGCCATGTCAAACCCAGAGCTGTTGGACATGCTACACTTAAAGAAATCCCAATCCATCAAAGCCACATGATCCAGGGACCTAAACCTTGTCATCACAATGAACAAAACATGTTGGAGGGATAGGTTTCTGACCCAGAGACTCCCCACACTCTGGAATAGACTGCCTATACATGTCAAGCAGAACGCCTCCTTGGCCCTCTTCAAAAGGAACCTTGACGACTGGATGGGAGATAAGAAATTTACCATGGGGATCACGTCAGTTGCCCTGCTAGACAGGGGTACAGGGAAGTAAATATTGTGGGAAGAAATAGCCAGGGAATTGTTATAGCTAGGCTTGTACTGGCCCTAGGGCCGATAGCCCAGTACCAACCTATGAACATTATATATGGCAATCAACAATATACATAATGCAAATATCCAGTCTCACCTCTTGTCAGAGCTTTAGTTATTTTAGTCAGATAACTGAATATAACACCCTTCTTCTGTTTAATATTCAACAGTAAAAGAAAATGATATTGATTCATCTGGTATAATAGAGATAGTCATCTTTATTGAGATATTATTCAAATGGCTATAACAAGCATTTCTGAATAATCCCAAGCATCCTGTTCTGAGCTATGTTTGCCACCTCACACCTCACTTATTATTTATTTATTTATTTATTGCATTTGTTAACCGGGAAAGTCCACTGGGTCTGGAATGAACCCATTTTCAGTGGAGGCCCAGGAAGAAAAGCTCCACAATAATTAGATACAATTAATACACATAAAATATTAATATACATAAGAATATCAAGCAGTAGTAGTACAATCATGGTAAAATAGACTTAATAACTGGTGTAAATTCAAACAAACATTAGTGTAAAATATATCTACAAGGATCATAGTACTGAGAATGATACATTATGTTTCTGACCAAGAGAATAAGTTTTGATGCAGAAAAAAGCACTAAATTCTGGATTTCAAGCCTGCAAACAACATAATGACTAAATGCTTTTAAAAAGGCTGGAAACAAAAATTATCCATAAGTTTGATGCTTTCAAAAATGCAACATTGAGAAAAAAAGTTTAGCCATCTACCATTAGTACATATTTCAGTCTTGTTTTACTATACACTCAAAAACAGAACCCTTTCTTCAATGTTCTACTTTCTATATAGCTGTCACAACTAAAAGCACTGAGCAGGTGAAACCTTGACTATGGTAAGCTTCACATATTAACACATTGAATTAGAAAGAAATGGATATGTCTGCTTTTTTCCAGCATGTTTGCTAAAATAAAATCACCCTTACCAATGTAGATATATTTTTATATTCTCTTGTCCTTTCTTTTGCAGGACTTTGTTTCTACTACTTCAGTTTTACATGTTCTGTTTGACTGTTTCTGAATAACTAACTTGCTCATTCCTGACTGAAAGCATTCTTTTCTCTCCCCTACTTATTTTCTCCTTACTCTTTTTACTGCTTCTATTTTCCTCCTTCCTTCTTTAACTTTTTATCAGTTTCCCTAATAGCAATGCTATATTAATTGCCCTGACAATGAAAACACAAATCAGGGTTTAAGAATTAGATTTATGCAGACAGCAAGATGCAATAAATAAGCAAACATGCAGTGCACACAGAATTCATGGAAATATGTAGCCTTACAATTCTTCCTGACACCTCATTATGTTCCTAATAGAGGAGAGCTGAACTCATTGAGTTCAACTCCCCAATGCTGAGCTCTCCAATCAATGTTTTGTATAAGAAAATCATGACCCTTGTGCTTCCTGGGTGTGCATCATCTGTGATTGCTTTGTTTCAGGGATTTCCCCTTGAGCAGGATACAGGAAGGTTTGATCACCCCATCCCTGAGAAAAACACTTTTTTTTGGGTGGGGTTTCTGATAAAATTATTTCTATTGGCTGTGTCCTTATAGTGTAACAAAATTACTGTCAAGATTTTCCTTTTAGATGACTGAAAATTTTATGAGATTTTAGTAATTTTACTTCTTGATAGAGACAGGTGAATGCAACTAGTTTTGTATGTGTTGTTTGCATAAATTACAATGGATTTAGACTAGAGACTGTTTTCTTGCTTGGGCAACCCAATAGCAAATTTACATTAATACTTAAAAAAAAATGTACAGGGACCAGTGTATTAAACTGCATTTAAAAATACCTGCTGGCTGGATAGATGGGAAACCCAGTGCTCATAGCTCACTAGTTTAGAACAAAACTTGGTTGTGATGTTTGTGGAGCTGACTGTGCTAAAGTCAAGAAAGTACAATTGTGTAAATTGCACATATAACAGTGAATGTTTGAATTCTTCACTGCTGCATGCCAAAGACATAACAACCAGTCAGCTTCACAAAGTTCTGGCTCTCTCCCACACCTACATTCTGACTTCTGATTGACTAGCCCCTTGAAGGGAAATCAGCAATCAGTGTGTAGACAACTTCAGGATTATCTTGCCCACAGAGAGATAATAGTTTACTCATTCTGAACCTTTCAGATATATAAACAATAACAAATGACCTCCAACACATCACTTTAACACCATATGAGGAATACCTCCTCTCCATTCATGGGGTGACTGTGACACAGAATATGATGGCACTAGAATAATCAGGTGGTATGGACACTGACAGTTACGAAAATCAGCAGCAGCAAAAACCATCTGTTCGGGAAGATTAGTTTAAAAACAGTAACATATTTATATATAGAATTGAATGTTGCCATGGAATGATTATATTGAATGCACCACAATTACTATAAGCAGGTGAACTTTACACATCCACACACTATAACAATGAAGGCAGTGTGCACGGTAACACCTCCTTATTCACCATGAAGAATATATTTCATTATTGGTAATGTTTTCAAATAATTTTTTATAGTGTCAGCAGCAGAAACAAATAGTTGCAACATACCAACACATTTGGAGGATATCAGCAGCAGAATAGCTGTTAAAGTTGAGGATAACTCAGTTACATTTATGAGACAGCCTGAAGAAAGAGACACACAGTCGCCAACAAAATGTAACTCTGCAGGAAGTGGCAGTACATCCCAAAGTTAATCACATGTCGACATTACACTCTAGATTGTACAGTGAGAAAACCCATACACCTCTATACCAGTATCTCAAAACCTACACACTTCTGGGATGATAGCAGAAATTCAGTGGTGACAGTGTCCACAGTGGCACCTTCACAAATGGGAACTAGGTGCAGCAATTTGTTACAGCTACCCCAGGAAACCCATAAAACATTGGCTGCCCAACAGCAAATGTACTGGGACATGGTTAAGGCTCGGAACACTGCCATAGAGAGTCAACTGGAAGTGGTCTGAGTCCTCCATGGCTTATGTGAGGATTTCCAGCACTGCATGAAAGTGTAACAGAGTAGGAAAAATGCCATGATCACAATTATGTGCAGTATGGTAGCACACCAAGCTTCCATGGTTGTCTCCAGTCATGCACTAGTTAGGACTTACCAGACTGAAGTACGAGTCAGACTTGGAAAAGGAAGAGGATGGGATATTCTTGGGACATGTGGGGGCAGATCATATCAGACTGCAAGTGCAAGAAAATATTGTAATTAGTCAGGGAGAACTGCGGCAGTCACTTGTGTCTTTTCCTTATGGGCAGTTACTTCAAGCTAAAGTTTGGGTTCTTCTTTTGCAAAACACACCAATGTATTGCACATCTACCACTGAACTCCCTGATTAAAACATTCTACTTTACTTTTTCATCTTGCAAAAAGCATGTAAAATAACAAATACAAGTTAACTCTGCTGTATGTCTTATTTATTGATTGGTACCTGTACTTGCAGTCCTTTTAAATTACTTGTTAGCAAGGTTTGCATCTTCTTCTCAGTTAATTGTTTGTTAAAGGTACTGCATCATTTCAGGGTAAGGAAATGACTGCCTCCCCCTCCTCTTACTTGAATAATTTTTCTATTGTTAGCTAACTTAATTTGGGCTAAGAATAGTTTGCATGTCTCCAACTAATTACAAAGCATTTTTAGTCCATAATTAGAAATGTACATGGTTTTAAAAGGGGCTCTTTACCATTACTTGTGCCAAAATTGCCTGCCTAGACTAATTGTCTCCTGCTACTTTGATTGTTATTTTCTGCTCCCTTTGCTCCCCTCCCACCCCAAATTTCCCAGCCACTCCTGGGCCCTTACATTTATTCCTTTTTAAATCCTCCTACAATTTTGTATATATTATCCACTCCTTAAAGACATATACATTAAAATCCCTCTTCCATTTTCTATCTTCTGTCAATTCCTGCTGCATCCCATTCCATAGACTTAAAACTTTTTTTACATTCTCAACCTATTTCTTTCCACGCACACTCCTACTTTCACTCACTCACACACACACACACACACACACACACACACACACACACACACACACAAATACATACCAATACCACAAAATAACTTTTTTAGATACTCATATAAATACTACTTTGGACTACTAGCCTTCTCATCAATACACATTTTAGTCTCTTCCCTGATCTATACACGACTCACTTCTTCACCTTCCCCTGCCCACAACTCATGCTATCATACAGCTTTCTGCTCATAACCTAACCACTCTCTGCTACTTTAATTATCTCTATAGTACCCTGCAAAAATCTCCCCACCCTCTACCATACCTCTTTCTGTCCATTTCTCGTAACACTCCTTCCATTAACATACCACACAGCTGTCATCTTACCAAACTTCTGCCTTCTTCTACCGAAGTCATTTGCCACTGCTTTGCACACTCACAACACTAGCTCACTTTACTAACTACCATAATATTCCCACAACATATCCCAACTCCATCACAAACACACATACATCACAAAAGCCCTCTTTCTCTCACTATCTTTCCTTCTCTGATCTGTTCTCTTATTGATATATTAATGTTAAGAATAGCACTTTATCAGCAGTACTGAAAGTCATATAAAAATACAAATGGTGCCATACCTCTTCTCACCCCACCTTCATCCTGAAACTTGATATTTACCCGAACCCTGGACCCACACATCAACTACCCAACATGGCCAACCCATTACTTTCCAATGCTCCCAACAGAATTTTCCCATCAGGTAATGAAACTAACCTCATTCTTTTCAACATTAACCTCAGAGGCATCTGCAAAAAACCTCATTATATCCAAGCACATCTAGATTTTTTTTACTCCCCAGACATTCTAATTGCCAGAGAAACCTGGTTGAAACAAGAAATAACTGACAACAAAATTAGTCCACTGGTTTTAACATCATCAGAATGATCAGAAATCTTACAAGAGCAGGTGCTATTGTTGTTATTTATAAAAATAACTTAGAAATAACTCCAGCTCATCTAAATATCCCAAAATTTAATAATGCTGAACTTCTGACTGCATACCTCAGAATCTACCTAAAGAAAACTATATGTATCTCAGCAGTATAGATCCCATGAGGCACACAGCCAACCTTAGGCATAGGCCAACTAGGTGACCGCTTAGGGTACTGCTCTAGCAAGGGCACTTTTCCAGTATTTATTTGGTGTAGGTAGATGAGGATGGGGACACTGGGTGGTTTGGTGGGGGCGCCATGGAGCCCTTTTGCCTAGGGCAGCAGTTGACCTAAGGCCACTCCTGATGAGGCAACAACATTACCATACCATACCCAAATATATCCTACACTGGATATCTGACAACATCCCCCAGGAAACCTTCATCTTAAGTGACCTAAATATAGACTGGAAATCCATAAGTAGCAGCAACCCCAAGGACTCCATTCACCTTTGGCTTCATCCAACTAATAAGCTCCAGCACCAGAATCAACCAAAGTATTAACAGGCAGTCCAGACTGGACTGGATATTGACAAACAAACACCACAATATAAAATCTTCTGGTTGCTTGCCAAATACTATAAGTGAGCAGCTCTCAGCCTATGTTATCAGACAATAACATGGTTCGCCCAAACAAATTATCTATAAACATGTATGCAATTTAACCCAATTTGAGAAAAATATATTATGACAGCCTTGTCCCAATACAACTGGAATTTAATAAGAGTAATTACCCTAGATGAAATGGTTACTCGCCTCAATTACATCTTCCTAAAAATACTAAATGATTTAACACCAGATAGGACAAGAAGGGTAAAATGTAACACAATGCCATGGTTGACAAAAGAGACTAAACAGGTCATACTGCAAAGAGGTAAAGCATGAAAAGAATGGTATAAGAATAAAACACAACATGCCTACCAAAATTGCAGGTATCTCAGAAACCATACCAAGATTCTTGTAAAATCTGAAATACTATAGTAATCCACCCCCCCCCCAAAAAAAAATAAATGTCTTATGTTATGACATGCAGCCATACCTCTCAACCTTTTAGTGCAAGAAATCTGGGGAAAGTGTAAAATAATGGGGGATTAAGGCCCAAAAATAGGAACGCTATAGTACTAGAGTAAAAAAAAAAAATAGGGACAGTACAGTAATCTCAAAAAAAAAAACTCAAACTTTTTTGGTCCTCTCTGAATAAACTACCCTGTCCATACCACTATACCCTGCCCTTCTACTTCAAACAACAAAGATTCCATTGACACTCAGGTCAACACTCATTTTATCCAGTCAGTTGTATCACTAATCACACTATATTTTTGTTTTCAGCCCATCCCACCAGCAACCAAATTACTAGCCAAATTACAAGCAACAACCTCAGCTGCCAATAGCCTTCCAAATTAGAGCTAACACCCCTTAGAGTTGACCCAGAAGTCAGGGACTTAGGAACACACCCCTTAGTGTTGACCCAGTAGTCAGGGACTTAGGAACAAACACAGATAGTAATCTAGCCTTTGACCATCATGTGTCTACAGTGATGAGGAAATCATTCTGTGTTGCACAACTGATAAACAAAGGTATGGCATCTAAGTCCAAGGAAGTCATTGTTCCACTGTATTCGGCATTCATCAGACCTATCATTGAGTACAATGCCCCCTTTGGTATGTATCTAACCAGGCATATCCAACAACTGGAACATCCACAGAGGTTCCTCGCTAAAAGAATACAGGGCATAAGTAAAATGTCCTCTGCAGATCACCTCAAAGCCCTATCCATGTATTCTGTCTCCTACAGGCTTTTGAGGGGAGATCTATACCTGGCATACAGGGCATTGTCAGACCCCACTCTAATAGACCACTTGCATATCCACAGAACAAACATCACCAGAATTACCCATTCTAAAGACTTAAGCCTTGCCTGTCATATAAATATGACCTACTGGAGAGATAGGTATGTATCCCAGAGATGACCCCGTCTATGGATCAGGGTCCCCATCCATGTGAAGCAGAATTCCTCCCTAACCCAATTCAAGTGCAACCTATGTCTCTAATAGACACAGGCAATCTGTAAATGGTTCATCTCCCAGGCTCATGCTTACACTTATCGAGGCTATTAGAACTTGTCAGAGATTTGGGATGCATGGCTAGGCTTAAAAAGGCCCTTGTGGTCATTAGCCTAGTAAACACCTGTGAACCTATGAACCTATAAGGAGTTCCTCAAAACAGGTGCAGAAGCATTAGCCTTCCCTATCTCCATTCTAATTAACCAAAGACTGAAAACTATGTTCCATCCATATGGCTAGCTTTAGCTTTACTCAGATTACTTTTCTCCAACTCTTATAGCCATTTTGCTTCCCAGTCTTTTTGTACCTTATCGCTTCTCTTCATAGTGCACTTATTTCCTAAACTCTTACTTTTCCACCTTTTCTCAAAACCTACCACTAACTACAACACTTAAAAGCCATGTAAATAATCTCATGTATAGATATTTTTACCCTACAATTATTAACATACATCATTGGTAACATAAGTGTGAATCTTTTCTCCCCCAGCCCTCTGCTGAAAATGAGTTTTAACTAGCTGGACTTTTCCTGGTCAACACCAATAAATAGGTAAATAAATAAATAAACAAGAACAACACATGGCGTGCAGGCCATGTCAGTGTTCATCTTCACCTAGCAGAACTTCCCATTTGAGGTCCGGGTCTTAGTCACACAGAACTATAAGATCAATGTTTGTAGGATCACCTGTATCACATAGGTCATGACAATGGACCAGTTTGCCATCCAGCTCTCATGACAGCCTCCCTTCAAAATCACTTGCACCAATACCTAGGCAATCTTTGACCTTAACCTACTGTGATTCGTCAGACATTTCTGTCACTTACAATCTGACCTTCATGCATGCATGACAATGTTTCACTTGAAGGGAAGAACTTATTAAACAAAATGAAAAAAATGAGTGGGGGTTTAGACACTTTTCAACTGGATGCATTTCATTCCTGTAGTGGTACTGCTTCAGACTTCATGGAATCGTGGAAAGAAAGCTGTCTGCATACCTCTCAAATCTCCAGATTTTCACAGAATGCCCAGACTTTTGCCTCATATTTTTGGTATGCTCCTCATACAGTTTGTGGTTTCCTGTCAAATCACTGAGGATTTAAGTCACTAGATAATGACATGCATTTGAGTTTCAGACTTCATATACTTCTGAAAATGCTTGTTACCATAATTCCTGTTATTCTAACAACTTTCTAAGTTTGTAAGAGCAATATTTAAAATCTGTCCCTATTTTTGGGCCTTAGTCCCCCATTATTTTACACTTTCCCCAAATTTCTTGCACTAAAAGGTTGAGAGGTATGACTGTAAGTCATAACATAAGATTGCTGTCAATAACTCCATTAATGGTTTATGCATTAGCATTGTTAAAACTTGCAATTATCTACAACTTAAAAATAGTAATACACAACTATTCAGGGAAACAATAAGAAAATGAATATTAATATGAGTATCCTGCTATGTAAACAAACACCGCTACACACTTCATCCTCACCATTGCAGAAATTATGCTGTTTTTTGCATCTGAGGACACAAATTATTGTGCAAGACAAAATTAAATAATCTGATGTGCAGTATCTTAACAGACAACAAAGTTCAAACTGAGGAAAGATTGCATAATATAAAAATATGATCATTTGCAGGATATGAACTCATATAAAACACTAAAATGACATGGTTTATTAATTGTACTACTTCAGGACATTCAGTATGTGCATACTAAGATACACTACCTCAGCAGAAGTTATTGTGAAAAACTGATAAAAATGTGATAATTCATTATATAATGCCTTATAGCATCACTGAACAGGAGGCATGATTTTTACCAGCAATAATATGAGTACCTGTTCTGAAATAAAAAAAAAATATTATTTAAAGATGAGAAGGAAGATCAGATGAGCAGTGATAGCAGACTATACACCACACAGCATAGCCCACAGATATCACTGCATGCATTAATTATACTACATGTTGTTTTCCAACAAAGGAAACACTGATTTGAATGTCATGGTCCATAGCTCTGGACTAGACACTGCCTCTTTACCCGCACAGCTGTAATCCATATGTACATGGGATGTCTTACTACTGCTTCTGGTTTGTCATCATTAGTCATTAGTCAGCCTATGACAAGACTAGAACTAAGAGCTCAGTGATAGTCTGCATCACTTTACCACCAGACCAGTGCATGACCATGTGCAAAATGCAATATGCAGTAAACATCCTGCATGCAGTTACTGGGTCATACTGAAGGAGGCTTTCAGACTCATCCAGGCACCTAAAACAACTCCTCAAGAGGCCAAAGGCCCTCTAGATGACAAAACAGGTCTAGCACAGGGCTGTACTGAAGTTATCTTCAGCAACTCCACTTTGATTTCTCACTAGTGTCATGAGTCATGTCTCTAGTGGAGATCCAGCATCACTGGAAAGGAAAAAGAGAGAGAGAGAGAGAAGGGGACAAAACAAACAAAAGTGGTTTAATATTCAGCATTACATTTTACCATGAATAATTACTTAAATAATATAAAAAATATGTATATTATTCCACTTATCAGCAAGATGACCACTGAGCACCCAACCATGCAGGAAGAGGCAGTAGAGTGAGCTAGTGTGCCAGATATGAGAATCATGTGCACTGCCAAGATGCTGAGTATAGATGTTGGTGATTCAATCCCATACATCACACACATAAACGGCAATTGATGGCATGGTAGCACTTCATATTGTGGTACCACTCCCCTATGCACCAGATGGGGTCCTAATTGCCCTAACTGCAACATCGCTTAGTATCTCAGGGAAATATACCACCCCATAAAAGGCATGCATTGTCCTGGCTCATTTCAGATGTGACACTGGTAAATAAATATGCTGGTACACGTGCCAAAAATACATCCAGGATCTGCTGGAGTAACCTTGAGGCAGAAGCCTGTGAGATACCCAGTGTGTCCCCAGTCTGCCTCTGGAAGGTCCCTGTGGCGAGTATAGTGAGGTCTGTACATATCTTTCTATCCATAGGGATAAAAATCCATGCATCCCTCCAGTGCCCCTGTGCAGGCTATACATACTCATTATGATCCTTACAATATCTCTGCCCACTATGAATCTATCAAGTATCTCCAGATTCTCAAAATTATAGTGCATTATTCTCTGCCTATATCTCCACCTTCTTGGCCGGCAAATGCCGCTGGGCACAAGCAGTTTTGGCTCGGCCAAGACAAACAGCTCATGCCAAGAAATAGCAAGGCTCGCAGCAAATGACAGCATTATTGTGACCTACAAAACAGATGGAAATGGCACAATTCTGCCTTTTATAATGAATCTGTGGACACCACAGAAAAGCACGAAAGACTGACTATGAATTGCAAGTAAGTGGGTAAAGTCATCATTACGTTATGCCATTTTACAACATTTCTCATTTGCATCTCATTATGCCTTCATTTGCTAATGCTCATTCACAGCCATCATACATTAGTGTAAGTAGACTCTATGAATCACAGCTTTGCTGCACTCATTCTCAGACAGCGAGGATAGCTGTAACACATTCACATAATGAATATGAATACCACCCTTAAATAATATTGTCTTTCCTATGGTTATAAGCTTAACCAGTACAAGTTTTATAATATTGGCTTTTCTGAGGCTGTAAATTCGATTTCTGCTGTTTGCTGTATCAGACATGCACTAACCCCTGGTAAAGCAAAGCTACTGTGGTCCAGTCTGCAGGTCCTAGATCCATAAAATTTCCAGAATATAAGGTTTTCAGTAAAGGCTGAAGTGTTTAATAAATCATTTTCAGACTTGCTCAGTCCACACTTTTTCTGTCTTACAGACAGCCTTGCATTTCATGATAAGGTTATTGAAAAGCTGTATTTACGCAGCTTGAATTCTTTATAACAACATAAGACCTCCTTTATCCATAACAGTTCAGTTTCATCAGTTGCCACAGTAATAAGCCACTTCTTGTTAGAGCAGCTTGTAAATTTTTCATAATGAGAGTTTGATTTTATTATTTTGCTATAATCCTCCTTAAACTCTCTACTTTAACACTCAGTAACAAACAACAATGGCTTACAACAAAACTGTTGTATGATACTACAATAAAACAGCACAGCAATACATGTACTTACAATAATGACATATCAGATGTCATGTGCATGTAGTAATGATATAAAAGTCATACAGTAAACTGCAAAACTGAATATGTTTGGTAAACATACTGTGTAGTCAATCATATATTTTCAAGAACAGACAGCATAATGCTATCAATCACACTACAATGATAAATATACCTTAAAAAATCAGAACAACACCTGTGCATATGTAGTTTACAAATTTCAGAATCCAGCATTTGACTTGCAAACAGTATTCCTGCATCAAGGAAGGAATGCTAATGCTAAATTATCTACAGTATCATGTGTATGCTTTGGAGACTTAGACAGATGTGATTTATAATTAGTCTTAAAACAACAATTAAGTCTTCATCCATCCACAACCTCCCCCCCCCTTTTTGCACATGGGGGCAGGGTGTCACCTCAGCAGTGACAATCATCCAGTGCCAAGGTTCACAACACCAAGTAGCATGCCTTCCCATGGTAGTTCTTCCATACCATACACTCACACCTATGACCAATTTAGAGTGTTCAATCCACCTACTGCATGTCTTTGGGATGTGGAAAAAAACTGGAGTAGCTGAAAGAAACTTAGGGAGAGCATGCAGACTCTGCACAGAAGGCACCGCTGCCGAGAATCAAACCAGGGAACCTCTCGCTGTGAGGTGACGACACTATCTGCTGTGTCACTGCATGCCTTGTTAACATCAAAATGAGTTAAAGTAGATTCAGCTGATTTCTTTACAGAAAGAAACTAATCTGAACATCTACTAAGAAAGCCTCCATGCGTGCAAGACAGTGCTTAGATTGATTTCCATTTAGTTTTCTGTCTTTATAACATTACATTTTTGTTGACTATGAGTTGCTAACACTTTAAGCCTTGTAATGTTAAAAAGAGATGAGTACTTTAACTCATCAGAGTTATTCACATAGACACCTAGATTTTCCACATCTCTATAGTCAGAATAAGGTACTCCCCCTGTGAAATAATTTCCTGCTTAGCTACATAGCCGTATGGACATTGCCTGTACTGAAGAAACAGCAGTTTAAGGAACATTTTTCAGCATTTTTTTATTTTTATTTCTTACTTAATGCATGTTTTTTACTAATACATTAAAAAGTTTCAATTCCCTCTAACCTTACATTGCATACATGTATTGCACTGACTTGCCTACTTGTTCTTGTGACTTCTTTCATGCCCTCTTAACACCATTTCCAAGCTAGTTAAATTAATAAATATATGAAAATGTAGTACTGATTCTGTATGTATTCTAAATATGTTAACATATTTTCCACATATTTATAATCTTCTTTGTTTACTTTGATTTACATGGATGCTGCAGGAAGGCAGGTCTTTGTTCATACAAATATTGTATTGCTTTCAGTATTATCATTATTTTTGCTAGCTGTTTTTTTTTTTTTGTCACTTGCTGTCACTCATTAAGATTACTAATCCTCTGATGTGTGTTTTATAATTAAGCAATAACTGATGACGTTGTGTGGTATATTGAAGATTTATCCATGGTTGGTGTGGTTTAATCACGAGGGCAAAGCCTGAGAGATTAAATAAAGCCAATCATGGGTAAATTTCAATATACAACAACCACGGAGTCAGTTATTGCTATTATACAATGACATTATTTAAAGAAAAAAAATATTTTTCTTAAATAATGTCATTGTATAACAGCGCATTACTGTTCTTCCACTGGTTGTGGTACACTGCTTCCTTGTTTTGATGTACTGAGCATGCATATGGGACTTAAGTCCCACACATGCCCAGTACGTCAATGCTTTGAAATGGAAGCAGCAGAGAAAAGAAAGTCTCTGTTGTGCCATTTTTTTCTTTTTTTCTTTTTTATTTGTTAAAAAAAAATGTTTTTAGCACTTTATACCAATGGAAAAAAGTCCGGGTGACCAGACAGTTTTCTGTTGGTATATTGTGGGATTTACAACAGGCACTCTGGCCAATCAGCAGGCACATTTTGGAATATTAATGGGAGGGTCATTGTATAATATGGCTTATACAATGACTGGCCATTAATATTCAAAAATGAGCATGCTGACTGGCCAGCCCAACCAGCGTGTAGGATTGTCACTTTTCATCGTGGCTAAAACTGGAGTAAAGCCACACCCCTCATGTCATCAGTAACCCCACCCATCCCCCGCCCACATCCCACCCATTTTGTGACATCACCGTTATATCATTCAGCAATGAACGCCCTCTTTTTCCGTTCCTGCTGCCTGCTTTCGGCTGATTTACTATGCTTTTCTATAAAAAAAGCATAGTAAATCAGCCAATTTACAAACTCTGATAGTCTGTTTCCTTTTTGAAACAGAATACTGGAGTTTGTACAGTGTTTTCTGGACTACCAGAGAATCAGTTTGATTTCCAGATAGTCTGGAAAAAAAAACTGAGGTGTGGCAACTCTACCAGTGTGCCCATTGTAAATCCAACAATATTCCAACAGAGAAAGGTCTGGTCATCCGGACTTTTTCCCATTAGTATATCTTGTAATTTTTTTACTTTTCTTTCTGTTTTTTGACCAAAAAAGAAAACGGAAGACCTCAAATGAATGAGGGAGATGGCGCAGACAAAAATAAGAGAATAATCAAGAATGTTCTGCAGAACTAAAGAAACTTACCTGATTATCTTTTTATTTTGTCTGCCCTGGCTCTCCCAAATATAAAAAAGTCTCCCGGTTTCTTTTCTTCTTTTCAATTAAAAAAAAAGCAACAGAGATCTTCCTTTCTCCATTGCTAACGTTGCACAGCATTGATGTGCTGTGTAAGCATGGGAACACAAGTCCCATGCGCATGCGCAGTATATCAGAAAAAGCCCCAGGAACCAGAAAAATGCGGACGGGCACCATGGAGGCATTATACAAAGACATTATTTAAGAAAAGTAAGTATTTTTTTCCTCAAATAATGTCATTGTATAATAGCAATAACCCACGGCTGGGTGTGGCAGTGATTGATTTACCCACAGTTCTCTTTGTTTGGTCAGTCAGGCTACGCTGTCGAGACCAAATCACACCAACCATGGGTAAATCCAGCATTACTCACACCCAGCCATGGGTTATTGCTAATTATACCATGACCCCCCCCAAAACGTGCACGCTGATTGGCCAGCGTGCCCGTTGTAAATCGAGTTATACTAATGGAAAAAGGTCCGGTCGCCCGGACTTTTTTCCATTAGTATAACTTCGTTTTAAACACTGTCTCGCTATGTTAAATGGGTTTAACATAGCGAGACAGCTTTAAAATAAGCAACGGAGATCTCCGTTGCTTATTTTAAAGCTGTCTCGCCAAGTTTAACTCATTTAACATAGCAGACAATGTTTTAACAACGGAGAAAGCAAGATCTCCATTGCTTTTTAGTGTCTCGCTATGTTAAATGAGTTTAACATGGCGAGACAGTTTTAAAATAAGCAACGGAGATGTCCGTTGCTTATTTTAAAACTGTCTCGCTATGTTAAACTCATTTAACATAGCGAGACACTAAAAAAAAGCAAAGGAGATCTTGCTTTCTCCGTTGCTTTCTCAACTCTGATGTACTGCGCGGCGCAGTACATCAGAACTGCCGCGGATGCCAGGCATCTGCGGAAGGGCAGTAAACAGGCATTATACTATGCCATTATTTAAGAAAAGTAATAGTTTCTTTTCTTAAATAATGTCATGGTATAATAGCAATAACCCACTTCTGGGTGTGGGTAATGCTAAATTTACCCACGGTTGGTTCGGGACCAAACCACGCCAACCGTGGGTAAATTTAGCATTACCCACACCCAGGCGTGGGTTATTGCTATAAAAACTCCCCCAATGGTAGCAATAGTCACTATTACTTGCTTAAATTTGTCAAATGCATGGGTTTCTGATACTCTTAAAAACACAATTCTAAAATAGAAGTTCCAGGGCCAGTGGTTCTTTAAATCTTTTTTTCTGCTTTTGTGGGTGCCTTCATCCTCACCTAGAGGAATTCAAGACATCTGAAACAGTTCACTTTTACTAACAATTGATATTAAAAAGGATAGCCCAACACAGAATACCAGCACATTCTCTAACATAAAACTTAATGACCAATGTGTCATGGAAGGTAAAAAGCTACTATGAGAAATGTGTCTCTCTCATGGATTAAAATGTCAAGTCTGCAAAATGATAGAATCAACCAGGAAGAGCAGGATATTTAATATAGAAATATTTTTGATTCTCAAACTGAAAAAAATATATCAATGACATAGCTTGGAGGCTAATTTACTCCAAAAAGTTTAAAGTTTCATCCTTTAACCAGAGACATATACTGCCAATAGAAAAAGGTCATACATCTGCTTCAACAAGAACTTTAAACATGTGAGAAGACAGCACACAAACTTATCACAGATTGCAGCACACCTCTTATTGTTAGAAGCTACTGCAATAGAGACAATCTACAGACTTAACACACTGACAGCAGTTAACCCTCTGTTCCTAAAAGAAAGTAGAGTTGTGTAAGTAACTTTACCATAATAATCAATGTTTGAGTGACCACTGCTGCAATAGCCAAAGCTATATCAGTTATATCCTGCTAAGGACATAGCAACCAGCCAGCTTTGAAAACTTCAGAGCTCCTTCCATGTGGCTAAAATTCAGGTTTGGGTGCCAGGCCCTTCAGAGATTTCATGCCAATATAAACATGGAGGCTAAAGCCCTGAGAAGGACAATACTAGGAAAATAATAATAATAAATGTCCACACCCTAGCATAAAAACATACAAAAAAAAAACCAAGGGGAATGGGCTGAAGGAGGGAGCATCTACTATGATGGTAAGTTTATTTACACAACTGTAGTACATTCTTCATTTGATCACTGTTGCAGTAACCTGGGCTATATGGGTAGATTACCATAGCTTAGAGTGGGATGAGGAAGGATGAGAGTCCAAGAATCCCCACCAGAGAATGGTACTATCAAAGGTCATGCTAGACTTGGAGAATGAGTCTAGTTTATAATGCTTTTTTATGTACAGAGGATCAAGTTGCTGCTCTTAGAATACTTCTAGAAGCCAACCCTTTCCAAAAAAGCCACATAAGAATCCCTGGTGTAATGAGCTTTGACCCCCACCTGGAATAGTTTTGTTGTGGTTGGATTAACAATAAATAATAGCATGAGACAACCATTTAGAAATAGTCTGTTTTGACAATGGTTGACTTACTTCTTATCTTCTCAAGAAATGAGCAACTAATCAGAAGTTTTAAAAGATTTTGTTCTGTCAAGATAGCACCCAAGTATTCTGTGAACATCCAAATCATGAAGCAACCTTTCTCCCTCAGTTTTAGGTTCTGGAAATCAGATGGGAAGATGGATAGCACAGTTTAACTTACAAAGAAGGATTTGTTCTCAAAGAAACCCTATCTTTGTAAAGAAATTAGAAAAGTTGGCCTACCATATGAGTTTGCATTTCAGATACTCTTCTTGCAGAGGTCAATAAGAAATTCTGTTATCCCTGTCAAGAACCTCAAGCCTCATCATTTGGTTCAAATGGAGCAAGACTTGGTTTTTCTAATACAAATCTAATATCCTAAGATGGAGGAGGAGGAGGAACCACCTGCTTTCTAATAGGTTTCTTGTGCAATACGTCATTCAAAAAAAATTCACGTGAGACTGCATTGAAAGAGGACATAGTTGGGCATACAAGATGAATAGCCAACAAATGAGCCTTGAATGAGGAGTGAGACAGGCCATAGGTTAGTAATTTGCACAAGTAATGTAAAACAGAGAAGCACCAGCCTTGAATGGGTTCTGCTTCCTTTGCTGGCATTAACTAGAAAACTCTTCCATTTGCCGATGTATGATTTTTCTAGTAGTAGGCTTTCCATGATCGAGGTTATATGAAATCCACACTACGTGGTTTGGGCTGCTCAGTATCGGCCATTATGACCACTGATGTGGAACATCTTGATTTTTTAGCGCCTTTTGGTACAAGCTCTAATTATACTACCCATCGTAGACATGATAGGGTATTTTTTACTACGAGATATACCGGTGATATTAGATTCATTACTGACATTATAAGAAAGAATTGGAGAATATTACTCAAAGATAATAAATGTTTCCAATTTCTGGGAACGATACCTTCTTTCAGGTATAGAAATAGTAAAAACTTAAAGAGATTATTATGTGCTGACAAAACTGTTTTTTCTATTGGTAGTATAGAGAGGTTAACACTAAGGCATGGTACTTTCCCATGTAATAAATGCAACATGTGCAAATATATAAATGGTAAAGATTGTTTTTATCATCCTCATTTTAGGTATATTTTTAAACCGCGTTTTCATGCTACTTGTGACAGTACTAACCTCATTTATCTGGCTACCTGCACAACATGCACTGCATTTCATGTAGGCATGACGTCCCGCAGGTTGAGAGATAGAATGTACAACCATATATATGACATTAGGAAGATGAACACATGCAATGCCTTGGCTAAACATTTAGTCATGTGTCCTGATCATAGTTTCACCTTTAGGGTTTTACAAATTATAGATATAAATGTTAGAGGAGGTGATGCAATGAATTATTTAGAAACAATTGAATTGAGATGGATCTTAAGGTTGAAAGCTCATCTCGAGCCTGGCTTGAATCAGTCTGTCAGCATCAAGCCTGTTCTAATGGCACGTGAACACTGACCAGTATGAACCAATTTGGTTTAACTGGTTTATGTTTCTATTCACTAGTTCTTAAAATATTCACTATTTCGTTGAATCTATTTGTTTTATATCTTCATGTTATATTGTATAAGTATGAGGCGATTGCCTATTAATTCATTAATATATTTATATTCTATTTTTATGTCAATATAATACAGACTGTGCTATTATCTGTCTCAAGCATTGAATTTTTATCCTGTGCTACAAGAGTTAACTTAAACTTGTAACTATCATTTTAATTGTTTAATTGCATTGCTTTGAATGCTAATTATACAGTTTGATAGCTTTTGGATTTGTATAAAAAGCCTCAGTTGAAATTTCTAGTTAAACCTGATGAAGCGTGTTTTTTGATACACGTGAAAGCGCTTGTTATTCTAGTTTTAATAAATAGATTTTGTTTTTACATCGTGGTGGTTTCTACCTGGTTTGTTTTCTCATTGGACTTCTTGCCTTCTTGTGGAAACCTTTGGATGGTGATACTCCTTGTTTATATATTCATATTTATTAACATCTGCTGCATGTCAGCAGAAAAAGGTACTCAAACGTTATTAAGATCCTATTATCCAGGCAGTCAGTTGCATTTGTCTGGAGCTGGGATGCATCAAACACCCCTGGTCACTTGCGAGTAAATCCAGCCTGTGTGGAAGCTTATTGTAATTACCCTTGAGCAATGCCCGAAGAAGGGAGAACCACTGCTCAATAGGCCAGAAGGGAGTCATCACAATGATTTTTGGGGAGTTCTTAAGAATCTTCAAAAGTATCCTGGATATCAGTGAAAATGGGGAAAGCATACAGGAGCATCCCTGTCCAAAGAAAAGAAAAGGAATCTGTCTTCCAGGACTTCTTTCATGAAGCCTTGGAGCAGAATTTTGCCAATTAATTGTTTAGAGTCAAGGTAAAAATATCTATTTCAGGTGTTCTCCACAAATGGCTTAAATCTTGGAAGATTCTCTGATTCAGTTTCCATTCATGAAGGTCTCTTCTAGTCCTACTCAGCTTATTTGCCATCCAATTTTTCTCTGACACAATGCAAGAAGCCTGTACAGTGAGAGTATTCTGAAAAGCTATATGCTAGGCAACCATGGCTAGTCTGCACAGAGGGTAAAATCTGGCTCCACCCATGTTTGTTTATGTACCATATAATTCTGGTATTATTTGTAAACACCTGTAGAGGTGCAGTGGACCACAGATGATTTAGAGAGTTGAGACCATTTTTGACAGCTAACATTTCTTTTACATTGACATGTTTTGGTCTGTGTTTTTTTGTTCTAAAGATCCTGTGCTTTTATACTTGAGGCATTATCCCCCAAGCAAAGTCTGAGATGTCTGTTGTAATTGACTGTGCTGGAGGAGGAGGGGAAAATGGGAGACCTAGATTCTGAGAGATTTGGTGTCTCCGCCACATTATTTATTTTATTTTAGTTAACATTTGTTTACCAGGAATGTCCGACTTGGAACAAAGCCAATTTTCAGAAGAGGCCCAGGGAGAAATACTCCAAACGCATGTCTTTGTAACGTGGGAGGAAACTGGAGTACCCGGAGGAAACCCACACAAACGTAGGGAGGACATGCAGATTCCACACAGAAGGCACCCCAGCCGAGAGTCGAACTGGAAAACCTCTTGCTGTGAGGTGACAACTCTACTGCTGCACCACTGTCCTGTCCCAAGTATCATTTTAACTTTCTCACTGATACCAAGCAAAAGGAGAGAAGTATTGCTGGAACTAAATTCATCCTCAAGCCTTGGTGAGTACCTTCATGAGGTGGACCCTGTTTTTCACAAAAGTTCACCAATATGACACTGATATGTTTATTTATTTATTTAATATTTATTTTACCAGGAAAGTCTGACTTGGAGCAAAGCCAATTTTCAGTGGAGGCCCGGGGAGAAACTCTCCAGATGCATGTCTTTGTAATGTGGGAGGAAATCGGAGGACCCAGAGGAAACCCACAAAAACGCAGGGAGGGCATGCAGACTCCACACAGAAGTCACCCCATCTGAAAATCAAACTGAAGAACCTCTTGCTGTGAAGCGACAACACTACCACTGCATCACTAAACCATCCATATAGAGATTGTCTTTTATGTAGCATATATCATGGACAGAAGTAGGTTTAAAAATAAGGAAGACAGCTGGGTGCACAAGTCCCATGATCAAAAAATGCCCAGTCCTGGTAGGTGCACTAGTATCAGGACTGGAAAACTGACAGTGTAGAATCCTCAAGACATGGAAATATTCCTACAATGGGGCTAGGCCAGACCCAGGGGGAGGATGACACCCCTGTTGTAGAAGGAAGTAGCAGTCCACAAAAATCACAAAAACTGATAGGCCAAAAAAGAGCCATACAAACGATAGAGTGGACTACTGAGGATAAGAAAGAAATTATGTATTGTCTTTATTATGCAAGAAGCCCAGACTTTCCAGACAAAATATATACAAAAATATCAAGAGAGAAATTACAAGAAAGAAAAATGCTTCCACAAGAAAAACTTCCAGAAGTTTCAAATAAAATGTGTTCAGTAATACAACAGATCCATGAATAACGCTACATAAACCAATAAACCTTGTGCTGTTTGGAGAAAGAAGCAACTGAGGATGTATGAAAATGTAAAGAACAAAATTTAGAGATGTTTGAAAGCTATAAAAAATGAATATGGACATGGGAAAGAAAGAGAGATCTGATATGGTGCAATATCTATGCAAATGAGAAAGCCAAATTAATCAACACAAAAAAGGCAGCCCCAAAGTTATTTGAAGAGAAATTCAAGCAAAGGCATCCAGATATGGAAAATTTCACAATACAAAAATAAGATCACAAAGAGGGAATGTAGAATAGAAGATTAGTTAATTAGAAGTTAAAAAAATAGAAGCTGAAGTTATGGAATATTTGCGAAATGAAGGATTCAGTGTAGTAAGTCTAACAAAGGTTATATCACAGCATGATCCAACAACTAGTCCCCAAAGTAAGGAGAAACAAGAGGAGCAAGAGACATCTGAAGATGAAATATGGACATGGGAAAGAAAAGGAAATTTAATATGGTACAATATTTATGCAAAGGAGAAAACAAAACTAATCAATGCAAAAAGAGCAGCACCAAAGATATTTGAAGAGAAATAGAGGCAAAGACATCTGGATATAGAAAATGTTACAATACAAAAACATAAGGAAACAAAGAGGAAAAGTAGAAAAGAGGATTAGTAATGGAGAAGTTAAAGAAACAGAAACTGAGGTTATGGATTACCTGCAAAGTGAAGGATTTAGTGTAGAAAATTTAATTCAGAAAACAACAGAACAGGAGAGAGTAAGTAATGGACACCCAAACTGGGGAGAAACCAGTGGAGCAAGTAGCATCTAATCAGTTGACATATGAAGATACTTTGAAGTCTCCCACAGGAAAGCAGTACAAACTTTCAGTTGGAGTTATACAGCAAGGGAAGGAACAGGGAACTGTGGCAATTCTGATACAGTCAATGTCATCGAGTGATAGACCAGTGAGTTCCCATATGAAAGAACAATGGATGACACAGGGTGAACTGAAGAGAAAGTGTCAGAGGAAGATGCTCTGGGACTTTCTGTAGAATGCCTGCAGGAAATGGGGAACAAAGAATGTGCCCTCAGTTTAGTAGAAAATAATTTAAGAGACGAGTTGCTTGATTTAATAGAGATGGATATATAAAAGAAATAGACTGCAGAAGGTCAATAAAACCCAAAAAGTTAGAACTTTGATAAAACAAATGAACACTAATTAGGACTGTCCATAGAGATTCATGTGATATAACAGAAGTAAATAGGATACATTAATGTGCAACCAAATTAATAACAGATAAAGTTCTATGACAGGATCACAGGGTAGTAAGGGAAAGGACAGGGAAAACTTGGATGCCATCATGGAAGTATTGAATAGAGAAAACTATAAAACAGTTAAGACAAGAAGTGTCACTGTTAGAAAAGTATAGAAGAGGGCACAGATCAACAAAATACTCAGAAAGATAGATGTGATAAAATCAATGTAAAGTATTATAACAGTTCAGGATTTATCGTGTACTATTGCAAATAATAAACTAAAAATATCAGCACAAGCAAAAAAACTTAGAAGATACGTAGTAAGTAAGTACAAAAGAAGCAATTTATTGATGACCCAAAAAAGTTTTATAGAGAATTGGGAAAACAAGGTAAAAGGAACTGAAAGACCACCAAAAAAAGAAGAAATAGATACATTTTGGAGAAATATCTATGAAGATCTACGGAACATAACAAAGATGCTAAATTGACAGACGAAGTAGAAGAAAGAAAAAGAAGTCCAAATGTACAGGATATGAAATGAGATGAGGTATTGGCCAGACAGATTAAAACAAAGTTAAGAAAAGCCTCAATTTGGAAACTCCCCAGGTCCAGACACAGTACCTAACTTTTGCCCAAAAATATTAGAATCTTTGCACAAAGATTTAGCCATGATTAAGAAAGGAAAGTTGTGTAAAATGTTAGTATAACCATAGATGTCCTTCTCTTCCATGTTGCAGTATTCACTAGTGGGTAGTGTACATGGGCCATAAATGTAAAGTCTGCGTGCACCAGTCCTCAGAACCAAGGAGCCCCAGATGGAGCCAATCCTGATAGCATAGCCTGTATAGGAGCTGAGGAGAGCAAGTGCAGGGACAGCAGGGAGACAGATGGAGGGAAGGAATACTGCAACATGTAAGAGAAGGACATCTATGGTTATGGTAAGATTTTATACAACTTTCCTATGTCCTTCTATTCCAATGTAGCAGTATTCACTAGTGGGTGAGTACAAAAGCTCACTTGTGGCTGGGAGGTGGTCTAGATGAGGATTCCAGAAACCCATGCAAGATAGTCCTGGCAAAACCTGCCTTGGTCCTTGAGATGTGGTCCAGCTTATGGTGTCTGGTGAAGGTGTGCACAGAGGACCAGGTAGCTGCTTCCCGAATGGAGTTAGTATCTAGACCTTTAAAGAAAGCTCCAGAGGAGGTCATGGCTCTTGTAGAATGGTCTTTGATGTTGCCTGTCAATGTATTTCCATGGTGAGAGTAACAAAAGGAGATGGCCCTAGCAACCCAGGAAGAGATGGTTTGTTTCCCTACAGCTTTCCCCAGAGCCCTGGGGTGGAAGGAAAGAAACAGCTGGTCTGATTTGTGAATAGGCTTTGTCTTATGCAAGTAGACAATTACATATTAAGGAATGTCACAATGGAAATATACAGGGTTTACAGGCTACAATTTTAGGGAAGTGCAACAAATGTATGACTTTGATATCAAAAAGCAACTTTGGAAATTAGAATCTATTTTAATTCTGAAATGTAACACTTTAATTCCAAATGGAATGAATAAAGAATGTCATTGGAAGTGTTTCCTTTAATTAATTTAGGATTTGTGATTGGTTAATTGTTTGTGATCATACTATTTAAAGATGTGATGTATGAGTAGGGATTTATTCTGTAAAGGCTGAAGAGCCAAGGCGCTAGAGGAGTTTGCTTTTAAGCAGTCTGTATGCTGTTGACAATATTTTATTGGATCCAGGTGTTCACTTGTTTTACCTGTGCTGTGGGACTGTATTTTGGATTAACTACTGAACTGGAATTTTAATAATTTATAAAGGTAATCACTGGCTTATTTCCTTTTGTGGTGTTGAACTGCATAGTTTCCATTTTGTGGTGAAGTATAGAAACTAAGTTGCCTGTGGACATCTAGGGAGTGAAGGACTCTCTCACTGTCTCTCTGAGGGTTTGGAAAGAAGGCAGGCAGGTGGATAGCCTGATTTAGAGAGAGGTCATTGACCACTTTGGGAGTGAAGGAGGGATTAATCCTGAGGGTGACCTTCTTCATATGGAAAACTAGGAAGAGTGGGGTAGCCATAAGGGCTTGGAGCTCTGAAACCTTCCTGGCTGAAGTCAAAGCTACTAGCAAAACTATTTTCCAAGTGCAAAATTCAAGTCAGCCTTGCCAGCTGGTTCAAAGGGTGGTAGAGTGAGTTTTTCCAGCACATAGTTAAGATCACAGGGAGGAGGGGTTGGTTTTCTGGGGGGGGTCTTAAGTGTAAAACACCCTTTAGGAACAGCTTGGCTGGAAGTCTGGAAGCTAGTGGAGGCTCCATAGGCAGGCAGTCAGAAATGGCAGACAGGGTGTGCTTTTAGGGAGGAGTAAGACAAGCCTGTCTTCAGCAGTTCACACAGGTAAGACAGAATAAGAGGTAGGTCGCTGCCCAGTGGTTCTGCCTGTCTTTTGTGACACCAGATAGAAAACCTTCTCCATTGAGAAAGATATGATTTCCTTGTGTTTTGGTTTCCTGGCCTCCTGCAAGACTGAGAGCATGTCCTTGTTGTACAGGTGTCTGAAGGGGATCAGAATCCTATCAGCCACAGGAAGAGGTGCAGGGATCTCCACTGTGGGTGAATCTGTGTCCCATGGTGCTATGAGTAGATCCACTGAGGGGGTAACTTGTGGTGATTGCCCTTGAGTGGATGAAGAAGTAGGGGGAACCAGTGCTGCCTTGGCCAACAGGGGGTCACCAACAAGATTGTTGGTGAGTCCTGCTGGATTTTCAGTAGGACTCTTTGGTTTAGAGAGAAGGGGGAAAGGCATACAGGAATCTCCCCTTCCAAGACATTAAGAAAGCATCTGTTTGAAGAGCCTTTGGTGCGTGAGTTCTGGAGCAATAGCTGGGAGAAGTGGCAGGGGAGAAGTGGGATTCTCAACTCTAGGGTTGGGTGGGTGGCCTAATGGTTAAGGTGTTTGCCTTACAAACACAAGGTGCAGGGTTTGAGTCTCACAAGGGATAATTATCTAGGCTTAAAATGGCTCGCAAGGGCAGTTAGCTTAGTACTAATCTATGAACCTATGAACCTATGGAGTTGCCTGCTTGTGGAGGAGGTGAACAGGTCTTTCTGTGGAATACCCAACCTGTGGATCAGATCTAGGAATACTTCCCTTGACAGCATCCATTCCTGACTGTCTGAGGAGGTTCTGCTTAAAGAGTCTGCCTGACAATTGTGTTAGGATGGGATGTAGGCTGCCTGAAGGGAGATTCCCTGGGAGACAGCTAGATCCCATACCTGTAGGGCTAGCCTGCAGAGGCAGTAGGACTTTGTCCCTCCTTGCTTCCTCAGGTACCACATCACTGTGGTATTGTCTGTGAAGATCTTCAGAATGGCCTGTCTGAGGAAAGGTAGAAAGGCCTGCAGGGCCAGAAGTATGGCTGACATTTCCTTGCTGTTGATATGCCATTGTTTGTGTTTGTCTTTCCACAAACCTTGCACTGTTCTTGTGTCCAATGTTGCCCCCCCAGCCCAGATCCGATGCATCTGTGTGCATGATCTGAGAAGGGGAGGGCAGTTGTAGGGGGAGACCCGGGTTTAGGGCCACCTGGGCCAGCCACCACTTCAGCTCTTGGTGGAGGCAGGGGAGAAGTGGGATTCTCAACTCTAGGGGGTGTGAGTACTGGGTCCATACTGAACAAAGATAACACTGCATCTTTTCTCATGTGTAATCTTGGCAGTGGTAGCATGAGAATAGTGGCAGCCATGTGGCCAAAACGTTTGAGGACTTCCCTAGCAGTCAGGGTAGGTGAAAGGAGGGCATATTAAAGGAGCTGGGTCAGGGAAAGCACTTTTTCCTGAGGTAGGAAGGCCATCCTGAGGTCTGTTCTGATTCTGCATCCTAGGAAGACAGTGTCTTATGTAGGATTTAGTTTGGATTTAGGGAGGTTTATGAGGAACCCTAGAGAGTGCAGCAGGAGGAGGAGGTCATTTGTGTGGGCAAGGAGGTCTTGTCTGTCTACTGCTTGAATGAGCAGGTCATCTAGGTATGGGAAAATTTGCATACCTCTTGTTCTGCAGTAAGCAATGACTGGGGCTAGGCATTTTGCAAATACCCTTGGTGCAGTAGATAGTCCAAAGGGCAAGGCACAGAACTGAAAATGCAAGGAGCCTGCTTTGAATCTGAGGAATTTTCTGGAGGATGATTTTATGGGAATATGTAGATAGGCCTCCTTGATGTCCAGGGTCACCATGAAGGCCTGGGGAAGGATGAGCGGAAATAGAATGGGTAGTGTTATCATCCTAAAGGAGGGAACCTTCAGGAATGGGTTGAGGTGGGAAAGATCTAAGATGGGTCTCCATGGTTCCTCCTTCCTGAGCACCAGAAATATTCTGGAGTAGAAGCCTTTCCCTCGAGCAGAGGAGGGTACGAGTTCTATGTTGCCTTGGAACAACAGGTTGTTTAGGACCTCGGGAAGGGGGGGACCATTGAGAGGGGGGAGGTAGTGGTATAGGAAGTTTTGGGGGAGGAGACATCCAAGACATGAAGTAACCTGCTTTGAGAATAGACAAAACCCATTTGTTGCATGTCACTAGGACCCATGCAGGGAGGCCGGAGAGAGATGGGAGGATATAGGTATGGTAGGAGGAGAGGGGGAGGAGGAGGCAGGCAGTCAGATGCTGCCTGCCCTTTCTGGAAAGGGAGTGTCTCTAGGCAGTGGCCTGAAGAGTCCTAAGCTGAGTAGCATGTCCCCTGTGTGGTCTTCCAGACCTGGAGGGGGCAGAGGGCCTAGAAGACTTCCTAATAAATTGTGTCTTGGCTGGGTAGTTCCCCTGAAATTTTGGGATTGGAGAGACAAGAAGATGCTTTAGATCTTGGAGCTTTTTCCCTTTTTGCTGAAGTGATTTGAAGAGATCAGCTACCTTGGAACCAAAAAGAGCTGAATGATCCAAAGGAGCATCCAAGAGTTTGGCCTTAAAGTCATCTGGTAGGGGCTGTAGACGTAGCTAGGAGTATCTCCTCAAAACAGAAGCAGATGCAGCTGACCTGGCAGAGGCATCCATTGCATCATATGCACACCTTAGGGAATGTTTGGGAGATGAGCCCAAGCAGGGAAGACAGGGATGTTTTTGCAGAGCAGTCAGGGATCTCATTGAATTCCTTAGAAGCTTTATCTAGTAAGGCCAAGGAGTATTTGGCCATGCGTGACTGATAATTTGTAGCCCTAAAGGCTAGGGTAGCCGAAGTGTATATCTTCTTCCCCCACCTCTCCATGGCCTTGCTGTTTTTATCTGCAGGCAGAACAGTGGTAGTAGGAAGAAGTTTGGTAGCCCTATCAGTAGCAATAGAAATGGTTGCTGAGGCAGCTGGCTTGCATTTGAAAAGGAATTTTTCTGCATCAGATACCCTATAGAACCGGTCTGCCCTTCTAGGAGCAGGTGGCTGGAAATCTGGGTTTATGCATGCTGCTGCAAACACATCTAGGAAGGCAGGCTGGACAGGAGGAATAGGAGCCAAATTAGGAGACTCCATCTGGATCAAGTCAGTGAATCTTTTTTGCTACTCAGACATGTCTGAACAATCCCATTTAAAATGTTTCCTCATAAGATTAACTGTGTCCCCAAAGATAAGGTCTTCCACAGGGGAGTCAGGTTCAGCAGGGTCTTCTTCTGGGGATCCATACCCCAGAGGGGAAGAAATTTGTGAAGTGTAGGACAAGGATTCCTCTGAGGAGTCAGACATTTCCTCTTCTACAGGTTGGCTAGGAGTTGTCTCAGGCTGAATAAGCCTGGGACTAAGAAGAAGTGGAGCAACATGAGGGAGGTCCAGTGCAGACCTAAGGGTCAGGAAGGTGTTGTAGAGTCTCTGACTGAAGGTCTCTGGTGTTGAGGCGATATGCCTCTTCTTTTTTTAATTTGTAGGACTAACCAGCGTCTGGCTGGCGGTCAGCCTTGAAGTAATAGAAGGAGTGGCTGAGCCCTGCTCCAAAGCACCCATCCCAGAAGCTGGTCCCCCCCCCCCGGCATCTGAACAGCTGCCGGGATATCCTCCTCGAACATGTCATCTGCTCTGGATTGTGCAGCCTCCTGATAGGTACCCGCTTTATCCAAAATGGTGGATGCTGGTTCTTCTGCCAAGCTAACGGTGGCTACAGGCTGAGAATCGGCGAAGGGAGGCATGGTGAAAGTAGATGGCCTTGCAGTCTTGGGCCTCTTCCTGGGTGGTTCGGATGGGGCATCGGAAGTGGCTTCCATTCCAAGAGCAATTTGTTTAAGGCGCTGGTTTTCAAGGTATAAGTAAAGGGCCTGAAGTCATCATTGAAGGGTCTTAGGGACAAGTGACTTACAAATGGCGCAGTTTTTATAATCATGATCCCTACCCAAACAAAAGAGACACTGGTCGTGGGTGTCTGTGTGTGGAAATCTGGTGACCACAGTTGCACTTGCTCTTACTGGACATTAACAGACTATAGAAAATACAAAAGGACTGAAGAAAATCCTCAATGGGGTACTTATGTTAATGCAAAACTGATCCAACATCCACGAGTAGTAGGAACACCTGGTGTACGGCTGGCAGCTGAAACGTTCTGAGTACTGGTGCATAGAGATGTCACATTTATGGGTCACGTACCTGGCAACACATCAGACGTCTGACTCACCATCAGGGACTGGAAAAGCTTTGGAAACCTGGCCGAACAAGCTGATGGGAAGAAGGGTAAACCCACTAGTAAATACCGCAACATTGGAATAGAAGGACATCTATTTATATGCACACTCCAAACAGATACCAGCCTGGCTAACAAGAGGAAAAATTATGCTACTACTTAAGAGCAAATCTGAAAGCCACCCTAAAAACTATAAACCAATAACTTGCCTTCCGACAATGTATAAACTATACACCAGAATTGATGCTGACAAGAGTTTACAGTCATTTAGAAGAAAATTCAATTATGGCAATAGAACAAAAGGGTAATAAAAGTCATATGGAACAAAGAATCATGTGTTGTTAAATAAAAGTCATAGTGGAGAACTGTAAAAAGGGAAAGAATCTAAGTATGGCGTGGACAGACTACAAAAAAGCATTTGACAGTATCCCATATTCATGGAAAAAAAGTGCTTAAAAACATATAAGATACACCCTACATTGATAAACTACATCACAGCAACCATGAAACAGTGGCAAACTACTTTGAAATTAAGCCATGATAAAGGACAAATTATTATTCAGGGATAAAAATTCAAAGGGGGGCATTCCAGGGTGACTCTCTGTCACCACTGCTCTTTTGCCTTACACTTAACCTAGCTGTCTGCTTAACAGATTAGGTCATGGCTATAATCTGACTTCCAGAAAGCAACAATGCAACTGTAAAGACTTCTCATCTTCTCTTTGTACATGATTTAAAACTGTATAGCTCATCAGATGAGGAACCGAAAGCACAACTGCAAGCAGTCAAAACTTTTTTCAGGTAGTTAAAACTTTTTTAGATGATATAAGAATGTTATTTGGTCGTGATAAATGTGTAAAGCAACCTTTAAAGCAGGAAAGCTGCAGCAAGAAAACATCAGTTTGGACAAGAATGTGATATATAAGAACCTGAGTAAGAGGGAGTGTATAAATATTTGGATATTGATGAAGGATCAACAATAAAACATGAACAAATGCAAATAAAACTTAGTAAGTAGTACTTCAGAAAACTTTAATTAATCCTGAAAACAGCATTGACATCTAGGAACAAAATCCAAGCTATAAACCAATTTGCTCTTCCTGTCCTAACTTACACTTTTGGAGTGATTGACTGGCCCCAAAAGGTGTTGGACAGATTAGACAGGAAAACAAGAAGGATGCTTCATGCTCATCAAATGATTTATAAAAATCAGTGCACATCAGGATTGTATATTCCCCATTCTGAAGGAGGTATGAACCTCCTTGAAACTGATTACACGTATAGATCTGCAATCATAGGACAGCATACATATCTGCTGATCTCACAAGACCCAAACATAGTGAAAGTTTTTAAACACAAGGAAAATAAATCTAAGATGACTTCCCTACTTAGTCTAGCAAAATCATATCAGCATCAAACGGGAATGAAAATCAAACGAGAAGTAGATAAAAATCAGGCAGCAACTGAATGTGCCAAAAACAAAAGAAAGAATATAAGATGAAGGGTCAGATGAGAAGGCAAGAAATGTAGAAAATGCATAAATATAGTTACAAGTATAGAAAACTCCTGAAACAACCTCATGTTGACCAGGATTGAATGCAGGAATGGTTAAGGAGAAGTGAATTCCAACCAAAAGATGAAAGGTTAATATTGGCGTTGCAAGACAGTGAACTATGTACACATTGTTTTACAAAAGTCCATTGAACATGTGGGAGAAAGAGACAAATGAAGGTTTTGTAAAACAGAAATGGAAACATTTGCACACCTTGTTGCTAGTTATGACATACTAATGGCAGAAGGACTGTATACTGAAAGGCATAATGATGTGGCAAGCCTGCACTGGGTATTATGCAAACATTATAATACTGAAGTAGCTTAAAAACACTGGAAACATGAGGGAGAAAGCATAATTGAAAATGATGAAGTTTACATCACGTAGGATTACCCATTGCCAACAGTTAAAAAAACAGATGTGAGGAAACCAGATATAGTGGTCCATGAAAAGAAGATAAAAGTAACATTGATTATTGAAATCTCTACACCCAGTGACTACAGTATCTTGCATATAGAGAGACACAAAGTCATAAAATATCAGGATTTGCAGGCAGAAATGAGAGCAATGTGGAGAAAGTTACCCAGACAGTTCCAGTAGTAGTAGGAGCAATGGGTCTTATAAAAAAGAATCTACAATCGTATTTAGATATGTTACCAATACATATAACCCAGTACGAATTGCAGAAGGAGTCATTACTGGGCACACTGCGGGTGCTGCAACGAACACTTCTGGCTAACATCAAAGATTGAAACAATACTAATTTCATGAACTTTAATCATACTTTGACTTAGGAATGGGATCCATTTCCATCATGGTATTATAAACCCAAAAGACTTGGAGAAATTAAAAAAGTGAGGTACCAAGAGAACCAGAATCTTGAGGTATTCCTTTACTGAGTCAGAAGTCTGATTCAGGAACAGATCTAAATACAAATCTGTTTTTCCTGTGGAAGAAACACTCTTTGAACTGAGGTGCCCAGCAGATACTTCAGACAAGCAATCCTATGAGAAGAACTCAGAAAAGAATTCTAGATATTTTCTTGGAATCCCTGCCTATGTTGAAGATCCCTTACCCAAGAGAAGGATTCCTGACACTTTGAAAAGGACTCTGAAAAGGTCAGCAAATCATTTAAATAACAAAAAATGTGAATACCTTATAGTTTGCAGTAGGTTATCACAGGAGCTAGACACTTTGTGAACACCCTTGCAGCAGTAGATATCCCAAAGTGTAAGGAGGAGAACTAATAATGTGATACAGGCTTACAACACCTTAAGAAATGCTTGATATTTGGATCTATAGGAATTTGATAATATGCAGCTTTTAAATCCTGAGTCACTACGAAACTCAAATGGCGGGTAAGGGGTAACACATTGTAACGTCACAGATTTTGGACTTGGGCCCTATCCCAAACAGGTTCAGAAAGGAAAGGTCTATAACTGGCCTCCAAGAGGCTTCTATTGTTGGCACCAGACGCATCCTTAAATAAAATTCTTCTCCTACCTGTGGAGGAAAGACAACTTCTTTTACCCCTTGAGCCAGCATATGCTAGATAACAGGACAGAAAAGAAGAGTTTGGACTGGCAGATGAGGATGACTCCCATAAATCCATTAAGTACAGAAGAAGTAATTAGGGACCTGGGGACCCAAGTTGATAGCAATCTCTCATTTGACAACCACGTGGCCAAAGTGGTTAGAAAAACATTTTATATAGCCCACCTAATCATGAAGGGATTCACATCTAGATCAGGGGAGGTCATTGTGCCTCTTTACTCATCCCTCATCAGGCCCATAATTGAGTACAATGCCCCTTTTGGGATGTACCATACCAGACACCTGCAGCAACTGGAAAGACCCAAAAAGTACCTCACCAAGAGGATCAAAGGGATCAAACAGATGCCATATGCTGCCCGGTTAAAGAAACTCCAGCTCTACTCAGTGGCATACCGCCTGCTCAGAGGCGATCTGTGCCTGACGTATAAAGCCATGTCCAACCCAGAATTAATGGACATGCTGCACCTCAGAAAATCCAAATTCCATCGAGCTACACGCTCAAGAGACTTGAACCTCAGCACTGAAATAAATAGGACATGCTGGAGGGACAGATTCATAACCCAGAGGCTCCCTTCACTCTGGAATAAAATCCCAGTCCAGGTTAGGCAGAGTCCCGCATTGACTCTCTTCAAGAGGAATCTTGATGAGTGGATGGGAGATCATAGGTTTACTCCGGGTATCACTTCTGTGTCCCTGTTAGACAGAGGTACAGTATACTAACATTGAAAAAGGGCATAGTAAAATTAATTTAAAATGGGTGGCAAAAGCCAAACACACTCTGGCTAGGCTTATAAATGCCCTAAGGCAGATAGCCTAGTATGAACCTATGAACCTATGAAAACAAGAGAGAGAGAGAGACTCCCACTGCTATCTGTAGCATTGATGGATTATCTTAGAACCTGTCTGAAATAATCTGTTGCCAAAGACAAAAATGGAGGTTCACACTTTCTGAAAGAATTAAAGGACTGCCAGGGAAGAAGAGGGGAAGAAAGTCTGTCATATACTCATTCAGACTTATTAAACTTTCCTTTGTTCTGGGCTGTGCCACTGTTTTTTAAATATCTGCTTACCTGCAGATTGCTGGGACTATCTTTGCTTTTCATTAAAACTGGATGAGGGAGCGTAGACTACATTAGTAAACTTGAGTAGGAGGGCTGAAAAATCTGAGAAGTTTCTTGAATCACCTTCCCCCTTTCATCACATGTTTTTATGACATATACAACAGAAGGTACAAAAACTAGTTCTCTATCCAAGGAAGAATTTAAATTTCTATTTTTATTGTCCTCTGGGAAGCTTTGTGAACATAGCCAGGCAAACTTCCTCGCAACAGTTCCAGTGGCAACAGCCCTGGAAGTGGCATCAGAAGAGTCACATATACATTTTAAACAATGGAGAGTGACATGGGAAACAGCAAAAGCCAAATTACACAAAGCAAAATTTTCCTCCCAAGAGACACTGATTCCAAAATATTCCTCATATTCTCACAAGTGGCTAGGATAAACTTCAACAAATCAGCCTGACAGTTAAGAATTCTAAAAGCAAGGGTTGCTGAAGCATACACTTTTTTCCCAAACTTATCAAAACCCTCACATCCTTTTCATAATGAGAGGGATTAATATTAACAAAATGCTTAGCAGCAGCTGGATTTAGAAAAGTTATAGCTTCTGAGTCAGGTACAAGATTAAAGTAAAAACTTAAAAGAAAAAAGACCCTTGTATATTCTATGTGCTTTTTTGGGGACAGCATGCTTAATGTCAAAGAAACTGCAGATTGTGATAAAAGCATCCACTAAAGTGGAAAAAGCAGGAAGGATAAGCACAGGTTTAAGAAATTCTAGCTGTAATAAATCATAATTGTTTCTTAGGGACTAAGAAACATTAATATTTCCCACCAAAACAACTGATTCCTTCCCTTCAAAGGGATTATCTGAAGTTACACTCTCTTCAAAATCATAATCAGAAATCTGTGGCAATATTACATCATCTGTCCCTTCACAGTCCTTTTCAGGATCAAAGTCTTAATCGCTTCAGGAAAAGAAAAATCATTTTTTAACAGAACCAGCCATATAAGAAAGGTAATGAACCTGCACTAAACCCTGAGCTAATCCCAATAAATTACTTCTGTCCATTGTCATTGAGACTTGAAAAGATCTATGTTTAGTGTTTGATTTTTTTTTTCACAGCAATTCCTGAAGAATCAGATGCAGAAAATGGATGAGGCAAAATATCAGCCTGCTGTGGTGGCAAAGGCTGCTTTGGCAATCATTTATTTAACATTTGTTAACCCAAAAAATCCAACTTGGAGCAAAGCCAATTTTCCCTGGAGGTCCAGAGAGAAACACTCTAGACATGTCTTTTTAACATGACAGGAAACCAGAGCACACAGAGAAACCTCACACAAATGCAGGGATGACATGCAGATTCTGCACAGAAGGCATCCCAGCTGAGAATCAAACCGGAGAATCTTTTGCTATGAGGTGACAACTCTACCACTGCACCGCTGCACTGTCCATGAATTTTCTTTTTTGTGAATAGAAGAAGGTACTTGACTTCCAAGAAAGTTAGTAGCAATAGTTGGTAAAAGAGTTAAGTTGCAAAAAATTTACTTTTTTGCCTGACAAACACAACAAAAAACACTTTAAACACTTTTCAAGCCATAAAAAGTTAATTAACACTAGTTTATTTATAGAAACTGCAAGCTTAAATTAGTTTTAACAACTTTTTACCACAAAAGTAAAAAAGTCATGCTCCCATTTAAAAGTGAACAAAAGTCACATGCCAGTCAATAAAAACATATTTTTCTAGCTAGAATATAAAAATTTTACAGAAAAACTAAATTCTCTGTCACAAAAGGTAACGTGGAAGTTTTTATCCCCAAAGGGAACATATCTACCCAGCCAACCGCTGATCCTCGAAAGCTCAAAAAGGAGCCCAAAACTGATTTACAGTCAGCTGGAGCTGCCTAATAGTTTGGGTATATTGAAAGTGCCCTGAAGCATTGGAAGTTGGCCGACTGTTATTGTCTTTGTGAAGATTGGTTGAAGATAGATGAAGGCTGCCAGCCCAGCCAGATAGAATTTTGGAGATAATTCTGTCATCTGTAAATATTAATGTAAACCACAGGCTTGTTGTCTTAAATGGTAAAAATAGTGTTACATATGGAACTGGAAAAAATGTAACAATAGTGCACTCTACTGACCAAGTAAAGCATGTTGTGACCATTTGATGTAAAACTCTGAGCCAGTAAGTCGAGTGAGGCATCCTGCCTATTGTTTTAAGGCCAGAGTTAATGGCCAGAATTTGCAGGCATGAATGTCCTTTATTGCTCTGGTTTCTGCCCAGAGGTGAAGAATGTAAATGTAGTTTCTGTTAGTCTGGGAACCCAGGGTGTGAAGAATGATGTAATGTGAACCAGGAATGTGATTTCAAAAACAGACAGAATCAGAGAGTATTAAGCATTTTTGTCTTGACCATCCAACTCATCAGCACTGTCTTGTTCTAAATGTAAGTTTATCTTACACTTGTGTTTTCTCTTAGAAATAGCTAGAAGCTAGAAAGATTAGACTACGTGTTTTTCTGTGATGTCAGAACTGTACTACTGAATTATTTTAAGTATTTCTCTGTGATCTCTGAACTCTTGACTAGCACTGTGTAGTGAAAAGTATTGTCTTGTGTTTTGACTATTTGTTATTAAATATTTTTAAACCCTTTCAACTGTGGCTGTTTTTGTAGAGATAATTTAAGCTCTTTAGAGGACTTGCATGCCTTTGGTAAAATTGTGCAAAGCCACTCCAGTAGCTTTAGTCCTGGGCTATACTACCAGCTGGATAATAATATTGCACAGTAATAATTGGACACCCTTTTTAAGGGCCTTTGAGTAGCCGATAAATACTAGTGGGTGGTGACAGCTGGTACAACTGTATAGTCTGAGAAAAATGGGCACAGCTGGTGAACCTGTGCCAGCATTCCCCAGGAGTGTCTGTGTGGTTGTATAAACTCTTCTCAAAGTGTGTGTGTGTGTGTGTGTGTGTGTGTGTGTGTGTGTGTGTGTGTGTGTGTGTGTGTGTGTGTGTGTGTCAGCTACTTGGGCAGGGACACGAAGCAGCAGTTGGACAGAGAAGGTGCTGGAGGTTTTAGCTTACCCACTAGGCTGAGATTTGGACCCTATAGCTGTGCCAGTGGGGAGTCTTATTGGGGACCTGGAGAGCAAGGGAGTGACCAGCCCTGGACTGACTGTGATCTCTGTGTGCTCTTAAGGGAAATTGCACTTTACTGTGTGTATTTGTTATCCTTTCCTCCTATATCAGACACCCATCACTGGTGTTAGTAGTGAGGATTGAGGCTCCTTGATTGCTGGGCCAGGGTATGGGCATCACATATTAATTGATTGGCAGTGGTGGGATATCCACATCACATATTAATTGGTTGGCAAATACTAATTGGCTTGTAGTGGTGTGGGTAGAGTGAATTCCTGTAGCCTGTGTACTGTGAACTTCGAAGGTGTTTTGTACTCTAAATCAGCCATGCAGTGAATACTCAGAGTTCAGATCACAATTGTTTTATTTCTTTTGTTAGTTTTGTTAGTCGGGGTGAGCAGGCTGAATGTCATCAGAGGAGTATGGAAAACTGACAATGATCCAGCTGGCTGAGATGTGCCAGGCTATGGGACTATTGCGTGGAAACCTGATTAAGGCAGACCTGACTGCAGCCTTGGTTACAGCTGCATCAGAAAACAGCAACCAGGAGGACAATCAGACTGGCAGTGGAGATATAATACCCTCGGAGAATGGACAGCTCAACCTTTCTGCAGAGGACTTAAAAATCCATCTGGAGCTAAAGAGACTTGAGTTGGAGGCCAGGCATTTGGAGATAGAAGCAACTGAAAGACTGAGGAGTCTACAGGCTGAGGCAAATGAGAAACTGCTGTGCCTGGAAGCCAAGGAAAAGGAGCAGCACAGGAAGCATGAGAGGGAAAAGCTGACTCTTCACCAGAGTCATGGAGGTAATGGGGAAGGGAGTAACTGGACCCCAGAAGCACAAAAGGTCAGTAAGTTTTTTCCACAGTTTAAAGAGTGGGATAATTTTGATAGTTTCATTCATATGTGTGAGAGGGTATGCAAACAGTATGGTGTTGACCAAAGGCTCTGGGTACGGTTCCTGGCCCCCTTATTCCATGGTGAAGCTGTAACTGTTTTGTCAAAAATGTCTGATGTTGCATGTTTTGATTATACTGCTGTTAAAAATCACTCATTAGAATTGTTTAAGCTAACACCTGAAACATATAGGAAAAAGTTTTGTGAGCACAGACACAAGGCAGATGAAAGTGTGTGTGAATATGTTGCTGAACTGAGCACTTATTTCCATAGGTGGGTGAGTGGATGCCAGGTCACCACTTTTGAAGGGCTGGCAGACCTTTTGATGAGGGAACAAGCCCGTAGCACTTTGCCTGAGGACATGAGGATCTGGTTAGCTGATAGACAATGTGCCACTTCAGATGAGTTGGGGAAGAAGGGAGACCTATACCTGGCAAGCAGGGCAGCCCTGCACAGGAAAGAGACCCCCCAGTACTGCTCATGGGTCTAAAGGAACCCATGGTGGGCAGCACAGACTGCTGCAACAGAATCTGCCAGTAGCAGAGGACGCCACTAGTCCAAGTACACGTCCAGGAGCTAGGGTTAAATGTTCTGAATGCATCCAGTGGGGCCATGTGGCATACTAGTGTCCATGGAGGAAGGTGGGGAACAAAAGGTGAGGAAACCAGTAAGTGGGAAAGACAAAATGCCAATAGTAGGTTGTCTTGAGATAACAAGGGTACCAAACTACCATCCTGCAGATGTCCTGATAGAGAAGGATTTGGATGAGGCAGTACAATGCGTTTGTGCAGTTACAAGCAGTCAGGCTTCAAGACAAGCAGGTAAGTCTGGTAGCCTGGGGGAGACCCAGATAGACTGCATACTTGCAGCCAGGACTGGTGAGGTGGTTACTTCAGGGAGGGAGCTACCCTGTAGCAGTGAGAATGAAGGTGAGCCAAAGCTGCTTGTGGGTACTGACGTTCCCTAGGACAGAGTGACTGTAAAGGTAGAGGTGAGTAGTAGTACCCAGGCTGACAGTGATGCATCACTGTCAGAGGATGCCACACTTCCTGTGGAAGGGGAGCTGGGAAGGAGAGAGTTGAGACAGGCTCAGTTCTCAGACCCTACATTGCAAGGCCTGAGGCAAGTAGCTAGGGAGGCACCTGATTCTCAAGGAAAGGGGGAATCTGTATACTGGACAAAGGGTTACTATACAGATAGTGGACCCCTGCGGGAGGGCTAGAAGTGAGAGACTGCAGCGGTTGGCAGTGCCTAAAGCCTACTGTCTGGCGCTTCTAGCCATAGCCCATGATATTCCATTTGCAGGTCATATGGGCATAAAACATACAAAGAGGCGTATCATGCAGAACTTCTATTGGCCTGGAATTTCCAGAGATGTAACAGGGTACTGCAGGACCTGTGAGCAGTGACAAAAGGTAGGTAAGGCAGGAGACAAGGTGAGAGCTCCTTTGATGCCTTTGCCTGTGATTGAGGAGCCATTTCAAAGGGTAGCTATGGATATTGTGGGTCCTCTGAGTGCCCCAAGTTCCACAGGGAAAAAGTATATCCTAGAGTTAGTGGATTATGCTACATGATACCCCGAGGCAGTGGTTTTGTCCTCTATTGAGGCAGAGAAAGTGGCAAATGCTTTGTTAGAGATTTTCAGCAGGGTAGGTTTCCCAAAAGAAATACTGACTGACAGAAGTGCCAATTTCATGTCAGACCTGCTGGCTTCTCTGTGGAAGTCCTGTAGGGTGAAGCACATGAAGACCACCCCCTACCATCCCTAGACTAATGGTCTTGTTGAGAGGTTAAACTCTACAATCAAGTCCATGCTACAGGCATTTGCAGATCAGTTTAAGAGGGAGTGGGACAAATATTTGCCCCATCTGTTGTTTGCTTACAGAGAGGTTCCACAGGAATCCACAGGTTTTTCTTCCTTTGAGTTTCTGTATGGGCATACGATGAGGGGACCTCTAGATTTAATTTGAGATGAGTGGGAAGGTGAGTGTGAGTCTCACAAGGAGTCTGTTGTGGCACATGTCCTAAACGTCAGGACAAGGCTCAGGGAACTCACGTGCTTGGCCCAGAAGAACATGGCAGAAGCCCAACAACAGAAAAAGGTGTGGTATGACAGGAATGCTCGAGCTAGAGAGTATGCTGTGGGGCAGCAGATAATGGTTCTCATTCCTGTCAGACACAACAAGCTGCAAGCAGCTTGGGAAGGACCCTGCAAGGTGGTAAGAAAGGTAAGTGATGTTAACTACATGGTGGAACTGCTAGGCAAAAGGAAGGGGCACAAATTATACCATGTTAACATGAAGAAACCTTACCATGATAGGGAGGCCCTTGTGCTGAGCATTTGCAGAGGATTGCAGGAGGAGACTGAGGGAGATCTGGTGACTGATCTCCTCAGTGAGGCTTGGGCTGATAACTCAGTAGAAGGGGTAACAATGTCCTAGCAGCTATCTCCTACCCAGGTTCGAGAAATCTGAGCAGTGTTGCAGGAATTTGGGGACATGTTCACTGGGAAACCATGGTGCACCCACCTGTGGCAGCACCAGGTGGATACAGGACCCCAAAGGCCTATTAGGCAGGCCCCTTGTGGAGTGCCTGAGAGAGTTAAACCGACTCTGAGGGAGGAGGTACAAGAGATGTTGGAACTAGGGGTAATTCAAGAGTCCAACAGTCCCTGGACCTCCCCAGTGGTGCTGGAGCCAAATAAGGATGGTGGCACCAGGTTCTGTGTGGACTACAGGAAATTAAATCACACAGAGTCAGATGCTTACCCCATGCATAGAACAGATGAGGCCCTAGAGCAGCTGCATGGGACTAAGTATCTTATCACCATTGATTTTACCAAGGGTTACTGGCAGGTGCCCTTGACTCCCAGACAGTGCTAGACAGAAGTCAGCCTTTGTGACTCCTTTTGGCTTGTATGAATTCACAAAGATGCCCTTTGAGATGAAGAATGTCCCAGCAACTTTCCAAAGGCTAGTAGAACATATCCTAGCAGGGGCAGGAGGGTTTGCCCTTGCTTACCTAGATGATATTGCCATCTACAGCCATTCCTGGCAACAGCACCTTCAACATGTCAGGGAGGTGCTGGGCAGACTACAGAGGGCAGGGTTGACCATTAAGCTGAGCAAATGTCAGGTGGGTATGGCAGAGGTCTTCTACCTAGGACATAGTCTGGGGAGTGGTAAGATAAGACCAGAACCTGCCAAAGTGGAAGCCATTCAGGCATGGCCTGCACCTGTTACTAAAAAGCAGGTGAGGGCATTTTTAGGGACAGCAGGGTACTACAGAAAGTTCGTCCCCAGTTATAGTACCATATCTGCTCCCCTCACAGACCTGACAAGGAAGAACAGGCCAGATAATGTAGTGTGGACCTCAGCATGTAAGCAGGCATTCCAGAAGCTTAAAGAAGCTTTGGGAGGACCCCCTGTGTTAGCCAGTCCAGATAACAGCAAAGAATTTGTTGTGCAGGTGGATGCTTCGAACCATGGGGTGAGGGCTGTACTTAGCCAGATTTATTTTCAGAGGGGGAAGAGCACCCAGTGGTTTATCTCAGTTGTAGGCTCCAACCCAGGGAGGAATGCTATGCAGTTGTAGAAAAGGAATGTCTAGCCATAGTGTGGGCACTGCAGAAACTTCAGCCTTATCTGTATGGAAAGAAATTTACTGTTATGACAGATCACAACCCTCTGACATGGTTAAACAGAGCCAGCCAGCAAAATGCCAAGTTGCTAAGATGGAGCCTGGGATTGCAAGCATATATGTCCATGCAGCACCGCAGTGTGATTAGCAATGCCAGTGCAGATAGGCTCTCAAGACAGGGTATGGGGTAAGGTACACTCAGATATACCTAACTCCCTCAAGCAGTGTTTCTCAAGGGTCACTTGAAAAACTAGCTTGAGTTCTCCAGGGGGGAGATATGTGAAGATTGGGTAAAGATAGATGAAGGCTGCCAGCCTAGCCAGATATAATTTTGGAGATAATTCTGTCATCTGTAAATATTAATGTAACCCACAGGCTTGTTGTCTTAAATGGTAAAAATAGCACTACATGTGGAACTGGCAAAAATGTAACAACAGTGCACTCTACTGACCAAGTGAAGCATCCTGCCTATTGTTTTAAGGCCAGAGTTAATGGCCAGAATTTGCATGCATAAATGTCCTTTATTGCTCTGGTTTCTGCCCAGAGGTGAAGAATGTAAATGTGGTTTCTGTTTGCCTGGGAACCCAGGGAAGTGTGAAGAATGATGTAATGTGAACCACAAATGTGATTTTAAAAACAGAGAGAATCAAAGAGCATTAAGCATTTTTGTCTTGACCATCCAACTCACCAACACTGTCTTGCTCTATATGGAAGTTTATCTTAGACTTGTGGTTTCTCTTAGAAATAGCTAGAAACTAGAAAGATTAGACTAAGTGTTGTTCTGTGATGTCAGAACTGTACTACTGAATTATTTTAAGTATTTCTCTGTGATCTCTGAACTCTTGACTAACACTGTGTAGTAAAAAGTATTGTCTTGTGATTTGACTATTTGTTAATAAATAAATATTTAAACCCTTTCAACTGTGGCTGTTTTTGCAGAGATAATTTAAGCTCTTTAGAGTACTTGCATGCCTTTGATAAAATTGTACAAACCCACTCCAATAGCGTTAGCCCTTGGCTATACTACCAATTGGATAATAATATTGCACAGTAATAATTGGACACTCTTTTAAGGGCTTTTGAGTAGCTGAGTGGGTGGTGGCAGCTGGTACTACCGTATAGTCTGGGAAAATGGGGCACAGCTGGAGAACCTGTGCCAGCCTTCCCCAGGAGTGTCTGTGTGGTTGTATAAACTCTTCTCAGAGTGTGTGTGTGTGTGTGTATGTGTGTGTGTGTGTGTGTGTGTGTGTGTGTGTGTGTGTGTGTGTGTGTGTGTGTGTGTGTGTGTGTGTGTGTGTGTGTGTGTCTGTGTGTCAGCTACTTGGGCAGGGACATGAAGCACTGGTTGGACAGAGAGGGTGCTGGAGGTTTTAGGTTGCCCACTAGGCTGAGATCTGGACCCTATAGCTGTGCCAGTGGGGAGTCTTATTGGGGACCTGGAGAGCAAGGGAGCGACCAGCCCTGGACTGACTGTGATATCCGTGTGCTCTTAAGGGAAATTGCACTTTACTGTGTGTATTTGTTATCCTTTCCTCCTATATGAGACGCCCCTCACTGGTGTTAATGGTTAGAATTGAGGTTCCTTCATTGCTGGGCCAGGGCATGGGTGTCACAGTCTTGGCAGGACATAATCTATGTAGTTTATACTACTGCAGTAGTGATTAAATGAAGAACATTTTTATAATCTGATGTTTCAGGTTGCTGCAATTTTTCTATCGATATATAGACAGAGACAGAAGAATCCATCAACAAAGAAAGCAGCAAAACTGATCCCGATATGTCATCCAAATTCTGCCTACCATATTCTGGATCTATAGTCAAAAAAGTGAAACAGTGTGGATATCCATCGGGACATATTATTTTCTCCCAACTTCCTACAAAGAGAATGATCACTAGCTTCGAAACACTGTTATTAACCAAAAAACTTCTAGGAACAAGGAAAGTCTGATAAAAGACTGTTTCTAACACAAAAGTAGGTTTCTAAATTTAGGACAATGAATCTATGCACAAGTAAGACTTTTATTTTTTTTAGATAGATAGCAATTTTATTTACACCTGAAGAATTTCAATAGTATATTCTTATTCAAATAAACACATGGACAATTGTTAATTGTTTGTGTCTTTCGGCTTTTCCCGGTTAGGGGTCGCCACAGCGGAACTCCGGTCCGCTAATGAATGGTAGCTAATTTTTACGTGCCGAGTTACCAGCCCTGACGCACAACCTTCATCGAAGGTACGCCCATTCATGTATGTCTCCATGCAGAAGACGCTCTAGATGAGAATCGAACCGGACAGCGTCTTACTGTGAGGCGACAATGCTACCGCAGCACCACCACCCCGGAATTACATGGACAATTGTTAATAACATGATGAATTCTGATTTTATACAAAAGCAACATGGTGTATGTTTAGCTGATTTTTCATTGTAGTTTAGTACTGAACTTAAAATAATAGGCATGGGGAAAGGGCAAAGATTTAAGATATTTACATTTTCATCCAGTTTAGTTATTAATGTTTTAGAACTGCTATATGCAAGTAGGACCAACATCACTATTTATATTCTTAAGTATTGTTATGACATCCATATAGCTTTACTATTATATTCAGCAACTTCCCTTTGCAGTCATGCGGCTTCTCTTCCTCTTAGCTTTATAATTTATTTTAAATATTTTGTAAATTTTTAGCTAACTAGCCTAAATGATTCTATATCTTAGCAATCATTGTAGTCATTGTGATAAAGCCTTCTCATACAATTATGCATAATTTCTATATTTTAAATATCAGCTTTCATTCTCATTCTCATTATCTGTCTCTCTCTCTCTTTCACTCCTTCTGTTCCTCCCTCTTTATTTATTTTCTCTGGCTTATCATTTGTGTTTAGGCAGTAAGATCAAAAATTATTTTCCACCCCATTTTATGCATTTTTGAGATAATTTCCTCTACATTAGAGAGCAGTATGGTAGTAGATGTCTTTTGTTACCATAGGAAAATCACGCTCTTGGTGGCAATGAATGTTGGATTACACATCTGTTCTTTTTATTTATAAAGAATATTTGGGATGTTATATGATTTTTTTCTTCATTTTTAAGCAAACATTCTCTTCCTGACCCCATTCCCTATAATCTCAGTCTATTCAGTGATGCCGTTATTTTTTTAGGTTACATTTATTTTGCAAAAGTGCATAATATCTATAACATAACCAAACTATTACATTATTATACAACAAGCTGGCAATGCACAAAGCATCAGAGACCATCCATGTGCAACTAACAGTGGGCAAAACCGCCCTCCAGTTTGTAGCATGCTACAGACCACCCTCTTAAACTCAGGAATCCCACTCGGCCTTCCTAAAGACACTGGAGAATATGAAGGTCTCTCCAAACACCATCATATTGGGGGACTTCAACTACCCAAACATAGACTGGGAGCATTACTCAAGCCCCAATACCCTAGCCCAAAGGTTCCTAGAATTCATAAACTCAAATGCTATGGAACAACTAGTCGCCTCTCCCACAAGAGGGGAAAACATATTAAACCTGATCATCACAAACATAGGGACACAATGCTCCATACCTGAAGTATACCCCTCGTTGGTAAGATCGGACCATAAATTAATCTCCCTGGAAATCCACATCCCGCCCCCACCCCCAGCACAGAAGACCACAGTGAAGAACTTCTCAAAAGCTGACTTCACACTTCTTAAGACCAAAGTGGAATCCTTCAAGGCCCCCGGGCCAGTGGAAACCACAGCCCACTCTGCTGAATCCTTTATAAACGCATTCAATGGACACCTACAGGAATGCATGGATCATGCAATCCCAAATAAAACCAAGACCCATTCCCCCAAAGGCAGGCGTCTTGTCTGGTGGACCCCAGCCATTAATAAGCTATACAACAGAAGGAGGAAGCTACTACATGATAGAGCAAAATCCATAAAAGGGAAGGCATCTCTGATCAGCACTAGCAAAAAACTACGATCACTCATAAAATCATCCAAGGCCAACTTTGAGAGAAAAATTGCACAAGACACTAAAGATAATCACAAGGCTTTCTTTACTTATGTTAGAAACCTGAGTGGAAACTCACAGATATGCTCAGAGTTAGTCCAAAATGACAAAAAATACAATGAACCCACAGACATTGCCAACATACTAGCAGACAGGTTCAGTGCAAATTTTTCTCCCCCCCCCCCCAAAGGGACAAATATCTATCCCAGCAAAGTGTTGCCTCCCTGACATCTCAGATGCCCAGGTGAGAGCCGCCCTCTCCAAAGCTAAAAACACAGCATCAATGGGACCAGACAGTGTCCCGGGTTGCGTGCTACATGAACTCCAAGAAGAGCTAAACCCACACATAAGGCAGCTGTTTAATCTCAGCCTTACTACAGGATATGTACCCAAAGAATGGCGTACAGCAACAGTGGTCCCACTCCACAAAGGAGGTGCTTCTACGGACCCTGGAAACTACCACCCCATAAGCTTGATGAGCCTGTTCTGCAAAACTATGGAGAGGATCATTATGGAACTCATTAACAAAGACAATGGGGACCTACAGACATTGGATCCTACTCAATTCGGCTTTGTTAAGAGCAGATCCTGCCTCATGAACCTAGTTGACTTCTTTGAAACAGTCACCAAGGCCATTGACGAGGGTAAGGTAGTTCACACAGCCTACCTTGACCTTGCAAAAGCCTTTGACACAATACCCCACTCGGGCATCATAGACAAGCTCTCCAGCTTAAATATAAACCCCTATGTTATAAGATGGGTTGCAAACTGGCTCAAGGACAGAACCCACAAGGTCAGAACTGCTGGAGCCATGTCAGACTCTAAACCAATCACAAGTGGCATCCCACAGGGCTCGGTCCTAGGACCTCTCTTGTTCGGCATTTATTTTTCTGAGGTACAGGCTAACATGGGAGGATTGTGGCTGACCAAGTTCGCAGATGACTGCAAACTGGGCGTCATAATTGATTCTCCAGCGGACACAAACATCCTTCAAAAGGGTCTCATAGAAATGGAAAACTGGTGTCAGAGCCATGGCCTTAAACTAAACGCCAAAAAGTGTATAGTCATACCCTTTGGGAAAAACAAAGTGCCCACAAATTACCACATAGGTGGTAATCCATTAAGTACTGAAGAAGTAATTAGGGACCTAGGGACCCAAGTTGGCAGTAACCTCTCGTTTGACACTCACATCGCCAAAGTGGTTAGAAAGACCTTCTATATTGCCCACCTTATCATGAAGGGATTCACATCTAGATCGGAAGAGGTCATTGTGCCCCTTTACTCTTCCCTCATCAGGCCCAAAATTGAGTACAATGCCCCATTTGGGATGTACCTTACCCGACACCTGCAGCAATTGGAAAGACCCCAAAAGTACCTCACCAAGAGGATCAAGGGTCTCAAACATATGCCATATGCTGCCAGCTAAAGAAATTCCAGCTCTACTCAGTAGCATACCGCCTACTCAGAGGCGATCTATGCCTGACGTACAAGGCCATGTCCAACCCGGAATTAATGGACATGCTCCACCTCAGAAAATCCAAATCCACAAGAGCTATCAGCACAGAAATAAATAGGACATTCTGGAGGGACAGATTCATAACCCAGAGGCTCCCTTCACTCTGGAATAAAATCCCAGTCCATGTTAGGCAGAGCCCCTCACTGACTCTCTTCAAGAGAAATCTTGACAAGTGGATGGGAGATCGTAGGTTTACCCTGGGGGTCACTTCTGTGTCACTGCTTGACAGAGGTACAGTAAACTAAACCTTAAAATGGACACAGTATACTCATTCCAAGGGGTGGCGAAAGCCAAACACACTCTGGCTAGGCTTATAAATGCCCTAGGGCAGATAGCCTAGTATGAACCTATGAACCTATTATTCATATTAACAAGTTCCTTTTTCATTTGTATAATGTTAAACTACATTTAAACACTGTCTCTGTATCTCTCGTTTTTCATTTTGCTCTAACTTATTAGCCAGTTTATTATAAATAATTTATTACTCAAATGACATGAGAAATACTTGTAAGTTAAACTGAATTCTCATACCTATCTGATTTAGTATTCTCTCCAGCTGGCATCTGAAATATAACATAAAATATTTTTCCAATGCTTTTTGAGCTCCTCCATCTACTTTCTCCACATACATCATTTTATTATTTATTTAGTTATTTATTTATTAACGTATTTCTTTAATTTTAGTTATTCAGGTATGTGGGCTGATCTGAAGACCCTTTTCTGTTATGACCACAACCAAAAAAAGCAAATACAGTGTACACATACACAAAATGAAGTAACAAAAACAACTATATGCAGTTGAGAAATACAGCTTACAAAGTTAGTACAGCTGAGTCAAATTAATGTCACTAAGTTATACACAGTGAAAACACCTTAGATAAATAGGCAGGGAAAGTGCTCTGAGCATCACAGTCACAGATATTCACTTGTTTAATAAACAAAGGAGGATTTATAAAGGGAAAATAGAAAATATAGACAGTTTAGATTACTAAACATAAGAAAAGTGATGGCAAAATACACTAGGGTGTATTGTGTGATCGTCCAGTGACTCTGAAATGTCTATTACTGTTTACATTTACAAAATAGGTACATACAGACGTCATGAATAGTTTGATATTGTCAGTCTGTCTAATAGGAACATAGGAACATAAAAAACAAGTGATCACATGAACCGTAAGATGTCTAGCCATTAAAACCTTTAAGCAGACAAACTTAGAATTTCTTGTCACCCTTTTAAAGCACTTAGTTGTGCTTACCTCCCAAACTGAGCAGGGCTGTACATGATAACCCTTATGTAAACTTGTATTTACACATCCAATTATCAACATTTGCTTTGACTGTAGCTAAAATAGTACTATATTTGACCTGTAATGATAACTTAATAAGGTAGGAATACATTAAGTGAGGAACCAGTCTCCTCAGTGAGTCTTATTTATTTGTTGGTGAAGATTTAACTCCTTTGAATTGGTGTCTGTAGACCTTTTGGTTTTGTGAAGAAATAGGAGGGCAAATAGGATTAAGTCTTTCATGGCTCGAAAAGCGAGACACGGGTCACATTGCAGCACCCTGGGGGCTAATGAGTATAAGGAGAGTCTTGCTAATCTATCGGGAGAGAGAAATGTGAAAATGATTTTTATAAATATAATCTATCAGAGTAGTTGAAGGATGTAAATCTCTGGCGCCTTTCCAGTAGTGTGAAATGCTTGGATTTGTACATACCAAAGGAGGCACTATATTCAATTATGGGTCTGATAATGGAAGGGTACATTGACAGGATGATGTGTTTGAATCATGAAGATATTCTTTGTGAAAATAACTGTGCCATATACAAGGACTGCCTGACTGTGGTGATAGCATGATGATAGAATGAGAGAAATGTATCCACATAAGAACCTAAGCCTGTTATGACTGTATCTGTCTGAGGAAGAGTACTGCTTATATCATATGACGCGAAAACAACCTTTTGGCCAAATGATATTATGCTTTTTTTTCATTTATTTTGAGAACATTTTTTATGTACCATGTATATATCTCAGCCTTTGCAGAAGCTGTTTTGTATCAGTGGAATAGCAGGTAACAGTGACCTGTTTGTAGTCATCAGCAAACTTGGTCAACCATACTCCTGGGATATTGGCTTGGAGGACTGCAAAATAAATGTCAAATAGGACAGGGACCAGCACTGATCCCTGCATCGCCCCACTACTTATAATTTTATGTTTAGAGCAGTTATCAGCAAATTTTACACTTTGTGATATGCTGGATAGCCAGTCTGCAATCCAGATGACAACATAGGGCATTACATTAAGCTTGTCTAATTTTTCAATATTACCAGCATGGGGGATAGTGTAAAAGCCATGACCAGGCTGAGATAAGCAGAGTGCACAGAATGACCACTATCCAGTCCTTCTGGCTTCTGTTTGTACTGTGCTATCAAATGATAATATAGTTCCAATTTAGTCTTCACCTGCAGAAGGCTGTCTGTTAGTTTAATAGAATCAGACAAAGATGGCTCAGATCTGGCACTCTGATTGAAGTATCCTTCGTACATCAACTACCATTCCCTGAAACAATGCATGACAGAAACTAGCATGATAATTCTCTGGTTTGCCTTCTACTAGGAATCCTAAGATATATTGTGTTACAGAATGTCACACCTTATACTTTCAGGCATGACCCAGTGAATCTGCAAACTGCATACGCTGCTGAATGGCAAAGAACAAAGATGTGAAAATGGTGTGCTTACCCTCCCAGATCAAAGGATGATATAGAATGGCACTGTGCACAGCAGTCAAAATGGCATGGAGAGAACTGAGCACTTATCACATCAGTTTGTAGGTTTCAGTATGATGTGTGCCAATATACTTTGTGGGTGGCTGGGTCATACAACAGTGTGGTACATGACAGTTAATTATTTATTATTTATTTATTTACATTTGATAACCAGGTAGTGTCTAGCTGGGCAAGAAGCCCATTTTCAGCAGAAAGCCAGGGAGAAAAGCTTCCAAGAGAAGTTACAATATTTAAACAGCATACAAGAAGGTTACAAAAAATTAAAATAGAGGATTGTAGTACAATAAACTAGAGAGCAAGACAAAAGTATAAGCAAAGTTGAAAACAGTAAAAACAGTTCAAAATGTTTAAAACATCAATCACGTTTTAAAATAACCAAAGACAGAATAAACACAAGTTGCATTACAGTAAAAGACTAAATCATCTAAGTTTTTTTTTTTTTTGGCCAGAGAGAGTAGTACTGCTATATGTTGGTTAGGAGAGGAGAGTAATTTTAAGTGGAAATGGAGGAGCAGAGTGGAATTGCTTAGCCAGAGGAGGTACAGGAGCACAGCCAGTGGTTTGAGAAATATTCTGTTATGAGCTGTTTGAATTTGTGTGTCTCAGAGGTGGATAGAAGGTGCTGTGGAAGAGAATTCCAAGTTTTGGCTATAGTATGAGAATATAATGAGTCACCATGAGAGCTGTGGGTCTTTTTAACCTTCAGCAGTATTTTATCTGCTGACCTCAGTGAGGTAAGGTTAGAGTAAGGTTGAACAAGGTCAGATAGGGCTGAGCAGTAGTCAGGCTTATGAATAATAGAGTGGGCTACTGTTAACTCGTTGACGGTTAGTAATTTAGGGAGTTCAATTCAGTTGAGTTGATGTAGGGCAGTACAATGATGAGATCTATGGAAGAGGTTTGCAGCAAATTTAGCTATTTTATTATTACAAGATTTTAGGTTATTTAAATCAGATTTATGAAGCTTTGTAAAAACTTATGAGCAGTAGAGAAGGGTGGATAGGAGGTGAGTCCTGTCTGTTGTAATTCTGGCATTATTGGTTAGAAATGGTTTAGCCTTATATAGTGCACCAAGTTTTATATGAACTTTTTTGATTGGTAAAACAATATGTCTGTCAAATTTTAAGCTGCTGTCTAGGGTAACACCAAGGCGTTTAGTGTGTTCCACGGGTTCAATTATAGTGCCATTGGAGGCAAAGATAGATAGATGTGTTGGTGTGCTTTTTTTGGAGGAAGTGAAGAATACCATAAGTTTGGTTTTGTTTGGGTTTAAAATGAGTTGGTGGTCTGATAGGTATTTTTTGATGATATAAAGGGCAGCCTGGGTTTTTTCTTGGAGTTCGTTTAAGGTGGGGGTAGAGCAGATAAGGGAAGCATCATCTGCATATTGAATGACAGTGGCAGGTTTAGTTGCAGAATAAAGATCATTTGTAAAAATAATAAAGAGAAGTGGGCTGAGGATAGAGCCTTGTGGGATGCTAACACTAATGGGTGATAGGGACGAAAGCTTATTTTCCCATAAGGTGGCTTGTTTACATTTAGAGAGATAACTGTAAAATCAGCATAAGGTTTTGGAGGTGAAATAAAGAGTGGCAAGTTTGTTGAGAAGAATTTGATGAGATACTGTGTCAAATGCTTTTGACATATCAAGGAAGGTAGCAGAGACAAGGTGTTTTTTTGTTTTTAAGGAGATTTACAGTATTGGTAAAACTTATGAGTGCGGTGTTAGTACTATGTTTGGGGCGAAAGCCATGCTGAGTATTGGATAACAGGTTATTATTTAGAAGGTAGTCTAATATCTGTTTATGTAGACATTTTTCTAAGATTTTGGCAAGTGGGGAAAGAATAGCCATAGGTCTATAGTTGGAAAGATTGGTAGAGGAACCTCTTTTATGGAGAGGTATGATATGGGATATATCCAAAGAGAAGAAACATACTGTTTGGAGATAGAGTGATTAATAAGAATAAATATATGATAAGAGATGGATGGAGCAGCAGTTTTTAGGAATTCACCTGGTAGCAGATCTGCAGCAAGAGTACAGGGTTTTATTTTAGTAAGGAAATTCTGTATATATTTAGTCTGAATTGGTCTAAGAGAGAAAGGAGATGTATTGTGGTCTGTGAGGGAGGGTGGTACGGAGAGTGTGGAAATGGTAGTATTGCTAAGTAATGAGGTAATAGAGGAGACAGAGTGGGTACTAAATTGGGTAGTTATGCAGTCTTTAGAAAAGTTAGTTGTTGGGGCTGGAGTGGTTGGTTTCCAGGGTTAAGAAGGAGATTGATTGTTTGTCAAAAACTTTGGGGATTGTTTTGGTATTTTAGTTGGCATGTTTGGAAGTAAGTTTTTTGTCTTGTTTTATTTGTTTTTTGGCTAGATTTCTGAGCTGTTTGTAGGAGGCAAGATTGATATTTTTTTTGATTTTTTGTGATAGAGGGTCCAAGCTTTATCCCGTTGTTTAAGAACAAGAATAGTTTCTTTAGATAGGTAGGGAATTTGTTTGGACTTAGTACAATTTTTTCTGATTGGAGTAAGGTTGTTGAGTATTTGCAGGAAGATATTGAAATGCTGTACTGCAAGATCCAGTTATAGGGTTTTAAGAGGAGGCCAGTCATGTTCATATTAGAGGGTGTTGACTGGAGAGGGGGAGAACTGTTTTTTATTGCAAACATATTAATAATTAAACGCGTTGATACTCAGGGTGCATTTTCTAATTAAATAGGTTGAGCAGTGGTCACTTAAGGAATCAGGAAGGCACCCTTTGACATTGCTATTTTTAGATTTATTTGTCAAGATCCAATCAAGTAAAGAATGCTTCTTGGTAACTTTGTTAATGTGTGTTGGTTTGGAAATATTTTGTGTGAAGTTGTATAGATTAATAAAGTTGATAGGGGTGTTGGAGGTACAGATAAGTCAGTCAAGATTAAAGTCACTGAGTATTATAATTTCAAGATCAAAAGTAGAGGAGGCCCATTCTAGGATGTTTTTAATGAGTGTGAGGTTATTTGCAGGGGGAAGGTAGATAGCTATTATAATAATGGATTTTTGAGGGTTAATATGTAGGGATGTGGTATGATTTCAGTTGTGGAAAGTTGTGGTAGAGAAGTGGTGAGCTGAACTAGATTTTCTTTTACTCTGATGAAGCCCATTAAGTGAACTTGGTGAAATTGTTTAGTGTAAAGTTGGCTTTATTTTGCTTATTAAAAGACAACTTTGATTCAACGTTTGGTGGAGGCAATTTTTTTTTTTTTTTTTTTTTAGATTTAGATGGTCCTTAAACATTATAGCAATAGCACCAACACATTTAGATAATCTATCTTTTCTGATGAGAATGTAGCCAGGGCAGCAAAGAATCCATGAACTTTGTTAAGAGCTACATACTTTTAGTGGAGAAATGTGGGAGATATTAGTAGGTATCTTAGAGGGATCAAGTGGAACAGAGGTAGTTGAGTGAGAGGGGCCTGGCTTTGGGTGAGCTAATTGGAGGAAGTCGGAGGAAGGGCTCTGAGCTAAAGAATCTGAGATATAAAACATTAAGTATCCTGTTTTTTGCTTATTTATAGCACTTTTATTTTACTCACTGTGTGTAAAATATTAAGTAGAATTTTCTACAATTGTTAAGCATCTGGTTGGGTTTGTTTGTTCTGATTTACAGCTAGGAGTGTATCATATAAGTTGTTTGCATTTAAAAGCATTCTCTAGAGTCTCCTTGATCCTTTATCTGTTTAAATATTTCTGCAGTTTTTTCTACCTAAGTAGTGTTGGTAGTGTAGCATTGTCCATAATCAGGCTTGTGTTTTGGGCCTATTTGTTTGTTATTAGAGGCTGTGTGTCTGAGCACATGTCCCAGGTCATCATAGCTTAGCCAAGGCCAGTATAGCATTTCAGTGAGAGTGAATTGTTTGTGGTCATTGGCTGACTGGGGTTGCCTGGACTATGCCTTGGAATAAGCACCTCACTGGTTCTTTCAAGCTTTTTTTAAAGTTGTTTCAGGTTTCAACATTGTTACTTAGAATTTAACTTGTGACTGTTTCTCCCATTTCACACTGAGCTAATTGGAGGAAGTCGGAGGAAGGGCTCTGAGCTAACAAATCTGAGATATATAACATTAAGTATCCTGTTTTTTGCTTATTTCTGAGTTATTTATAGGACTTTTATTTTACTCACTCTGTGTGAGGCATTAAGTAGAATTTTCTACAATTGTTAAGCATCTGGTTGGGTTTGTTTGTTCTGATTTCCTGCTAGGAGTGTCTCATATAACTTGTTTGCATTTCAAAGCATTCTCTAGAGTGTCCTTGATCCTTTATCTGTATAAACATTTCTGCAGTTTTTTTCTACCTATGTAGTATTGGTAGTGTAGCATTTTCCATACACAGGCTTGTGTTTTGGGCCTATTTGTTTGTTATTAGAGGCTGTGTGCCTGAGAACATGTCCCAGGACATCATAGCTTAGCCAAGGCCAGTATAGCATTTCAGTGAGAGTGAATTGTTTGTGGTCATTGGCTGACGGGGGTTGCATGGACTACGCCTTGGAATAAGCACCTCATTGGTTCTTTCAATATTTTTTTAAAGTTGTTTCAGGTTTCAACTTTGTTACTTAGAAGTTAACTTGTGACTGTTTCAGCCATTTCACACTGAGCTAATCGGAGGAAGGGCTCTGAGCTAACGAATCTGAGATATATAACATTAAGTATCCTGTTTTTTGCTTATTTCTGAGTTATTTATAGCACTTTTATTTTACTCACTGTGTGTGAGGGATTAAGTAGAATTTTCTACAATTGTTTAGCATTTGGTTGGGTTTGTTTGTTCTGATTTCATGCTAGGAGTGTATCATATAACTTGTTTGCATTTAAAAGCATTCTCTAGAGTCACCTTGATCCTTTATCTGTTTAAACATGTCTGCAGTTTTTTCTACCGAAGTACTGTTGGTAGTGTAGCACTGTCCATACTCAGGCTTGTGTTTTGGGCCTAGTTGTTTGTTATTAGAGGCTGTGTGTCTGAGCACATGTCCCAGGTCATCATAGCTTAGCCAAGGACCAGTATAGCATTTCAATGAGAGTGAATTGTTTGTGGTCATTGGCTGTCTGGGGATGCCTGGACTAAACCTTGGAATAAGCACCTCATTGGTTCTATCAAGCTTTCTTTAAAGTTGTTTCAGGTTTCAACTTTGTTACTTAGAAGTTAACTTGTGACTGTTTCTGCCATTTCACACTGAGCTAATCGGAGGAAGGGCTCTGAGCTAACGAATCGGACATATATAATATTAAGTATCCTGTTTTTTGCTTATTTCTGAGTTATTTATAGCACTTTTATTTTACTCACTGTGTGTGAGGTATTAAGTAGAATTTTCTACAATTGTTAAGCATCTGGTTGGGTTTGTTTGTTCTGATTTCCTGCTAGGAGCATAGAGTCTCCTTGATCCTTTATCTGTTTAAATATTTCTGCCGTTTTTTCTTCCTAAGTAGTGTTGGTAGTGTAGCATTGTCCATACTCAGGCTTGTGTTTTGGGCCTAGTTGTTTGTTATTAGAGGCTGTGTGTCTGAGCACATGTCCCAGGTCATCATTGCTTAGCCAAGGACCAGTATAGTATTTCAGTGAGAGTGAATTGTTTGTGGTCATTGGCTGACTGGGGATGCCTGGACTACGCCTTGGAATAAGCACCTCACTGGTTCTTTCAAGCTTTTTTTAAAGTTGATTCAGGTTTCAACATTGTTGCTTAGAATTTAACTTGTGACTGTTTCTCCCATTTCACACTGAGCTAATTGGAGGAAGTCGGAGGAAGGACTCTGAGCTAACAAATCTGAGATATATAACATTAAGTATCCTGTTTTTTGCTTATTTCTGAGTTATTCATAGCACTTTTATTTTACTCACTCTGTGTGAGACATTAAGTAGAATTTTCTACAATTGTTAAGCATCTGGTTGGGTTTGTTTGTTCTGATTTCCTGCTAGGAGTGTCTCATATAACTTGTTTGCATTTCAAAGCATTCTCTAGAGTGTCCTTGATCCTTTATCTGTTTAAACATGTCTGCAGTTTTTTCTACCGAAGTACTGTTGGTAGTGTAGCACTGTCCATACTCAGGCTTGTGTTTTGGGCCTAGTTGTTTGTTATTAGAGGCTGTGTGTCTGAGCACATGTCCCAGGTCATCATAGCTTAGCCAAGGACCAGTATAGCATTTCAATGAGAGTGAATTGTTTGTGGTCATTGGCTGTCTGGGGATGCCTGGACTAAACCTTGGAATAAGCACCTCATTGGTTCTATCAAGCTTTCTTTAAAGTTGTTTCAGGTTTCAACTTTGTTACTTAGAAGTTAACTTGTGACTGTTTCTGCCATTTCACACTGAGCTAATCGGAGGAAGGGCTCTGAGCTAACGAATCGGACATATATAATATTAAGTATCCTGTTTTTTGCTTATTTCTGAGTTATTTATAGCACTTTTATTTTACTCACTGTGTGTGAGGTATTAAGTAGAATTTTCTACAATTGTTAAGCATCTGGTTGGGTTTGTTTGTTCTGATTTCCTGCTAGGAGTATATCATATAACTTGGTTGCATTTAATAGCATTCTCTAGAGTCTCCTTGATCCTTTATCTGTTTAAATATTTCTGCCGTTTTTTCTTCCTAAGTAGTGTTGGTAGTGTAGCATTGTCCATACTCAGGCTTGTGTTTTGGGCCTAGTTGTTTGTTATTAGAGGCTGTGTGTCTGAGCACATGTCCCAGGTCATCATAGCTTAGCCAAGGACCAGTATAGCATTTCAGTGAGAGTGAATTGTTTGTGGTCATTGGCTGACTGGGGATGCCTGGACTACACCTTAAAATAAGCACCTCATTGGTTCTTTCAAGCTTTTTTTAATGTTGTTTCAGGTTTCAACTTTGTTACTTAGAAGTTAACTTGTGACTGTTTCTACCATTTCACACTGAGCTAATTGGAGGAAGTCAGAGGAAGGGCTCTGAGCTAATGAATCTGAGATATATAACATTAAGTATCCTGTTTTTTGCTTATTTCTGAGTTATTTATAACACTTTTACTTTACTCACTGTGTGTGAGGAATTAAGTAGAATTTTCTACAGTTGTTACGCATCTGGTTGGGTTTGTTTGTTCTGATTTCCTGCTAGCAGTGTATCATATAACTTGGTTGCATTTAAAAGCATTCTCTAGAGTCTCCTTGATCCTTTATCTGTTTAAAAATTTCTGCAGTTTTTTCTTCCTAAGTAGTGTTGGTAGAGTAGCATTGTCCATACTCAGGCTTGTGTTTTGGGCCTAGTTGTTTGTTATTAGAGGCTGTGTGTCTGAACACATGTCCCACGTCATCATAGCTTAGCCAAGGCCAGTATAGCATTTCAGTGAGAGTGAATTGTTTGTGGTCATTGGCTCACTGGGGTTGCCTGGACTACGCCTTGGAATAAGCACCTCACTGGTTCTTTCAAGCTTTTTTTAAAGTTGATTCAGGTTTCAACATTGTTGCTTAGAATTTAACTTGTGACTGTTTCTCCCATTTCACACTGAGCTAATTGGAGGAAGTCGGAGGAAGGACTCTGAGCTAACAAATCTGAGATATATAACATTAAGTACCAACAACAAAAGCAGCCAAAAGCACAGAACAACGAACACAGTTGGCACCAAATTTTAATAAAATCTCTGACGTCTCGGCCAAAGCCTTCAAGGAGAATAAAATATGTACAAGCACAGAGTCTTATATACAAAAATAATTATACAATCAATCAATTAAATAAATAATTAATTAATTAAGCAATGCCTTCCAATTGAACTCCTCATTGAGCCCATAAGGAGACATAGTCTTATACTTTAAAATAAATAAAGCTTCTTTTTGTAATAAGACCATTTTTATGTCCACATGACAATATAAAGACAACTTAACTTGTTCTAAAAAAGTACCTCTTAGACCCACACTACTATTTTCTACAATTGTTAAGCATCTGGTTGGGTTTGTTTGTTCTTATTTCCTGCTAGGAGTGTATCGGGGCGGCCCGTGCTATTGGACTGCTGGACTACAGCCCCCTCAGCTGTAAAATAAAGAAATAAAACGAAAAAGAAAAGATAAAATAAATTAAAAAATTGCGGACTTTCGCGCATGCGCACTAGTCCGGACTGCTGCTGAGACAGTCTGGAGCATGTGCAATCTCTCTCAGCAGCAGTCTGGACTGGGAAGCATGAAGAACAGAGCTCCCAGAAGTCTATGCAGTTTTAAACTGCATAGACTGTCGCTGGGAACAAGAGGTCAGACCCGGACTGCAATGTCGGCAGGCTGGAGTCTCATCGGGGATCTCGCACGCATGGTGGATGTGCTCCAGATCTCGCGGGGATGTGCTCAAACGCGCCACGCCAGCTATGAACAAAGGGATGGGCTCGATCTATGAATGACGGGATGGGATCTACTATGAAAGGGAAGGTAAGATGGCTATATGGATCGTGGTGTGTGTGTGTGTGTGTGTGTGTGTGTGTGTGTGTAAATGCCCCAGTTGTTATATACTGGTGGCTAGAACAAACACATTGTGGTATGGTAGGGAATACCTCAGGCTTGAACCCTGTACCTTGTATGCAGGTGTTAAGGACCTGAATTCCCTACCCACCACCATTTGTAAAAAAAATTGCAGATGTTTGCCTCATATTTGATCTGATCTGTTCCTCATAATATCTGTGGTTTCTAAATGTTGCAGTGCTTGATATTTGATGGTGCAGTGGTAGCATTGTTGCCTCACAGCTGCAGATTCTCAGGTTTGATTCTTGGCTGGAGTGCCTTCTGTGTGGGGTCCGCATCTTCTCCCTGTGTTTGTGTGGGTTTGCTTTTTTGTCCTCCCATGTTACAAAGACATGTCTGCATTATTTCTTCCTGGGCCTCTGCTGAAAATTGCTTTTTTTGTTCCAAGTCAGACTGTCCTGATTAACAAATGTTAAATAAAATTGACAGGCATTTGAATTTCAGACTTCAGGTTTCTGAATGTTTAATTCCTTACATATTTGATGGTGCAGTGGTAGCATTGTTGCCTCACAGCTATAGGTTTTCTGGTTTGATTCTTGGCTGGGGTGCCTTCTGTGTGGAGTCTGCATCTTATCCCTGTGTTTGTGTGGATTTGCTCTGGTGTCCTGCCATTTTACAAAGACATGTGTCTGCAGTATTTCTCCCTGGGTCTCTGCTGAAAATTGTTTTTGTTCCATCAGAAGTAAAATTGACAGGCATTTGAATTTCAGACTTCATATTCTTCAGAAAAAACACAGTAACACAACCTTTTATTCTAGCAATTTTCTAAGTTTATAAGATGAATATTTGAAATTTATCCTTATTTTTGGGACTGTATTACCCCATTATTTGCTTTGTCTAAGTTTTTGTGTTAAGGTTGACAGCTATGGCAAGAACTGAATTCACTGAATATGTTTGAGGGCTGTATTCGCTCATTACTGGGTTTGTCCAGGTGTTTTGTGCTAAGAGGTTGACAGCTATGGTGAGAACTGAATTCATTAAATGATAGCCATTTAAGTTTCTGTCTTCCGCTCTTTCACAAAGCAGCTGATTTGGTGTAGTGGTATGTTGCTCTGACTGTTTTGCACAGGGACCTTGGCAGTAAAATGTATGGTGGTAACACAGCATTTTTCTTTCACAAAGCAGGTGATTTGGCATAGTGGTATGTTGCTCTGACTGTTTTGCACAGGAACATTGGTAGTAAAATGTATGGTGGTAACACAGCATTTTTCTTTCACGAAGCAGCTGATTTGGCATAGTGGTATGTTGCTCTGACTCTTTTGCACAGGGATCTTGGCAGTAAAATCTATGGTGGTAACACAGCATTTTATTCTAGCAACTTTCCAAGATTATACAAGCAATGTTTAATGTATCCCTGTTTTTTGGGCTTTTGACCCCCCCCCAATAAATTTGGCTTTTCCAGAATTCTTGTGTTGCGAAGTTGAGATGCAGTTGAGCAGTGAGTAGATTTTACAAGGAGCTGAGAGATGCAGGGGAAGAGAAGTTTAGTGCTGCTTATGCTAAGTCAGCTTGCATTGTTAATAGCACAACAGGTTGTGTACTTGCTTTTGATGCAGAAGGTTATTGGTTCTACTCCCACAAGGGGTGAATGCTGCCGTACTGAAAAAGTTAAGATACTATGAGCCTATCAGTTTGCCATCCATTTCCTATTGCAATATTACTAGCTTATCATTTTTAATGTAATATAGGCAATTTCTTCCTCGGGGACATCAGACACTTTATTTTTCGATGAAACCATGAAATATAAAGGTGTTTGCTAGCAGCAACCTCTTCATTAGTTACAGATGATTTATTTAATGTGGAATTATTTAGATGACTTTTTTACTTCTTCAGAGATTTTGCATATTTACTGATAATGGTGGACAGTAGAATTGTGCATATTTACTGGTAATGGTGGACTGTAGAATTCTGCATATTTACTGATAATGGTGGACTGTAGAAGTTTGAGTAGACTTTTATGATGGAAATGTTCTGAACTGGGCAGTTTTGCCATTATGGGTGCATGCATTTTGTTTCATTGTTTACTGGAAAGATGTTCTGAATTGGGCAGTTCTGCCACTGGTAAAATGTATTTTCTTTGAATCTGGGTTTCAATGCTGTTTCAATGAATGTGAGTTTCAAGGGCAGAGAAGTTTTAATGCTAAGTTTGTTTAGCAGATGTCTTAGTGTTTGTGCTGTAAAATGCAAAATAAAACTTTCAAATGAAGTCCAAATCATCATAGAAGTAAATCAGCATGCATATTAGTGTTTATGGTAAATGGAGTGAAATAGCCAAGTAATGGATCATTGGAATGGCTGCAGGGGGAGGCTCCATTCGACCATGATTTTGTGAGGGGGAAGGGAAGCAAACTTAAAGACAGCCCCAGCTGAACTATACCTCCACACTGCCCAGATTTTCAAAGAATTAATAGATTTTTGCTTCTTATTTTTGGTTTGTTCCTCATAAAATTTGTGGTTTTCTGGCAAATCATTTAGGAATGAAGTCACTAAATACTGACACACTGAGTTTCAGACTTCATAACCTTCAGAAAAATGTATGCTGTTCTATCAACTGTCTCAGTTTATACAAGAGCAATTTTTAGTACTGTTTAGATGTTCCCCCAATATATTTGGCCTTGTCCAGATTTATTGAATTAAGAGGTTGAGAGATACATGCAAATAAATTGCTTTATAGAATTAGGCATAGCCAAACCTCTCAACTGTCCCTGATTTTGGCTCAAAATGTTGCTCTTCCCCCTAATAATCTCTCCGCAAAATATCAATTTTGGAAGAAAACATGGAGGGTTTACAATTAAGAAATAACTGTAATAATCAGAGTTATAGATTATTTTTATTTCAGAAATGCATGTAGATTCATTTATTTTGTCAGCTGCTCAAGTTAACAGTACTAATATTAAAGTGTCCCTTCTTTGACAGGTTCCCAGCTGTATTGTGTGGCTATTTTATATTTTTACATCACATTTTTGGTCCATTTTTCATAAAATTGTGGGGTTTTTTTTGGCAAGATTGTGGGGTTTTTTTGGCAAATTAGTGACAAATCATTAAAGACTGAAGTTAGAAACTAATGACAGACATTTGAGTTTCAGATTTCATACCATTCAGAAAATTCATACTAATGCAAGACCTATTCTATTATCTTTTATAAGAGCAATATTTAAAAATTGTCCTTATTTTTGGGCCTTTCTCCCACTTCTTTGTAAGGCTTTGTGCAGATTTCTTGCTCTGCGGTTGAGAGGTATGACAAATGTGTCAGGGCCATCACAGTCAGCCAGAGGCATTTCAAATTGTGACATACTTGTTGCACCTCACTCCCCCATGTAGTGACTCTGGATGTGTCGAAGCAAGGCAAGGAGTAGTTATGCAGTGTAAATGTGCGGAGTACCCCACCCCATCCAAGGTAGACACAAGTACTAGACTGGCTTTTCATCTGTTCTTGATCTTTGCAGAATGGTCTGGTTTCTGTCATATTTTTTGTACTGTTAATTTATGCTTATTACTCAAAGTGCCTGTTGCTCTGTATTTAAGTAGCAATACTTTAATGACCATCAGATAAGCTTGGCTGAGATCGTAAGATGCAAGTAAGCTTTAATAAGCATACTGTTAAAGAATTGCCAATATTGAAAGCCTTTCTGTTGTTGCCATGTAGAGAATACTTTACCAGACAAATTATAAGCCTTGGGTATTGAAATGCATATGACAGTATTTGTAATAAAGGACAGGATTACATTATTTTTAGAAGCTCATTACACTTGGAGACTTCTAGTCATCTCTGCAGGCTTTACCCGTAAACTAAACAGAATGCCAGTCATGTGGTCCATAACCTGTACAGTAATCCTTTTAAGCAATGTATCTTGAGCTTATTTCTTGTTTGCTTTTCATTTTTTACTTTAATCATGTTTTCCCCATGAAACAAGTAGATAGTTGTCAGGCAGCAGGTCTTTTTTTGGATAAGAAACATTTTTACAAGTGGGAGCATCAGAGATTTCTACTTTCAGCATGTTACTTGGTACTTTAATAAAGCTGAATATAAATTATAATTAGAACCGCAGTGCAAGAAGTGGTTTGAGTTGAGTGCTGCTTGTTTTTCTTATACTTGATTTTGACTGGCATTCCATTAATGTAATTAAAAAGTAATTTATTTTTTCATGCCTCACAACCTTTTTGTTTCCATCTAGATATTAAGTAAGCTGTCATGCAGCCAATGCATTGAAATATTTTTATTCTTCTACACTTTATTTTGTCTTGATTGGACTCTCATAATGACGGTTTGGCACCCAGGGCAGTGCATTTAGTTAGTTTTTGTGGTTTTGAGCATAGCCCCTCCCCTTTCTAGTTGGTCACACCGCTTCCCATTGACCCCACCCATTCCGCTGTCTCCTGCAGCCCCCCCCTTTGATTCAAAATCACCAGCCGCCACTGCTAGGACCTCGTTACCTCATTAAACCATTTCTCACCAATACAAGAGCCGCCATTGCACGGTCCCAAATTCTCTCAACCCTCCTCTAGCCATCCCCCATTCTAACTAATCTCAATAAAACTGACCTAAGCAAAATGGAAACCTGCCACAACAGAATTGCCCACTTTGTTGCAAATTGCTCATATAGATTCCACCACCATACTGCTCTACATCAGCTCCACTGGCTTGAACTGCCCAACCTACTAACTTATAATCAGCTCTGTCTTTACCACTCTATATATTACTTCCCAATAAGTGTCCTGCCCTCAGAAACCTAGTACAATAGCACTCAGCCACAAGGCCTCTTTGATCATCAAGCAAACTATTACAAGAAGTCTCCAACAGCAATAATAGTTTTGGTGGCTCACTATACAGTAGTACAGCCGCAAAAGAATGAAACACCGTCCGCATTATCATACAAAACACATCCTCTGAAGCCACCTTTAAAAACCTCATCAGACAACATCTGAGGCAAAGCTGGCTGTGCTATGACTGCTCACCAGGCTAGGGCAATCAGACAATTGCTCAACCAGATTCAGACAACAATCAATATACTTATGCCCATCTTACTTTACTAAATTCTCACTCTTACTCAAATATACTGACCCAATCAAGTTAAATAATTGCTACTTTTAAACCAAGACATAAACTAGTACTACCACTATTTTAGTTACAAATGGTTTACCATGAAACTGTGTAATGACATATATTACTAATGAAGGTTTACTTTTCTCTATTTAAGCTGTCTTAATTAGTACTGCAAAAGTGTTCTAATGTACTATGTATGTAGTGTATTGTGTTTCAAACCGCAACTGTATACCATGAAATGTATTAACTATTATTATTATTAGTGAATGTACTTTGATTCCCCTGTATTTGTACTGTCTTCATACCACTGTAAAATATGTAATTCCCAAATTTGTATGTACTGTGATGCTTTTTAAACATCTAAATGTATCTATAACTTGTCTTTCTGTGTGAAGCTTTTCTCCCTGGGCCTCTGCTGAAAAAGGGCCTTTGGCCCAGGCAGACACCCCTGGTTAACAAATGTAAAATAAACAAACAAATAAGTAAATAAATAAATAAATAAATAATAAGGTAGTTCTTCCCTTTTTATTGCTGTTTCCCCCTTCACTTACTAAATTCATTCTAACCTGCCACTATATGACATTCCCTTCCTCGGTTGTCACCAGTAGTGCCAATAGGATGTTTTCTAGCGTTCTCTGTAGAGAGATGATCCAACCGTCACCTGTCAAATGGTAAAAGAAAGATTTTATAAGTCACATTTATAGCAACAAATACGCTTACATGGGGAAAATAAGAGACAGGTATCAGCAGTAGAGGTAAGAGCAAAAAAGAAGTGAAGTGAACTCAGTTTAAATACAAATCTGCATCTGAAACATCTCTGTAAAAATGACAGAAAGTGCAGCCAGGCCATTCCATTTAATCATTACTATTTGTCTGCATATAAAATCAAGAGTTTTTACAGAGATTTAAGACAGTTAAGTTCAGTATCTACCATGACACCTACATGGAACTGTCTTCGGTGGTCATATCGAGATAAAGATAATAATCAAACCAAACGGTGCAGTGTGTACCACCAAGATAAAGATAATACATAACTTGTCAAGATATATTTTTAGTTTGAAAACTTTTACTGACTTTTACTCTCATGTGGTTCCTAGAATTCAAAATGTGATCAGTCTTAGCATAATTAGTAGGCCTTCACAGGTGTTGTTGAACTCTTCAGAATAATTAGTTTAATGACCACTGAGAGAATACTTTGAAAAACTGTGTTGCTTCCCTGTGAACAACATAATTAAAACTACTTCATTAAGCAGTTCTGTTTTGAAATTGTTTTATTAAGATTTCTAATTGTTGCTGAAGATGCTATCTCTCTAAATCATGTGGTGTTTCAAAGATAAATCAGCAGGCGGCTGGAAACATGAGAGAGATGCACTCAGGAATCATTTGTCTCTGCTGCAAACTCATAGTGTGAAAAGCTTCCAGTTTTCTTTATAAAATAGCAGTGTTGATATCAGGGTGCTGAGAAAAGAAATTTCAGCCCTTAACTTTTTAGCCCTAAAACAAGCACCTATATTCTTGAATGTCTTATTCCATGGGTAGTTACCAGTTTACAGTGTGTGTAACCTCTTTACCTAGAAAGAACTGACATTACTGCTAAGACATGTTGGGAACCCACAATAACTCTGCTATACTTGCTCCTGTGCTAGGTAACTTTAGACTGTATTGTATTTAATATGCACTTAAATATCAAGGTATTCTAAAACGAGATTTAGTTTGTCCTCACTTTTAAGAAGTCACATAAACTTTAATTCCTTAAAAGTAGATATTCATTAAATATGTCCCATGACCACTGGATGTTCATAAAAAGATGGACTAACTGTTGCAATACTTTTAAGTGGACTTACTAATATGCACACATAAAATGTTTCTCATTGTTTTGTTGACATTTTTTTATTTTCATTTTCTACTTACACAGAAATGTCTGCTGATGACACACAGTCTTATTTGTATCAGGTATGTAGTTTGCTAGTTTGCTACATGTCCTAATACAGGCTAGTATTATGGCCAGCTGTATATTAGCTACATTTAAGAGAACATTGAGCATATGTTAATATAACCATAGTGGAGTAATTTACTCATGGTATTACTGCTGCAGTGCTTTAACACTTTTAGCTGGTACTGCAGCTCTTCTGAGTATCTCTGCTGATACTCTTATGTCCTTCTGTACTGTTGCTACAGTGCTTTATCTCCTGTATAGCCTCTCCTATTAGTTTGATAAGTATGGGCCTTCACTTGATCCTTCTTAGGGTTACTCCAAGCACAGTTCTTGCCATTTTCTAACCTACCTCTTGATTTTACTGGCTATGCTCTGGACTGCTCCACAAACTGAATCTGTACTTATTTTATATCTCTGCCTTTGGTCTAGCACCTGCCATATATTTATTGAAATTCTAGACCTTTCTTCTTCAGTGGTTTTTCTCTATTTGTGTGAGTTCAGCTCATCTCAGCTACAGGTCTAGTATTATTTCCTTTCATGTTTCATCCTTCTTACTTATCCCCCATTCTTGCTTAAAGCACCTCCTTTTATCAATTGCCTGTTATTATATCTTACCTTGAATTTCCCCTGAAACTGTCCACCTGTAGATTAGTCTCATTTCTCTAGGCATACTGACTTAACAACTGATGGAATATATTTTGACAATAACAAATAAAATACATTTAATCTGTTAAATCAAAATGCTTGCTTCAGTGGAGAAACATGAATTACTGTGTGTGAAATTGCCAGGCTGAAGATTTTGAGCTGTGGTGTTGGATAAGACTTTTGAGAACTGTATGGACCAAAAGAAGATCAAATCAGTCAATACAAGGGTAGACAGACTGTTCATTGGAAGGTCTGTTAGTAAAACTAAAACGCACATGCTTTGGTCGCATGAAATGAATAATGGATTTACAGGAGAAGACAGTGTTGCTGGCAAAAGACGCAAGGGGTGGCAGAAGCTAAAATTTATAGACAGCAGTATTATAGTAAAGAATATAAATTTGCTAAAATTTAAAAAAGCAGCTGTTGACAGATAGACCTATTGTGCTAAAGTGCTTAAAGACATGAAAAGCTGGACTCTACTAAATAGCCAAACATTATCATTGACAACAGCAGTACTTAATGAGAGTAAAGCTTGTGCAAAACTCATAAAACACATAAAGATATCCAACTTGCACAATATAACCCTAAGGTATGTTGGCAAAATGCTAATAGTATCTCATGAAAAAATAAGTCATCTCTACTTCTGAATGATATGATAAGGCTGAATGCTTTAACTGTTGGACAACCTGCTGTGCTTTTAGGCTTATGTTGCTGCATCATTCTCTGACCTCATCTTTAGGTCTCTCACTAACTCATATTCTGTGCTACATTTTCCTTTTCCATTACAGATTTGCCTGGTTACTGTAAAACAATTCAAATTCCTGCAGAATTGGTGGCTGGTGACTTCAAATCAAAGGGGGGCTGCAGGAGACAGATGAATGGGTGGAGTCAATGGGGATGGGTGTGGCCAGCTAGAAAGGGAGGAGCTATGCTCAAAACCACAAAAACTGTAACTTTAATTAAATACGCTGCCCTGGGTGCCAAACCATCATTATGAGAGTCCAATCAAGACAAATTGAAAATATTTCAATGCATTGGCTGCATGACAAGCTTACTTAATATCTAGATGTAAACAAAAAGGTTGTGAAGCATGAGAAAATAAATTACTTTTTAAATACATTACTGGAATGCCAGTCAAAATCAAATATAAGAAAAACAAGCAGCACTCAACTCAAACCACTTCTCCTTGCACGAGTGGCGGCTGGTGACTTCAAATCAAAGGGGGGCTGCAGGACACAGCTGAATGGGTGGGGTCAATGGGAAGGGGTGTCGCCAACTAGAAAGGGGAGGGGCTATGCTCAAAACCACAAAAACTAACTAAATACACTGCCCTGGGTTTCAAACTGTCATTATGAGAGTCCAATCAAGACAAAAAGAAGTGTAGAAGAATAAAAATATTTCAATGCATTGGCTGCATGACAGCTTACTTAATATCTAGATGGAAACAAAAAGGTTGTGAGGCATGAAAAAATAAATTACTTTTTAAATACATTAATGGAATGCCAGTCAAAATCAAGTATAAGAAAAACAAGCAGCACTCAACTCAAACCACTTCTTGCACTGCAGTTCTAATTATAATTTATATTCAGCTTTATTAAAGTACCAAGTAACATGCTGAAAGTAGAAATCTGTGATGCCCCCACTTGTAAAAATGTTTCTTATCCAAAAAAAGACCTGCTGCCTGATAACTATCTACTTGCTTCATGGGGGAAACATGATCAAAATAAAAAATGAAAAGCAAACAAGAAATAAGCTCAAGATACATTGCTTAAAAGGATTACTGTACAGGTTATGGACCACACAATTGGCATTCTGTTTAGTTTACGGGTAAAGCCTGCAGAGATGACTGGAAGTCTCCAAGTGTAATGAGCTTCTTAAAATAATGTAATCATGTCCTTTATTACAAATACTGTCATATGCATTTCAAAACCCAAGGCTTATACATTATCTAGTTAAGTATTCTCTACATGGCAACAACAGAAAGGCTTGCAATGTTGGCAATTCTTTAACAGTATGCTTATTAAAGCTTATTTGCATCTTACAATCTCAGCCAAGCTTACCTGATGGTCATTAAAGTATTGCTACTTAAACACAGAGCAACAGGCACTTTGAGTAATAAGCATAAATCAACAGTACAAAAAATATGACAGAAACCAGACCATTCTGCAAAAATCAAGGACAGATGAAAAGCCACTCTAGTACTTGTGTCTACCTTGGATGGGGGGGATACTCTGCACATTTACACTGCATAACTACTCTGGCCTTGCTTCGACACATCCAGAGTCACTACATGGGGGAGTGGGGTGCAACAAGTATGTCACAATTTGAAATGTCTCTGGCTGACTGTGATGGTCCTGACAGATTTGTCATACCTCTCAACCTCAGAGCAAGAAATCTGGACAAAGCCATACAAAGAAGTGGGACAAAGACCCAAAAATAAAGACAATTTTTAAATATCGCTCTTATAAAGAAAAGAAAGATAATAGAATAGGTCTTGCATTAATATGAATTTTCGGAATGGTGTGAAATCTGAAACTCAAATGTCTGTCATTATTTTCTAACTTCAGTCTTTAATGATTTGTCACTAATTTGCCAAAAAAAACACAATTTTATGAAAAATGGACCAAAAATGTGATGTAAAAATATAAAATAGCCACACAATACAGCTGGGAACCTGTCAAAGAAGGGACACTTTGATATTAGCACTGCTAACTTGAGCAGCTGACAAAATAAAAGAATCTACATGCATTTCTGAAATAAAAAATAATCTATAACTCTGATTATTACAGTTATTTCTTAATTGTAAACCCTCCATGTTTTCTTCCAAAATTGATATTTTGCGGAGGGATTATTAGCGGGAAGAGCAACATTTTGAGCCAAAATCAGGGACAGTTGAGAGGTTTGGCTATGCCTAATTCTATAAAGCAATTTATTTGCATGTACCTCTCAACCTGTTAATGCAATAAATCTGGACAAGGCCAAATACATTGGGGGAACATATAAACATTACTAAAAATTGCTCTTGTATAAACTAAGACGGTTGATAGAACAACAGGTCTTACTTTAGCATGCATTTTTCTGAAGGTTATGAAGTCTGAAACTCAGTGTGTCATTATTTAGTGACTTAATTCCTAAAAGATTTGCCAGAAAACCACAAATTTTATGAGGAAAAACCAAAAATAAGAAGCAAAAATCTATTCATTCTTTGAAAATCTGGATAGTTGGGAGGTATAGTTCAGCTGGGGCTGTCTTTAAGTTTGCTGCCCTTCCCCCTCACAAAATCATGGTAGAATGGAGCCTCCTCCTGCAGCCATTCCAATGATCCATTACTTGGCAATTTCACTCCATTTACCATAAACACTAATGTGCATACTGATTTACTTCTATGATGATTTGGACTTCATTTAAAGTTTTATTTTGCATTTTACAGCACAAACACTAAGACATCTGCTAAACAAACTTAGCATTAAAACTTCTCTGCCCTTGAAACTCACATTCATTGAAACAGCATTGAAACCCACATTCAAAGAAAATACATTTTACCAGTGGCAGATAAAGATTAATTCTGGGCTGTTTTCAAATCATAGGCCACTTGCATATGAAACATACATGTGCTCTTTGATACACCTTCCTATTGTTTTGAACATTTTTCCAGTAAACTATGAAACAAAACGCATGCACCAATAATGACAAAACTGCCCAATTCAGAACATCTTTCCAGTAAACAATGAAACAAAATGCATGCACCCATTATGACAAAACTGCCCAGTTCAGAACATTTTCATCATAAAAGTCTACTCAAACTTCTACAGTCCACCATTATCAGTAAATATGCACGATTCTACAGTCCACCATTATCAGTTAATATGCACAATTCTACAGTCCACCATTATCAGTAAATATGCACAATCTCTGAAGAAGTAAAAAAGTCATCTAAATAATTCCACATGAAATAAATCTGTAACTAATGAAGAGGTTGCTGCTAGCAAACACTTTTATATTTCATGGTTTCATCGAAAAATAAAGTGTCTGATGCCCCTGAGGAATAAATTGCCTATATTACATTAAAATGATAAGCTAGTAATATTGCAATAGGAAATGGATGGCAAACTGATAACAGGCTCATAGTATCTTAAGTTTTTCAGTACGGCAGCATTCACACCTTGTGGGAGTATAATTGCTTGTATAATCTTGGAAAGTTGCTAGAATAAAATTCTGTGTTACCACCATACATTTTACTGCCAAGGTCCCTGTGCAAAAGAGTCAGAGCAGCATACCACTATGCCAAATCAGCTGCTTTGTGAAAGAAAAATGCTGTGTTACCACCATACATTTTACTACCAATGTCCCTGTGCAAAACAGTCAGAGCAGCATACCACTATGCCAAATCACCTGCTTTGTGAAAGAAAAATGCTGTGTTACCACCATACATTTTACTGCCAAGGTCCTTGTGCAAAACAGTCAGAGCAACATACCACTATGCCAAATCAGCTGCATTGTGAAAGAGAGGAAGACTGAAACTTAAATGGCTATCATTTAATGAATTCAGTTCTCACCATAGCTGTCAACCTCTTAGCACAAAACACCTGGACAAACCCAGTAATGAGGGAATACAGCCCTCAAACATATTCAGTGAATTCAGTTCTTGCCATAGCTGTCAACCTTAGCACAAAAAAACCTGGACAAAGCCAATAATGGGATAATACAGTCCCAAAAATAAGGACAAATTTCAAATATTCATCTTATAAACTTAGAAAATTGCTAGAATAAAAGGTTGTGTTACTATGTATTTTCTGAAGAATTTGTAGTCTGAAATTCAAATGCCTGCCAATTTTACTTCTGACGGAACAAAAACAATTTTCAGCAGAGGCCCAGGGAGAAATACTGCAGACACATGTCTTTGTAAAATGGCAGGACACCAGACCAAATCCACACAAACACAGGGATGAGATGCAGACTCCACACAGAAGGCACCCCAGCCAAGAATCAAACCAGAAAAACCTATAGCTGTGAGGCAACAATGCTACCACTGCACTATCAAATATGTAAGGAATTAAACATTCAGAAACCTGAATAATGAAATTCAAATGCCTGTCAATTTTATTTAACATTTGTTAATCAGGACAGTCTGACTTGGAACAAAAAAAATATTTTCAGCAGAGGCCCAGAAAGAAATAATGCAGACATGTCTTTGTAACATGGGAGGACACAAAAGCAAACCCACACAAACACAGGGAGAAGATGCAGACCCCACACAGAAGGCGCCCCAGCCAAGAATCAAACCTGAAAACCTGCAGCTGTAAAGCAACAATGCTACCACTGCACCATCAAATATCAAGCATTTCAACATTTAGAAACCACAGATATTATGAGGAACAGATCAGATCAAATATGAGGCAAAAATCTGCAATTTTTTTTTACAAATGGTGGTGGGTAGGGAATTCAGGTCCTTAACACCTGCTTACAAGGTACAGGGTTCAAGCCTGAGGTATTCCCTACCACACCACCATGAGTTTGGTCTAGCCACCAGTATATAGCAAATGGGGCATTCACACACACACACACACACACACACACACACACACACACACACACACACACACACACCTCTTACCCGGAGCGATGCAGATCCCATCCCTTCATGCCATTACATCCATAGCTGTTAGTGCAATACAAACCTGCCCGCGCATTCCGTCCGTTGGAGCACATCCACCATGCGAGATGTTCTTCCCCCGACGAGACTCCAGCCTGCCGACGTTGCAGTCTGAGTCAGATCCGTTTCCAGCAACAGTCTATGCAGTTACAACTGCACAGACTTCTGGGATCACTTCTCTTACATGTTTCCCAGTCCAGACAGCTGCTGAAACATTCTGCGCATGCTCCAGACTGTCTCAGCAGCAGTCCGGACTAGTGCGCATTCGTGAAAGTCTGCAAATTTTAATTTTTTTTATCTTTTATTTTATTTTATTTTATTTATTTTTACAGCTGGGGGGGCTGCAGTCCAGCAGTCCAGTAGCACGGGCCGCCCCTGCCTTGCACTACAGTTCTAATTATAATTTATATTCAGCTTTATTAAAGTACCAAGTAACATGCTGAAAGTAGCAATCTCTGTGATACCCCTACTTGTAAAAATGTTTCTTATCCAAAAAAGACCTGCTGCCTGACAACAACTATCTACTTGTTTCATGGGGAAAACATGATTAAAGTAAAAAATGAAAAGCAAACAAGAAACAAGCTCAACATACATTGCTTAAAGGATTACTGCACAGGTTGTGGACCACACACGATAGATTGGCATTCTGTTTAGTTTGCAGGTAAAGCCTGCAAAGATGATTGCAAGTCTCCAACAAATGTAATGACATCCTTAAAATAATATAATCCTGTCCTTTATTACAAATACTGTCATATGCATTTCAATACCCAAGGCTTATACGTTATCGAGTTATGTAAGTATTCTCTGCATGGCAACAACAGAAAGGCTTTCAATGTTGACAATTCTTTAACAGTATGCTGATTAAAACTTATTTGTATCTTACAATCTCAGACAAGCTTACCTGATGGTCATTAAAGCATTGCTACTTAAACACAGAGCAACAGGCACTTTCTGAATAATAATAAGCATAAATCAACAGTATAAAAATATGACAGAAACCAGAACATTCAGCAAAATCAAGCACAGATGAAAAGCCACTGTAGTACATGTGTCTGTTTTGGATGGGGGGATACTCTGCACAGTTACACTGCATAACTGCTCCTTGCCTTGCTTAGACACATCCAGTCACTACATGGGGGAGTGAGGTGAAACAAGTATGTCACAATTTGAAATGTCTGACTGACTGTGATGGCCCTGACACATTTGTCATGCCTCTCAACCTCAGAGCAAGAAATCTGGACAAAGCCATACATAGAAGTGGGACAAAGGCCTAAAAATAAGGACATTTTTTTAAATATTGCTATTATAAACTTAGAAAGAAAATAGAATAGTAGGTCTTGCATTAGTATGAATTTTCTGAAGGGTATGAAATCTGAAACTGAAATGTCTGTCATTATGTTCTAATGTCAATCTTTAATGATTTGTCACTAATTTGCCAAAAAAAACAAAACAGACCAAAATGTGATGCAAAAATATAAAATAGCCACACAATACAGCTGGGAACCTGTCAAAGAAGGGACACTTTTTTTAATATTAGTACTGCTAACTTTTGCAGCTGACAATAAAAGAATCTATATGCATTTCTGAAATAAAAGTAATTTATAACTCTGATTATTACAGTTATTTATTAATTGTGAACCCTCCATGTTTTCTTCCAAAATTGCCATTTTGCGGAGGGGTTATTAGGGGAAGAGCAACATTTTGCACCAAAATCAGGTGACAGTTGAGAGGTTTGGATATGCCTACTTCTATGAAGCAATTTATTTGCACGCACCCCTCAACCTATTAATGCAGGAAATCTGGACAAGGCCAAATATATTGGGGGAACATATAAACAGTACTAAAAATTGCTCTTGTATAAACGGAAACAGTTGATAGAATAACAGGTCTTGCTTTAGCAAGCAATTTTCTGAAGGTTATGAAGTCTGAAACTCAGTGTCTGTCATTATTTAGTGACTTCATTCCTAATGATTTGCCAGAAAACTACACATTTTATGAGGAACAAACAAAAAATAAGAAGCAAAAATCTATTCATTCTGCAAAAATCTAGACAGTTGAGAGGTATAGTTCAGCTGGGGCTGTCTTTGAGTTTGCTGCCCTTCCCCCCTCACAAAATCATGGTCAAATGGAGCCCCCCCCCCCCCCCGCAGCCATTCCAATGTACCATTACTTGGCTATTTCACCCCATTTACCATAAACACTAATGTGCATACTGCTTTACTTCTGTGATGAAATGGACTTAATTTGAAAGTTTTATTTTGCATTATACAGTGCAAACACTAATAGATATCTGCTAAACAAAGCAATGCAGAGTACTAAAAAGACAGTTGATAGAATAACAGGTCTTGCTTTAGCATGCAGTTTTCTGAAGGTTATGACGTCTGAAACTCAATGTCTGTCATTCTTTAGTGACTTCATTCCTAAATGATTTGGCAGAAAACCACAAATTTTATGAGGAACAAACCAAAAATAAGAAGCAAAAATCTATTCATTCTGCAAAAGTCTGGACAGTTGAGAGGTATAGTTCAGCTGGGCTGTCTGAGTTTGCTGCCCTTCTCCCCCTCACAAAGTCATGGTCGAATGGAGCGTCCCACCTGCAGCCATTCCAATGTCCCATTCCTTGGTTATTTTGCCCCATTTGCCATAAACACTGTAATGTGCATACTGCTTTACTTCTGCGATGATATGGATTTCATTTGAAAGTTTTATTTTATATTTTACAGCATAAACCCTAAAAGATATCTGCTAAACAAAGCAATGCAGTCTCACAATGAAAACAGACTTAGCATTAAAACTTCTCTGCCCTTGAAACTCACATCCATTAAAAAAGCATTGAAACCCACATTCAAAGAAAATACATTTTGCCAGTGGCAGATAAAGATTAACTTTGGGTTTGGGCTGTTTTCAAATCACAGGCCCCTTGCACACGAAACATACACATGCTCTTTCATACACCTTCCTGATTGTATTAGATTATATTCCTTGTACAATACAGTACAGTTTTAGAGGGCGTTTTAAATTTGTTTTGAACATTTTTCCAGTAAACAATGAAACAAAATATATCCAACAATAATGACATAACTGCCCAATTCAGAACATTTCCATCATAAAAGTCTACTCAAACTTCTACAGTCCACCAGTATCAGTACATATGTACAATCTCTGAAGAAGTAAAAGTCATCTAAATAATTCCACATTAACGAGATCTGTAACTAATGAAGAGGTTGCTGCTAGCAAACAACTTTATATTTCATTGTTTCATCTACAAATAAAGTGCCTATCTTACACTAAAAAATGATAAGCTAGTAATATTGCAACAGGGAATTGATGGCAAACTGATAACAGGTTCATAGTTACTAGGTATCTTCACCAAAATGGAGTGCAGCATCCACCCCCTTTGCAACACAGTATAGTATCAACAATGCATCTATTTACTGTGGGAGTAGAACCCACAGCCTTCTGCATCAAAAGCAAAACACTACCTGTTGTGCTATTAACAATGCAAGTAAACTCAGCATAAGGAGCACAAACATTTGCTCCCCTGAAGCTCTCAGCTCGTTGTAAAATCTACTTGCTCAGCTGCATCTCTGAACTTTGCAGCACAAGACATTTGGAAAAAGTCAAAATTTATTGGGGGGGGGACAAAAGCCCCAAAACCAGGGACACATTTTAAACATTGTTTGTATAATGTTGGAAAGTTGCTAGAATAAAATGTTGTGTTACCACCATACATTACACTGCCAGGTCTTGAACCCAGGACCCCATGCAAAACTGTTAGAGCAACATACAACTATGATAAATCAGCTGCTTTGTGAAAGAGAGGAAGACTGAAACTTAAATGGCTACCATTTAGTGAATTTAGTTCTCACCATAGCCATCAACCTCTTAGCACAAAACACCTGAACAAAGCCAATAATGTGGAATACAGCCCCGAAACATATTCACTGAATTCAGTTCTTAACATAGCTCTCAACCTCTTAGCAAAAAACACATGGACAAAGCCAGTAATGGGGTAATACAGCCTCCAAACATATTCAGTGAATTCAGTTCTTACCATAGCTCTCAACCTTAGCACAAAAAGCCTGGATGAAGCCAATAATGTGGGGAATACAGTCCCAAAAATAGGGACACATTTTAAATATCCATCTTATAAACTTAGAAAATTGCTAGAATAAAAGCTTTTGTGTTACCATGTACTTTCTGAAGAATATGGAGTCTGAAATTCAAATGCTTGTCATTTTTATTTAACATTTGTTAACCAGGAAAGTCTGACTTGGAACAAAAGCCAATTTTCAGCAGAGGCCCAGGGAGAAACTCTCCAGACAAACACATGTCTTTGTAAGATGGGAGGACACCAGAGCAAACCCACACAAACACAGGGAGGACATGCAGATTCCACACAAAAGGCACCCCAGCCAAGAGTCAAACCAGGGAACCTGTAGCTGTGAGGCAACAATGCTACCACTGCACTACTGACTTTGTAAGGATACAAAAATACAGAAATTACAGATTTTATGAGGAACAGAACCCAGAGGAGACCCACACAAACACAGGGAGGACATGCAGACTCCACACAGAAGGCACCCCAGCCAAAAATCAAACCAGAGGACCCGTAGCTGTCAGGCAACAATGTTACCACTGCACCACTGACTTTGTAAGGACAACAATTACAGAAACCACAGATTTTATATGAACAGAACAAGTATGGTGGAAAAATATGCAAATGTTTTACAAATGGTGGTGGGTAACACACACACACACACACACACACACACACACACACACATATTCCCTACTTGAGACGGCACCAGCTGAAGATGATTTCAGTTCAAACACACCCTTTTGTTAGGCTCCAGTAATAGTCCCACCTGAAGACGAGAGAGAAGGCTCCAGTAACAGTCCCCATGAGGCCATCTGCAGTCCTGCACAGGCTCCAAGAGTCCATCTACAGTCCCGCACAGGCTCCAGTAACAGTTTCCCTGTGAGAGCAGGCTCCAATTTCTTCCTGGGGAAGGTTTCCCCACAAGATCACGCTCTAGACTGCGGATGTTAGAGTCCAGATGTCTTCCGTTCTGTGCGATTGTCGCCACATAGACTTCTGGGCTGCAGGACTGAGGTGGCCTTTCCTCCTATCCGGACTGCTGACAAAGCAGTCTGTAGTCCCCCAATCTGTGCAAGCATGCATGCGAGGAGGTCCAGGACTCGAGAAAATTCTTTTTTAGCAATTTTTTTCTTTTGTTTTTTTTTTTCTTTCCACAGCTGGGGGGGGCTGCAGTCCTGCAGTCCTATAGCACAAGCCACCTCTGATTCCTGGTAAGCAAGGTATTAACAGTGATACCCTGGATCAGATGGGCTATGTCCCAAATTTCTTAAAGGCTGTTTCTGCTATGTTTTACAGACACACACACACACACACACACACACACACACAAAAAATTCTCCCTCACTTCAGGGGACTTTCTTAAACATTAAAAATATGTAGCTATCGTACCCATGCATAACGCAGGGACAGACAAATTAGGCCTGAGTCTTACAGCTGAGTTTTGGTTTAGAGATTGCAAAAATAAATTGTCTTATTTGTCATCTTTTTCTGGTTTGGTGTTTTGAATTTTCAGTAATGTGAATGTTCAAAATGATTTTGCCGATCTTATGTGTTTGGCATTTTGACATTTTGAACATTCATATGATAATTATATATGGGTCCACATTAATTAACTGAATGCTCTTTTTGTTGAAGGAATTTCAGATTTCTGATATGTTATTTTTGTCTAATATGCTGCTTATTGCCAGTGTGGCTGTTTGAGTCATGGCATTGTCAAAGTGAAGAAGTGTTTTTTTTTTTTTAAGGAAAATGAAGGTTTGTTCTGTTAGTGAGAACGTGTGTATGTGTTTTCAAGTATTTGTGGGTTAATAAGTGTTAAGTAAATAAACAGATTTAATGTTGCACATGAGTATTGTAAGTCTGTGTGTCTTCTGTAATAGTAGTGAAAAGGAAAGGATTTTTCTAAGGTTGGATGTAGGGTAAGGGGTGGGGTAGGGTTAGTGTTAAAGTTATCATGCATTACTAAGATGATGCAGGAGGGCAAAACCCTAACTTTCACCCTACCCCCTAGCTTCAAAAACCCTTTTCATAACACAATCATTATTCAGACAAATTTGACTAAATCTGGTAATAGTGGGATTTTTGTTATAAGATTGGAAAAGGAATTTGTTTTCC